>NC_050195.1:9635761-9980761 GCF_008315115.2 Sander lucioperca | reverse complement strand
CTGCATTAGGTAGAGAAACAGGGGCCACACTTACAAAGGCAGACCTAGCTCTATCCAATAATAAATTGACTGCTACTCTAATCAAACGAACATCCCACTGCACACTCCTCAGGATGCCCCATTGCATCAGGATATTTCATTTAATTAGGCCAGATCCTTTTCAACTCCGCCGCAACGTCACTGTGCAGAAATGTCTCTGGGACCAGCATGGACTCGAGGTTTTAGTCATTAACAAAATCAGGTCAGCCTTTGCATCTGAGGGGAAATCCGTGGCAAAATATGTAATTACACACATGCATACCAGCATTGTTTTTAATGAGCTTATTCAAGACGAGAAGACTTAGAACAATTCTCACCTCAGAGCACATGCATACTTCCACAGTTACAGTATGTACAGGAAATGGAGGAAGAATAGTTGGGTGTCAATGGTGTCAAATTATTGTTGTGGGCAATGCATGAAACAATATGACATTAATGGACACGTGCCAGTGTTGCATGTCCCAGAAAAAAATAAGTGAACTATCAACATGACCATGTTAGCTGAGCCCAAGACGGAACTTTACAAAGTCTGGTTATGTATAAATCTTGAAGAAAACTAACAACAGAGAGAAGGAGTCCAACTTTAAAGTCTAGATTTTTCTGGAGATTGCAGCTCTGGCCTATATAATTATTCTCAATGTCTGCATGAGGTGGAATCTGGAGTCTGAAATGGCACTCTTTGCACTGCATCAAAACAGTTATTGATGCATCCTATTTGGCGAGACTATAATGGTGCCATCACACCAATGATTTCCTCTTTTATGAGAGTGAAAACATTTTCTTTCTTGCATTTCTGTTTCTGGCTGATTTAGGTTCACGTTGCCTCATTACAAGCAACCAGGTGACTGAAAAAAAATGACACAGAGTCACAGAGATCTTGTTTATTGGATTCCTTCTTGGCAACTTGCCATTACATGAAGTCAGTGAATTAGGCAGCTCGGGAGCAAGAAGACACAATCTTATTCAATCCTGTTACTTAAGATAATCATGATAGAAATGTCTGCTCTGCTTATTGTAATTTATTATCTCATAAGAAAACATGGAGAAGGGCTAAATACGGGCATTAGACCAAACCTTTCTTTACTCAGTTCTTTTTGTTGCTAATGCTTTTACCAAGCATTATGAGGAACCAAACTGATTCCATTAATTATGCGCATTTTGGGAAATTCTGTACCCCACCATTAACAACCAATGCCAATGCACTAACTAGAGTGTCGTTGTCGGTCAAGGTTGCTGGATGGGCATGCAGAGGATCCAACTTATATGCAGGAGACTAGAGTTCAAGTCAAATTGCAGACCTGCAGTTAACGTTTGCTTTAACCAATGGTTTTAGCACAACCATGATCATTCTTTAATCATAGTTTATTTGTCATAACCACAATCTTCTCCTATTCTCAAATGTACTGTAGTTGCCATGTGCATTAGAGTGCGGATCGGGCTGCATTTTTCTGTCCGAGCCCGGCCCGCGTCCGACAGAGCAGCAACCGAACCTGGCCCGAGCCCGACAGGCATAAAGATATTTATGTCCGAGCCCGACCCGAGCCCAACACAGTTAAAATCTAATTTTTTTCTCATACTAATGACAGATGTACGTTTGTTTGTGTGGAAAGCCCACTTTTATTAAGCAACTGTAGAAAGGCATTCAGAAATGTCAACAGAAGAGCGCACACGGGGCAACAAGCATACCTACAAAATAAGCTGGTTTAAATTTTAAATGTTCAATGCCTTATCGCGCTGATGTGACCGAGCCCGACCCGAACCCGAACATCATTTCTAAATATATGTCCAAACCCGGCCCCCGGCCCGTTGGGTACCGTCGGGTCCCAATGGGTCCCAACGGGCTCGGGTCGGGTATCCATCCTCTAATGTGCACATATTGTAGAATGCACAATTTTTTTTACTTTGGCTTTCGACATAAAAAAAACCTGCTTATCGAACTTAATGCAGGGTTTTCCAGAATTGTCAACACCTGGTTGCAAACCCTTGTGTTGGGTTGTTTCTTGCAGAGCTACCAAGGCTTAAATTTCCAGGTGTTCCAGTGTGGATATTTAGTGTCCCCCAAACACTTGTTCCTGCATATCCAAATTTACAAGAGCAAAGAGTAAATACTCCAGCATTTAAACAACTTCAAACACAAGTCTTGTGAAATTGCCCTACAACCAGACTTTGTCCAAGATTTACAGCCCTCTATAAACAAGGTCAATGCCAGTGTGCACTTAATTGTTCTTTAGAGGACAGTTACCCATTTGCTGATTGTTAACACTGGACAAAAAAGACCGACTCGCCTGTATGAAGTATTTCAGTAAGATCTCTGCTGAGATCAAATGTTCATTATGATTAAAATAATCTGGTGTGTTACTTTTTATTGTTGTGCAAAAAGCTTCCTTACCAACACAGCAACAACTGGAACTATGATTCTCCAACGACACGTGTAAACACATGTGCAGCCCCAAAAAATGTGCTTCAGCCTTTACAGTGCATGCACAATGTGGAATATGTTGCATACCATCCTTATCCCACAGTATGTCCTAAAAATGTAGATGATATTACACGCTACACTAAGTAGTTACAGTCATATGTCCCTGACTGACAGGGTTAAAAAACTGTTTGTGTGTGTGTGTGTGTTCCATCTGAAAACGTACATAGACTCATTATCTTAATTGCAATCTCAGTCTTTAATTAGCTATGCACATACCGAGTCATTCAGGTGTGATCAATGCTCTCTTAATCTCCAACCATAAAATGAAAAGAAAATGAAATCAATGTTTTGCTATCTTTAATTGGAACGTAATGTCAAAATTAATAACAATCAAGTCAATTAGCATTCGTAGCTGGCTCATGTGCACCGATTCCAGTCTTTAATATGACTGCGATTCCAGGTTAACTGTCATCATTACAGGAGGATTCAGCAGAGCATCAGAGAAAT
This sequence comes from Sander lucioperca, assembly GCF_008315115.2. Classification (NCBI taxonomy): domain Eukaryota; kingdom Metazoa; phylum Chordata; class Actinopteri; order Perciformes; family Percidae; genus Sander; species Sander lucioperca. Next base: position 9,977,796 of record NC_050195.1, on the reverse strand, counting down.
TAATGGAGTGAGCAGACAGAATGGACTGGAAAACACTAAATCTGTGAAGTAAAAAAAAAAAAAAAAGATTCAGCAGAAGAACAGCCATCTCACCTCAGCAGGATCTCTGATTTAACTGTGTCTGAATAAGATCTCTTTCCCAGAAATAGAAAACCCACGCATTTTTGGAGAACCCATCCTGTCAAGGAAATTACTTTCCTATTGAGAGGAGGAAGTATTATTTCAGTGTATTTTAGACCCCCTACCATACTTACTATACATAGTTCATGACAGCCTAATCCACACGCCCTCTGTTCAGCCCTGTGAGACAAAGACCCTTAATATACTGTACAGTAGTCCTTCTTTCTTTAGCTGTAATTTCCAACTTTGAGACTACATAGCAAAATAAACATGTTCCGCTTTAGGGAGGAATGGACCGAGACAAGGTCATTTTTACATTATCGTGCCTTTCTGCAGTCCACTATTAGAAAAAAAAAAAAAGATCTTATTGTGTGGAGAATGTATCAGGCAAAAATTGTGTGAGGTTGTCAGATTGAGTCTGCTCTCATACGGCTTGGAGAAATACTGGAACAGGAGTAGAATTGCAGGATCATCAATTAATGATTTGCCGGGCTGTGGTTTCCCACCCCAGAGCCTGGTTTTGTAATCTGCAGTGAATAAATTTGTATAGGAAGGCTACTAATGAGGCTTAATACAGACGTTAGCCATGGGCTTCAGTGAATGGACTGGTGTTCTATTTAAGAGTCACAGGAGCTGCCCTTTGGGAAGAGATGACCCATCTAACACGGCAGGGTTATTAGAGTGTTTACCTTAACATCCCTTACTAAATATTAGATCTTAATTATCCAAGTAGCTTTTTTGGGTGTTAATTTATGTAGCAACACCTTTGGCTTGCCCCTTTCGTAAGTGATTAAAAGAAAAGATTAGACACACAAGCATTCGTGATGTGTTTTTTTTGTGTGCAAACCAGGATTTTAGACAAGTCGCAGTTCAGCAAAGCCTACAGCTAACTAGAAATGTCCTAGATGAGGTAGGACGTTGGAAGAGTGCACAGCCATATCGTTAAACCGCATTACGTCTGACCTGAGGAGAGAAGGTGGGATAATCTCAATGCTATTGTCTTACATTTGGAGTACAGCCGAGAGTTTAATCAAATCTTGAAGCAATCAATGCACCAGCTCCGATGGACACTTTCCGTGCCCTTGGAACCCAAGGAGTGTTCAGAAACGATACCACTGGCAAAAAAGAGTCACTTCAGATACATCATCGCAGAGAATGAGATTAACCTCCCATCCTCCACCCACTGGGATATCTAATGTCGCCGAGCTTATCTTCTAAGCATTCAATCAACCTCCAAGAAGCAAGTCTATGAACACCTCAAAGTCCTTTGTTTCCCTCTTCAGCCTCCACGGAACTTGTTTGTACACCCTGAAACTTTGTTGTATCATGTCTCTTTGTCTGTTTTTCTTCCAGAAATTATGAAGTTAACCTGCTGTGCAGTGGTAGGTGTGTTTTTGTGCATGTGTGTGAGAATCAGAATTGGTGACAGTCTAGCAGCATGTGCATACGCTGCACTTTGTTGTTGAAATATCAGGACACAAACCCCTGTGGTTGGACTGGACACTGGCCCAAATAGCATCATATATTATTGTGAGGTTTTCCTTTTTTCCTTTGCCCTGTATTTTTTTTTTTCATGTAAAGGGATAGATACATTATGGTTGATCTCACCAAATATCTATTAGGATGAACTGATTTGATTTAGGATTAAAAGATGAAAAAAATGACAGCAGAAATGACACACACAAGCACTATAATCTCTCTCCAACTCACGCACACATCTTCACATACACAAATACACATGAGCAAACTCTTGACCTCATGCAATAGAAGAAAAAAAATAACCCTAATAGCAATTTTTTGTTAGGAAGATTAGAAATACATTATTTACAGACATTTAGTCCAGATTTTCCTGAAACAGATCTGGGCGGAAACACGATCTTCCTATTTTCAATTACATCTTTGCTACCCTGAATAATCCTCCATGTCCCTGGGCCTCGTCTTGTTCTCCCTGCACTCCCTGGTATGAATTGTATGTCTGTTGCTCTTTTTTTTTGATATTCTGAAAACAACCAATTGTTTATAAAGTATAAAAGTGTTGCCTGTCCTTGACCAAGCAGACCAGAATGTTGTTCCTACTTTAGGTAAAATCCGCTGGAACAAGTGTATCAAATTGCTTATTGTGGTGGGAGGTTTGTGCATTCACAGAACAGTCCTTCAAACCCCAGCATTACACACAAAAGCCATCATGTTACAATACAAATTCCTGACAAGAATTTCAGTCCAACGTGCAGAATCTGACGAGTGGCGCCTTATCTATCCGCTACAGTCTCGTTTTTAATTTCTTATTCAGCATTTGCATTTTACAAGTAGGTTTTGCTGATCTGTGTAACCTTTGGCGTGGGGCTAGATCAGTCGCACTTGAAAATGCATGCCATGAATGGCTCTAAGCTGAAGTAACCGGGTGTGATAACTTTTGCCCGGCAGATAAACACAGGCAGAATCGCTCCTGCTTCCTACTTAGCATTACAATGAACTACGCTCTTGGGTGCCAATGTTCTTTTTAGTGCCCTTACTCTCTATGAGGATCTGTCCTTTTTCCCACAACACAACACTAATATGCTGTTTATCATTCTGTTATGCACTTGCCTATAAAAGACACTGAAATGCAGACCACGTAAATTAAAAAACATCATATATATGAAGGAGAACACTTATCTTGACTTACTTACAAACATGCAGATTTATGTGGTTATGCGGCCCTGAATATAAACAAGTTCAATGTTTTTTAAATGAAAGAGTAGGGTTGGATGACAGGGATGGAGTAAAGATTAATATCTTAAAACAAGTTTGTAAGGAGGGTTAACTTTACATTTTTACCCTTTATACAAATAGAAAGTGACTTATTTCCTCAAACTAAGATTTAATTTCCTTTATACTGTATAAAGAACTATGGCTCACTGCTACTTATTGTCTCCTGAAAAACCTTTTGTGGTGCGCCTTAGAAATGCACACTCATTATGGGTGCTCCATAAAAAGAAATAATTTCCAACAGAGCTTAATGGCATAATGGCCTTGCTCTATTGTGAAACAGACAGAGTTCTTTGTAACTGTGCCCTTGAGCAACAAACTGGACTTAATACCTCTACTCTAACTGGAAGTGCGACTAGGTGAAAATGTCAGCTGAATATACAAAATGCACATTTACATTAATGTGACCCTTTTTTTGTCAGTGTTGGATTAAACAAGAACATTTAAGCAGACCTATCATCTAAGGTCAATAATTTATGTGAATGCATACTTTAACTGCAAAAGCAATTTTCACGTTGGCTCTCTGTCAGGTCAGCTGTCAACATTTTTTTGCCCTTTCCTGTTGTAAACATTGTTTCCCTAATCTAAAGGGATGAGGATTAAGGGTATTTTGTCAGCACAGCTATCCATGTCTGACTGTCCTAAGGCTGTGAACTGCCATCACAGACAAGTTCATTCTGTTTACCCTTGTCATCCAGAGGAATAGTAATCATTCAGTAAGCAGTCCGACCAAAGAGCTTTGGCTCTACATATGTAGACACATCATAATGGAATGAACTGACTGTCACTGAATGTTTGAGGATCCATTTTGGACACGACAGATATAAAACCCCCAAGGAAATAGTTTCGTGACAACTGAATAAATAGACTATTTCAACAATTTCCAGCCTATATTGACACAAACTGCTGGCCTTTGGAGATCCATCCAAGGAAAAATATCCAGTTTATTATTTGTGATAAGGCAAATATGACTACTTATTCAAGTAAAAATGCAAGCTTGTAATGATAAAATAGTTAAACATTTTACACATGAAAACTTTAAAACGTTTCAGCCATGCTGTGGGGCTGTACACAGTGGTGCACTGAGCGTAATGCTAAACACAACATGCCAGCATGCTCACAATGACAATGCTAACATCCTGAAGTTCAGCAGATATGTTAACCATGTTGACCATCTTAGTTTAGGGCCCTATTTTAATGATCTGAAATGCAAGTATCAAACACCAAACGCAAGTAGCTTTGTGGGCGGATCTCGGGCGCTGTTGCTATTATACCGGCGGGATAAATGACTCTTGCGCCCAACGCAAATCTAAAATGGGTTGGTCTGAAGTAGCTACATTACTCATAGGTGTGGTTTGGGCGTACCGTGCAATAAACCAATCAGAACATTATCTCACATTCCCTTTAAAAGCAGGCGCGCTTGTTCCATGGCGGATTGCTATTATAATGGCGGATTTGATAGACGCACGCTCTTAATACATCCATGGGCGCACGCCAGGAGTGGTTCACAGCCGAGGAGACCGACGTTTGCTGTTGATTTTTCTTTTTGTCAAAATGTAAATAAAGAAATGTCACAAAAACATACTTTCCGATGTTTTGGGCTCACACTCACTGAATCATGAGGTTATGAATGCATGGTGATATTTTTGCAATGTAGTCTAACATTAGACCGAGATTACCTCACTATAGACGATGCAGCTCTTCTGTCTCTCCTCTCCCGTGCTGCTGCTGGGCATTTGGGTTAAGTGGCATCGGCACATGCAGTTCAACATCACATCTCCTTAAGTCCTCCAATGTTTCCTCATTTATGTCATCAACACATCCATGATTCATGGAAATGTGTAAAACAAGGTCATATTTTTCCTTGTATTTATGTATGGTTTGCAAAAATGGGAACTGCTGGGTCTGTGAGACGAGACGTTCATTCCCTAATTTACCTACGTGAGTCTGTTGAGGGAAAAGTCCGCTGTGCGTCGGGTGCAAAATAGGAATGATACATGCGTCGGTGTACAAAGACAATTGCGCTGGGTGCAAGATAGGGCCCTTAGTGTGTTAGCCTGCTAATTAGCACCAAATATAGTGTACAACTGAGACTGATGGCAATGTCCAAAGCATTGTACTAATGAAGGCCCTGTTTACACGATGACGCTCGCGGATGAAAACGACAAAACATTTTATCAGATGTGCCTTTCGTTTATACCGCAACGGCATTTTTGGGGCTTAAAAACACAAAAAAAGTGAAATCACCCTCCAGAGTGGAAATCTTAAAAACGCTCCACCATTGCGTTTCTGTCTAAAGGGTAAAAACGCAAAAGTCTGAAGACACCGGTGTGGAGAGAGACGAGAAAAAGGCGTTCAGGTAGTCTGTTGTTACGGAGTAGGCTACAGAAATTACAGGCTACTGTTATCTAAAAGATTTTCAATGTAATGGCTCAATAGTTAAATGATTTCAACAATGTGGATAAGCCTCCTCTGCCCGCTGCCTCTCGCTCTCAAGCAGCGGCTGAAGGGCTGCGAGGCTCAGGATATTGGTAGTGCTCCCGTGGGTGCTGTGCTGTGGCTTATCACAGTCGACTGTGTCGGTCATCATCAGACAAACATGCAACTCCACCTCCTCGTCTGTCCAGACAAAATTGTCAGCTTTTGTTGTTCGCTTCGACATGTTTTGGTTTCGCGCTACTAAGGAGAGAAGTAGAAGGAAGGTTCTACGCAGGCGCGCGGACTTGGTGGTATTGTGTGACAGTGCCACCTAGCCGCCTGCCGTGCATACTACATCGAATTTCACACACTTTTGCGTTACCATATGCACGCAGATTTCCCCCCCAAAAATAAAAAGTGAGAACGCAACGCCAATCAGCCATCAGTAGGGTTCATCCTCTGAGGACCATGAATTTAGTGCCAATCCATCAAGAAGGGGATACGATATTTTAATGAATTAAAGAAAATGTTGACCAGCAGGTGACCTTATACGAGAACTCTGGAAATCTCCAAAGCTATTAGGATTCATCTTCAGGGCATCATGGGTATCTGTACCAAATTCCATGATAATCCATCCAATAGTTATCAAGCTATTTTATTAAAAACAACCTCATGCTCACTCTTAAAGTCAGGGGATCGCCAAAAACAGCAGGCTTTATCCTCTGTGTAACATGAATGTCTGTACAGAATTTCGAGAAAATCCATGTGATAGCTGTCCAAATATATCCGGCTGTGCCAAAGCACTGGACCGACCATCTGAGCGAAAACACCAACTTTGCCATGCATAGAACCACACTGCTAGGCATGTCAAAAACAGTAGCCGTTGCAACACATTCTCATTCCCATCGCGTAAAATACGGACGCCTGGTCAGGTGCCTTTGGCGTTGTTATTGACGCTAAAAGTCTCCTTTAGCATCAGATCTAAACACACTTCATCTAAAAACGTCGGGACTATTGGCGTCACTTTTGACCCAGTAAGGTTAAGGAAAAGATCGTGGGTGGGCTTATAAAAGGTACGTTTCCGTGACAGACGGGGCAAGAACAGGACTGTTGGGTTCAGGTAAAGAAGAAAGAGACAGTTGGGTTTAGGAAACGTGATACGCAGGACACAAACCCCGGTCTCCGGGGTGAAAGTCCTGTGTTGTTTGACCCATCCAACACCCCAACCAGCCTACCTACGTGGAATTTTGGGCTTTCATACTACTCGCTACTGTTGTTGCTCTTAACACCACGTCATCTTTAAGCGCCGTGTAGCTGCTGCTCTGCCCGGTGCGTTCTACACACACGCTGAAGGGTGCTTTTTGCGTCGTATCTGACGCTGACAGCCACTGCTCAAGCATCCGTATTTTACGAGTTAATAAATATGAAAGAATCAAACAAATGCTGTATGAAACCAAACCACAGTAAAACATATACAAGAACAGGATAGATAGATATAAAAAGGATCAATTGAACTGACAGGTCACCTTTAGTTATTCATTTACAGCAAGGAAAAGGACCTTAGTAATATATAGATAGATATGTCATCAATAAGTCAGTGATGCAGCTTGGAGCCAGGCATGTTAGTGTTTTGCAGTGGAGTCCTGAACAGGTCCTTATTTTAGCACTGCAAGCACATTCCACACATCAGTGTGGAGAATAAGCTGGTATCCGTCATCATGACAGATTTTTTTCCACAAGTGATCCCACCCTGCAAGGGTTTTTCTGACACATACACTGATGCCTGTTAAGTTAAATATAGGCCAATTTGTGTGCAGTTGAATTGTATCCTTAATCAATTCATTGTGTAGTAATTGGTTACTTTGATAAATAATAGAGGACCATGCATGCTTGTGTATATATATATATATATATATATATATATATATATATATATATATATATATATATATATATATATATATATATATATATATCAGTCATACAGGGGTATCATGCTTGTAACTTAAACAGTAGCAAATCCATCTTGATTTTCATTTCATCTCAATCAAACTACTTTGCAAGCTTTTTTAATCTCCCTGAAAAGGGATTTATTATTTTATTGTATTTTTGGATTTCTGCATGGATCTGGATTACCTACTTCAAAGGTAATGAGAAGAAGCTTAAATGTGATTCTCTATTTAATTGGGAGACAATGCAAGGGAGTATGGGAGCAATGTGTGCTCCATGGTGAGTCCTCATCAGTGTAGCTTTACTAAGTGTGATAAGGCACTGTTGCCAAGGCACACATATTAAGCCTTGCAACACTTTGCTCAAGAGCATGTATTGGCAGAACCAAATTTAGTTTGGAAATGTTTCTGAGCTGGAATAAGAACTATTTATGCCGGTTATGTGGAAACTTGTGCACGCAGACAACTGCTTATGTGTTCTGTCCTTAGAAATAACAACCATGATGTCCCTGTCAACAGACAACAAGCATTCATATGATAGCAATATGTGCCGTCCTTGGTGCGGTGTATTTAAAAAATGTTCATGTTCCTGTGGATCAGATAAAAGCATATAATCCAGCAAACACCATATTTTTTGGATGGGCATTGTTCACATGTGAAATGGAGTATCATCTTCAAAAGCATTTTCTCATCATTTACAATACTGCAGACACCACAGCACCAATTTCTCTCGACTCTTTTCTCCTCTTTTACCGCATTAGAGCTCTCTCTTCCTACACATACACAGCACAGATCACCCCCTTCTGTGGCAGTGGAAGTCACTCACTGATGTAGAAGTAGACAAGGCAGACTGAGAGAAGATAGATACAACAAAAAGGTAAATTACAAAACTTTATCGTGTAATGCACTGAACATCACAGATTGATTGATTGATTGATGGCATTTAACTGTTTAAAGTGCTCATATTATGCTCATTTTCAGGTTCATAATTGTATTTAGAGGTTGTACCAGAATAGGTTTACATGGTTTAATTTTCAGAAAACACCATATATTTGTTGTACTGCATATCGCTGCAGCTCCACTTTTCACCCTGTGTGTTGAGCTCTCTGTTTTAGCTACAGAGTGAGACATCTCACTTCTGTACCATCTTTGTTGGGAGTTGCACATGCACAGTAAGTACTGCTAGCTAGTCAGTTGCAGAGCATGAGGGAGTGCCATGCTAGCAGCTAGGCGAGCATTATAACGTGTGTTCCAAAGTGACCACGTTTGTCTCTGAAGTAAAGGCTGGACTACAATAGAGCTGTTTGGAGCAGTTTGTGAACAGTGTTTTCTGTTGGAGATGTTAAGTCCCTTTGGGGTGGACTTTGGGCTTTTTCGCTTTGTAAACCTATAACGTGCACAAAAAGATATATAACACAATAAAGTAAAGGGGAAAAGCCAAAAAGCATTATATGAGCACTTTAAAGTTAACAAATGTGTATTTCAGCACAGAACAACACAATGCAGCATGCTGTGCTGGCGCCTGCCATGCAGCACTAGTCTGACTTTATACATGGAAAAGATCAAATCTAGACTGCTGTAGGTTTGACTTTGTCCCATTTTAGAGGCATCTTCCAGCAGATTTTGACCCTTAAACTAGGGCTGGGCGATATGGAGACAATCAAGTATCACAATATTCTTGACCAAATACCTCAATGTCAATATTGCGACGATATTGTCGGGTTGACAGTTGGTGCTTTAACAAAATATTTTCACAATTAGATTTTAGATAAATAATCATCAATATGTGGATATTATGACTTAAGTGGTTAAAGGCAAATAAAAGAACAGCTAAAACAGTCTGGTCAGTTTAGAAAATAACATCACTTTACTGTAATGTAGCCTTTAAAACCAGGAAAAGACCACACTTAAGCCATATTACAATATCCAAAATCTATGACAATATCTAGTCTCATATCACAATATCGATATAATATTGCTATATATTACCCAGCCCTACCTTAAAAAAATACTTATGTTTTGGTGATAAAACGTAGGTGCAGATTTAGCATAAGCATGTTGCCTGTTTATAAGGTTGGACTTTGGTTGAACTAAATAAATGTAGTGCGTTGGGATAATTTGTTTTCCAGTGTCCGCTGATCTGGAGGAAAGGGCACAACCACCAAAGCAGCAAAGATTAACAATGCTGTTTCCTGGGCAGTTAAGCTGAAAACCCCTCCAAAAAAACACTCAAGCACCATCACACTTTACACTCCAGTGCCCACAGTCTGTACACACATATGTCATGGTTTAGAATGCTGCTGTTGATATATTAAGCTGCTTGTTGATTAATGAAGTTTGTCACTGAGCTGCCAAAATCAGAAATACATTCATGAAAGCTTGAAAACTTAATTCATTATACATTATCCATCCTGGGCTCGCCATGAGGGGTGGAAGCAACAGCAACTGACGGATACATTTAGAGTGATGGAAACACAAGACACAAGAACCATAAATAAATGAAAGCAAACTACAAAATTGAATCAATCAAACCACAATTTATTATTGTGTTTTTACATTTTTTTTTAAATTTTTTTTTTTAATTAAAGCACCTATATTTTGACATAATAGTCTAATCTACTCTTTTTCAAATTACTGCACAATTTGTCTTTAGAAATTAATTGGCTTTTTTTTTTATCCGAAGAATAAAACAAACAGAGCTTAGACCAAATTTGGTTGTTGAACTAAATTATAAGCAAAGCTTCAGTTCTATGTTACAAACTATCGATGTGGGTATCACATGTGCTTTTAAAAATTCTGATGGATGGTGTGAAATTTCTCCCCAAACCAAATGTGTTTACATGACTGATGAGAACAAATGCTTACTGAGAGAAATTTCAACCTGGCTCCAACTCCACAATCGACTTCACATCTCAGCGGTGACAAGATCTCCTCCATAATGCACTGGGGCAGGAAGTGAAGTAGGTGTAGTGTGACCCTGGCGATGTGTGTCGTTGCCTTCGGGGAATCTGACTGTGCTTGATTGCACCTGGGAACAATTGAAGCCAATAAGGTTAACTGTGGCTGAACTCTCACCTCTTCAGCTCGGGGTCAATGATGGATGACTTGTTGCTCATGTGTCCACAAGAGTTACTTTATTATCTTGCTTTTCTGTTGCATGTTCTGAAAACATGTAGTTTGTATTTTTATATTTTATCACTATGACAATGAGGTTAAATTAAAGTGGAAAAACACAATATTAGTACACACATGGTATACCTAACCACCTGTCTAGTGTTTAACTGCAGTATAATTAATATTTTCCTTTTTATGGATGCACTGTATTCTGTCCTGTATTTGTTATTTTCCTGTTTATTCTCTCTTGCGTTGTACAGAGGGGTCATCAGAGACTTTGCTGTCAGTCTCTTAGCATCAGATCTCTATCCTAACATGTCTCTGGCATTGGACGCAGCAGCAGAATTCACAGATGAAATGCTCCTTTGATCAGAGGGGTCCTTTGAGTGCGCTCTTTAAACCTCCGCTGCCACTGTGGGCATTCAGGGGGCATCAGCAGCAATGCCACAACACTACCATTGTGCACAGAGCCTCCCGTCTGATAAAACTCAATGAGAGTGTACAAAAACATGAAGCCAAGCGATCAAACTGCATTCCTTTAATGCCTCGCTGTGCTTAAATCATCTCAAATAATGTTGGACATGTGCAGAATACCGCCTTGTCCGAAATGTTGCGGTTTGGTACTTTTAATGTGTCTGTTCCTAGCACTTGCACTTTTCATAGACAGCTCCCCCAAAGGACACGCTGTGGCTTTCAATACTCGTCAACATATTCACAAGGATCAGATGTTGATGTCTGACTGCCTACATCGTCCCTGAAAACCCTTGTAACTGTAAATACAGCCCCAACGTGAAAGTTGGGACAGATATTGTAGTAATCCTTGGCAACTAGGACATAAACATGCTTCTTAAATACAGGAAGTTCCACACTTTTCATTTTAGATCTTTGAAAATGGGATTTTTTAACTATTATGTGTACGTCACACTGTGAACACATGCATTTTGGTTCAACTTTAAACTATTGTATGTAACTCACTCGCCTCTTAAATTGCAAAGGAAAACTGCTTTCATGTTAATGTTATAGGCAGTGGTCTTCAACACCTTTTTAGGCCAGGGACCCCTAAGCTGAAAGAGAGTATGAGTAGGGACCCCCTACTGCATATATTGTATACAATTGAGTTACATATTAAACTGGGCAAAATGGATGAAAATAAATGGATATTATTTACACATCATGTTTTAACGTTAAACATACATGTGAGGCATAGTGGTTACCTTATCTACAGTCTAGCATTGCCAGACCTTCTTCCACAGCGCTGCACAGGAGGGTCTGGCTAGTCTTCACAGCATTCCGGGATGGGAGAAAAACGTGCTCTGTACGTTCAAAAGTTGTTTTTAGTTAACTTTTGGACAGATAGTCTAGCTAGCTGTCTGGATTTAACCTGCAGAGATCTGAGGAGCAGTTAACCATAGTCCTCAGAAATCCACCGGAGTTTAAAATTACAACACAAAGAAACCAGAAGGTAACGGACATCCAAAAACAGACATCCGAAAAGAATGACACATCAGCAATTTCCGGCAGATTGAGAGCAATCCCGGAAGTGGAACGTTGTAGATATATAGACTACCTTATCTATAGTAAGCTTATCTTCAATGTGTAAATTATTCATTTTTTACAAATAGGCAATAATTTGGCAGCCCCCCTGCACTAACTCTGATGACCCCCTAGGGGTCCTGGACCCCTGAAAATCACTGTGTAATATAATGTGCTAATTTTCAATCATTAAGATGATTTGTTTTGGCCACTTGGGGGCAGCACAATAAGTTATGAAGACCTTTGTCCTTTACTCTCTCCTTATAAATTAGATAGGGAAAAAGTGTTAGCTTATTTACACACCGACCAATGGGGAAATATAAATTTCTGTGAACTCATGGCAAACATCACCTGGATAGCAAAGATTATTAAAAGTCTAATTATGCATATCAAACACCACAGACGGGACAATTAGAACAGGGAGGCTTCAGGCTGCCTGGAACAGATGGTTTGCCCATTTAAGGAAACTACAGACATTTATATTACTAAAACTTAGCTCAGCATTTTGTGTGCGTTTGGATTTTATTTTTGTAGGATCTCCCTACAGAAAGTGGGGATTTTGTCATAGGCATCTTTTTAAACAAATGTTCTTTTTATGGAAATGTTTCACACATTAAAGCAGTGTATGGGTAAATGACACCGTTTGTAAATCCTTATGGCTTCAATGATGTTGAAGCCATCATTGTTGGGTTTTGCAATCATTGTTCCAACATTAAAGAATGCAAACAATTCTGTGATTTCAAGACAAACAAGATGCACAACATAAAAGCATTCATTAATTGTTACACTACTTTTGTGGTATACAGGTTATCATGTAAATGTGGATGCTTCTATGTAGGTCGGACTGAGAGAGTATCTGAGCACAAAAATGCCATTAGAAAAGCCAATTTGGATTATCCTATGGCAAAACACTTCCAAAATGTGCACAACAGTAATCCAGAAGGCCTAATGGTTGAGGGTTTGGAAACAATCAAAAAGAACATTCGGGGTGGTGACCGATTAAAATTACTTTTACAGAGAGAAACATTTTATATATATGATTAACAGGCCACAGTGTACCCTGGGTTGAATGAAGAAATAGATTTCAGGCCTTTCTTGTGATCATGTTCTCTGTATATAATTGTTTGGGCTTAACTTGTAATGTAGCTACCTATTGACTCTCTCTGTATGTGGATTTTACTATGTATAGCCACTTAGTGAACTGTTTCTTGTTTTTTGTTTTTTTTGTTCTTTTGTATGTGAACATTTACAGCCAGCCACCTAGTGGATTGTTTTGGCATGTTTTCAAGTGGTTACTCACCATGTCACTCTTGTGTTTTCAATTAGCCTATACAAAAGGGGAAATTGTTTGTCAGGGAAGCACACCCTGAAGAAGGCTGTCAGTGCCGCTACGCGTGGGTTGCTTCTCCCATTGTCTTTTAAATTTTCTATTATGAAATAGCCAGTAAAATAAAGGCTTTTTAAGTAATTTTGAAGAAGAGTGCCTTGGATTTTTTCTTTTTCTCTGGCTTCAATTATGTTTTGGATTTTCCGAGGCATTACACAATTGCTGTGGACATGAGCTGGGGTCAGTTCACCTAAATAATAATAAAAAAACAATCCAATGTAAGTTAGCTAAATTTCCTAACTAGTGCTTGTTATAAATATGTCTTTCACTTTGGAGAAAAGAGTGCCCACTGTATTCTTGACAACCAGTTGGAACTGGTTTCTACCAAAGACATCGTCTCTATGAAAACTGGAGGGGCTAAATGTGCAACAAAGACCTGCTCTATGACTAGCTATAGCTGTGCTGTTGTAAATAGGTGAGCCAGTGTTTTACATTTTCAGGGTAGCTATGGCGTTATACAGCGTGTGATTTTTGAAAAGAAGCGGGGGGGGGGGGGTTTGATCATGCACAACAAAACAAAACATGCAAGAATTAAATCCTCCTTTCAGTGCCATTGATATAGTGATGATAAAGATGATGATATGTATAGATTTTTTTCACTTGGATTTCCATATTGGATCGTAGATAATTGAATTGATACATCGATTAATGTATGGTTACACCCCTAATAGATACACACACACACACACACACACACACACACATATATATATACAGTGTATATATATATATATATACACACACACACACACACACACACACACACACACACACACACACACACACAGGAGCAGACCAAGAGAGGTTTACATGTGAGCAGTCGTATGGCTTACACTTTCTGACTTGTGTGGGGTTACTGGCTCACCTTGCTGCCAGAGTACCACGTGTAAATTGTGCAGAACACATTTCACATTCAAGACCAGTAACCAAGTCCAGGCTGGCACCTGCACAAGGACCACTTTCACATTCAGTAGTTTGCTTCGCCTGTGACTACTTAGCGCTACATATTCTCAACTCTCAAAATGACAACTGTGAATGCACACACAAACACACACTCACTCTCTCTCTCGTCCTCTTTTTCCCTCTCACTCTCTTTTTTTCACACATATACAAGACACAGACACACAGTGAAACACCGAGATGCACAGAAGGGAGTTGGGGGGGGTTACCATAGAGAATTGGACTCATTGATCTTCTCAGGAGGGGGTTAGTTGAGATCAATCCCCCTGCACAACAGTGACCCCTGGTGGAGGATCAAAGTTCCCTAACAACAAAGAGTTCTTCAGTCACCCCCTCAATTTCCCTTCTGATAAAAGGCAACTAATGACAATAATTCATCCCCAAAGAAAAAAGAAATAATCTCTTACTTTGCATTGAAATGACCATTTCAACAATTTTCAAGCAAAAGTAGATTTTGAGCAGAGAACACAAGCCTTTTTTGGCATGCAGGTAGTTACACAGGCTACATGGTAAAGCTGGCAGAAAGGAAATGTATCTGATTTTGAAACATATCTTTTCAAATGTGTGCAAAAGCTGTTATCCCATGTAGTATTGAGTGTGGAAGCCATGTGTCCCTTTTTTGCACCTTCCATACCATTTCCCATAGACCAAAGCACCGCTACTCATTCAGTTGTGCACCAGATACAGTAGGATAAAGATAAAGAAGTGTTTCTGACAAGAATAGGTAATGAAAGATTTATCGTTCAGATTCCTGTGACAGAAAAGTGTGCTTCACACACATATATATTCAACAACAGTACTGCAGAGCTGACATTAATTTATTAGAGCAAGCAAGACTTATAATTAATCAAACACACTATGACACTACTCCAATATCTATTCAGATTTTGTCCAAAATAAAATCAACAAATGTGTTCTATGCACAGTGAGGAACACACTAAGTAAGACATTTCCGAGCTTAATATTTAGTTTGACTGTATTCAATTCAACAATGAACACAATATAAACAGACGCAAATAAATATGCTAAATATTATATTCTGGCCTTCATATTTTGATTTATCACTTCTATTAATGGGATCCCACTGATCATGGTGCATCTACCAATTCTTGGGCCTGTATTTCTTTCATCATATTGTTCTCCCTGTTGTGCAAAGATTTATACGGACCTTAAGACCACATGTATAATACATGAGCTTGCACTTATAAATATATCAAACAATATCAATAAATAAAATATGACCCGCCATCCTCTGTAATGTGTGAATTTAACTGCTGACTGTGACTTCTTGGTCAGCTTGGGCATAACAAAAATACATCTTATTGGACTGCACCCAGGGCAGGAGCCAATGCTTCACTGAAATATTGTCCTACTAAACTAATCTGTATGTGCATAGCAATATATTGCCTTTATTTTTATTTACATGTATTAAGGGTGAACAGAGGTCAACTTTTTATTTGATGTTATGAAAACTGTTAAACACCAAGCCTTTTGATGTATTCATGCATTTTAAAGAATAATAATAAAGTGTACTTTGTTAAATATTAATTTCTGATTTATTGACCTTGAGTGAAATCCTATGTTGAGTAAAAACAATTCTATGTTGAGTAAAAAATAATTCTATGTTGAGTAAAATACAACTCTGTGTTGAGTAAAAAAACAATTAAATGATGAACAAAAAACAATCTTATACTGAGTGAAATGGCATGGAGTAAATTCTCATCATGTTGAGTAAAATATAAACACTGAATAGAGACTGAAAATTTAACTCTGCAATAAGAGTAAAATGTATTCTATTTCGACTGGGACCAAATTTTATATTTTCTAGAGTAAAATTGTATTCAATTTGAGTAAAATTTACTCTGATGATTTTACTGTGTGTTTGTAATGCTAAGACAATGCTGTAGTTTTGGATTTCATGTGATGCAGATTTTATAAAATATGCATCTTTTTAAAGATGTGTTCATCAAAATATTCCATCTCATCATAAAAACATACGCATACATATCCCTTATATGCAATACCTCCAAAGTATTACTTGTCCAAGCATTTCACTATTAGTCAAAAATGATAATTCTGGCTTATTGCAACTTGAATCTTATTTTTAGAAATTTTCAAGAAACATACCAACACAATAAATATATATAAGAAGAAAAGCAAGTCTGGATTTTATTAAATCAACTACATTTTAGAACACTAAGCACAGTAGATTTTTTTTTAATTGACTAAATGAAGAGGACCAGTCTTGGATATAAACTCCCTTGGCAGATAATATGGACGGAAGACTCACATTTCCCTCAGCAATTGGTAGCGACCAAAAACAGAGATAAAAGAGAGTGAATATTGGACTTGGCCAGAAACTCCAAATTAATAATTGTGTTGCTGTGCAACTAATTCACCACACCAACTTAAAAGGTGATGATATGTCAATGTTGTGTAACCAACTTGTTTCCGCTGCCCCCAAGTGGCTAAACAAACAACAGCAGTTAAAGCAGGTTTAACCCTGTGGTTTGAGAGTCCCTAAACTATGTAAAATGTTATTCATGGTTTTGTTGCTGCAAGCGGATATTGTTACAAGAGCAAATACTGACGAGAAACAAATGAAACATGTCAGTCAATGTTTTGTATCAACATTTTGCATCTGGACTGATACGTTACTTAACTTCTCCTCAATAGGTTGATAAAAACATAATCCGAACTGCATACCAACTCCATCGAAACATGATTGCTGTTGCAAAGTGGTAATATATAAATATAAATACTAGGAGACATTTACATGGTTAAACATGTCAGAGCCTGGTTAAGATGAAAGGTCATAAACAGGCTCCCAGGTTAGCCAAACGTGTGTGGAAAAGAAAGCGAAGGCAATTACCAACACTGTTGTAAATATCCACCACAGGTTACAGAATGACTTCCCCGGCCAAATTGCCAGATTACAACCCATTTGATCATCTAACTGGCTTGCGTTTCTTGAGGCGTTGGACTTTGTTGTACCAATATTGCTATATTCCTAGTTCTCAGCAACTGACTTTATTGTATCATAACCAGTAGAAACAATTGCCACAGCTTCAAAATTGTGACTCACTTCATCATAAAACAGAATTTTTAAGTCTCTATATTGAGGGAACCATAGGAGTACTTCCAAGTATCAGCAATACTGATATCTCACAGATCACAGCGCTACCACACTTGCTTTACATTTTCAATGCTTACAGCTTTTTCACACTTTGAGATGCTTGATATCTACTGGCCCATGTATCTCTTCCATTTTAGCCTGCCAGCGGTACAGTATCCATCTCCATTACATGGTCACAGATGGATAACATGGCCAGGCCTGGCACAGCTCACAGAGTGGTGCTGCTCCTCTGAGAATACACCCCTGCCATCTTATTCAAATGGACTTTCTGCTGGCTGTCCCTTCGCTCGCAGTGGCACACAATAGAAGATAGGGAGAGATGTGGGAGGAAGGAGGGAGGGGAGGTGCTGAGGTGAGACTGAGGTAGGCTGATGAGAAGAAGAGAGTTGCCATTGTCTCTAAGGGAAACAGGGATGCCAGCAGTGAGACACTCTGCAGACACAGGAATTAGATCATTTGGAAATTCAACCCAGCCCTTGCACACCAATTCCTCTTCTTTTTCTGCTTCCCTTCTCCCTGCTCCCCTTCTCGTTTTATGCCCTTACTGAGGCAGGTTGGAAGAAGCCCTGAGACAGGCTGAAACGGACACAGACTACCTCTAAAGTCCTTAAAAGGTAATTGAGCCTTCCAGCCCACACCACTAATTTGTGTGACTCTGCCCACTAGCTTGCAGTGTGACAAAACAGAGGGAGGGGAAGCTAAGGAGTGTTGGGATGAATGACTCCCTCGGACACAATATGTTAATTGGTTCTCTACAACTGACAGCCATAAGAAAGGTTGAGGCTATATGGAGAAGAATTACCAGAAAGGGCATGGTCAGGAAAATGATAATGGTTAGTCCCTGCAGTAAAAAAAAAAATTGCACTGCGAGAACTACTTTTTCATCCCCATCTGCACAATGATAATCTTCTAGTGATTTTGTGCAACAATGGCAACCATTACGATAAAATACTGTATACTGCAGTGATTGCTAAAAAAGAAGAAATAAAAATAGCAAAAAATGCATTTAATAGTTATGCGGCAGAAACAGTAGGCACTGTTCAAGGCCACAGCTTACAGTGGATTAGGTATGGTGGGTGTTTGTGTGTGGAGGAGAAGTATATTGTGGTGGTAATTGAAAGATAACTGCGAGACCTCACAGGAGTCTTCCAGGTATGCACAAGGTACAGATCCGCCTTTGGCCCTGCTTTAAATTCAACTCAAGGATTTGATTACTTCAAATGCCAACACTGTTGGAAATGAACTATTTGTCCAGGGTCTGAATTATGAGGAAGACCCGCCCATGAATCACCTTCAGTACCTCTGTGGCCTTCAGCCTAGTAATATCCATATCTCTTCACTTTCCTCAAATCAATAATGAGATGACGCCCTTGGAAATGCAGGATAGATGACTCAAATGGGATATTATATTTGTTGAGACCACAAAGAACAGAGTCTGTCTGAGCCAGATTAACATGCTTTGTTGTTTTATTTTAACCCTCACTTTATCAAATGGACGCTCAGATGTAAGCAAGTCTTTCTAAGTTATAGCCAAGTGCCAAAAAAGTTTTTGTTAGAAAACGTATTGTTCAGAAAGCAACAACAAAAAAAAAGGTCCAATGAGCAACAAGTTCAATTCAAAGATGAAATATGTAAGCGTTTTCTGATCCGGCGTCATTCTTTATCAGAGCGACTCCAAAAAGCATGTAACCTTTATGGGCATTAATATAGTCATCTTTAAAAAACTTTAAGCTGAGGAAAAAAACAGCATAAGAGGGCTGAGTAACAAAAAACATTTATTTATTCCAATAGAGAAATATGTCTTAAATAAAGTCAATACAAACCTTGTAAAATCAAAGATGTTGCAGGACTCCTTCCTTGCTCATTGACCAAAATGCTCAATGGTGCCACGGGTGGAGCACTCTACTGCTGAACACTGAAAACTTCAGTCGGTGAGCAAGGCAGGTCCCATCTTTGATTTTACAAGGTTTGTATGAACTCTAATGTGGGAGACTTCTCTTTATCCGGAGTAAATCATGTTTTTGTTACTCTGCAGGCTTTTTTGCTCACCTTATAGGTTGCTAGATTTCCTAAAAAACAACATATTTTCAACATCTGTCCTATAACAAATGTCCTGAGCTGATATTTGACTAAGTTGTCCAAGTTCCAGGAGATATCCATGCAGGGCTATGATAAGTATTACAAAGTCCAAAATCAGGGCTAAGAAAATACTAATTAAAAAAAAAAATTAAAGACAAACTGTAAACTCAAAGAAAAAAAATGCTTGATATGGTCGACCAATGCTATCGTTTTTCTAGTGAAGACGGTCTCCGAAAGCAAGATAACCATCACTGAAAAAAGTCACATGATGATCTCAATTTTACAATTTCAAAAAAACTAAAATATATAGTCAGATCCTTTTACACTACACAGTACCAGACTGCTGTTTTCAGTCTCCCTTTGCAATGCGTCTTATTATCCCACTCTTACCTAATCATCCAGTTTATCATAGCATCGACTTGTCCACCCCTGCATGCATCAACGTTGGCTCAGCCCTGCCTATTGAGATGATAACAAATATAATGGTGTCTGAAAAAGCTTGTGTAGATGTGGGTCAGACTGTTTCTTTATAAGCCAGAGCCCAGGGCCTAAACCGAACATAATAACATAGCGTTGCCAGAATCGGGTGCTAGTAAGAAGAGCCTCCTTCAGGCCCATAGTTAATAGAGAGGAATCTGACTCCCCGCCCCCTCACCCCCACTTCCCCCCTCAAGCTCCCACTCTTGCACGACCTTCTCTGTCTATCCTCTCCTCGCCATCAATTCATCTTCCTCCCTGCAATCTGCAAGCAGGACTCTGTTAAATCAACCAATAGATGTCAAGGATCCCCATCTTATATTTATTTCTTTTAAATTCAGTGTCCCTTTGCCAACTGGCAACCTCATATGGATTGGAGTTTCCCCAAATTATGAGCTTTAACAGTGGTGATCATAATCAATTACATAAACCTGCGCTAGATGAATGAAAACCAAACCGTATATCTAATTAAACTGACGCATGAATACACACACACATATATGATGTAAAACCAGGATTTATGATTGTCCTTGAAGTATTTTGCCACGTATGTAAATTTCAATGACCTTTCCGCTTAATACTATCTCAATCATGGTTTCTTAAATCAGGTTTGTAGGGTTCCCGTTTTTGCTAAATCATTTTCATTGTTAAAGAAATGTCACACCTTTATATAAATAAAGGCTTAGGGACCGTTCGGTATTTATGGAATGGACCACCGGAGGAAAATAGGGGAGGGTCATGTCTTTTATTTTTTGCTGAGGGGAGGGTCATCCAACATTTTTTAGTCTGGGCGGGGTCACCCAACTTTTTTATTCATGAAAAGAGCAAAATTTCAAAGTGGCTTGTTTGGTGCATATTTATCCATGTAGCTCTCAGTCTCGGCCCCCTAGCAGATGGGTCTGACCGCATACGCGGAGTTTGCTGGGGGGGCAGGAGGAGCACTGCCCCCCTGGTGGCTCAAACAGGTAATTGCATTGTTTAAACAATGAGTGGAATAATTACATCTGGCATGACCAGATATTTTATAAATATCTTAAATAACACAAACAACTAAATGGTGATAGGTAATACATCAGATTTCATATACTGCTTTAGTAAAAAAAATATTACCTGGCTGACGATGGGAGCAGCAGGACGCAAAAAACGAAACTTACTGTTGCACTATGTCTGGACATCTTGCCGTGCCAACCTTGCAATAAAGGTTTCCTAAATGCCCTGTATATACATGTGATGTCAGCTTACTAATTGATTGCGGGTTTTGTGTAGATTTGGACTTTTATACGTTTATTCCACTTTGTTTAAACGGTGAAGTGGAGAGGCCTCGTCCACCTGTTTGGAGCTGGCTGGTGAATGTGACGCTCGTATCGGCCTTGCTGGATACACCGTGACTCTGTTTGTGGATCTACTGATCGCTGTGGATTACTTTTTTTCCGTGTCATTGGATTACGGCAGAATACTGATCTTTTGTCTCAATGTGTCTTGACGTTTTATGGTGAGTTTGGAGAGGCGTCTCAACAGACTGGAGGTCCAACACTGATTGTTCACTGTTACATTTTAGTTGAATTTAAGCGTCTATTGCGTTCCAAAACAGCCGTGCTGCGATTGGATTTCATAACGGCGAATTGTTAAATTGTTACAATGTAACTTAAAATCTGCTTTAAAAATAAACATGTGTTTTGGAATATAATGTTCAGCTTCGGCAGCTTAACCTATGTGCTAAATATACAATGACGAAGCCTAGTGACAAGTCCATAGCAACCAGTGTTGAATTGGTGATTTCCCAGTGTCCTTTGCTGAATGGTCTCAATGTTTTATTTATTTATTTCATATCAATACTAGTTTACTAGAGGAGTAACTTAGTATTTGAAGTAATGCAGTAATGCATGAAGTGTGCATTTAGTTTCCATGCTTATTGTGTTTCCACAACAATGTTAGTGAGTAAATCTACTGAAATGGCCACCACACCATAACAGAGGAGTGTGATGTGTAAGATGAGAATGCAGAGGTTTAGTAACGTATGTTATGGCTGTAAAAATCAAATGGCATCTGTATATCTTTATTAAGTGCAAACTTGCACATAAGGGGAGGGTTATGCCACTTTTTCAAATCATTTTGGAGGGTCATAGAAAAATTATTACTGACGAGGGGAGGGTTACGTCTTTTTAGATTAGAGTCCACAAAACTCCTCCGGTGGCCCCTTAAATAAATAATGAACAGTCCCTTATAAAGAAAATAATGTTTTTCTATCCATCCATCTAGTCAGTTGTTATGGCAGCTCTACCATCTAAATACAAGTGTTATTCTATACACTTTACCCCCTCACTGCCATTCATTAAATGCTTTTGTCACCCAGTGTGACAAAAGATACAACAAGCATCCGGGGCCGTGCTTCCTGCGTCTCTGCCTGCCATCGATGATTCACACCCAACCAGGGGGAAAACAGAGGGTTACTAACTAGGTCCTCCAAGGCACCAGATGTCAGTGATTAATCTTGATGAAGTTGGGACTCTATGTCTCCCTAGCTGTCTCTCTCTGTCTCCCAACCTGGTGCTTAATGACCCGTTCCCTCTGTTTTCTCAGCCCATTTTTTACCCTTTAGATCATGTTCAATATGGCTGGTTCTTTATGCAGATGAGTGGTGGATGAAGCAGGGGCGAATTGTGGCAGCGACTGATGGTCTGCTGCCATATACAGTAGAAACCTTGCTAACGGAACAGATAACTTGGGGACAAAGGAGAACACATTGCTTGGGAGATGTTCCCACCTTGTTTTTTTCCTCTCACAGGTGGCACATACAGTATATGATATTTTGTATCCACTGTGAGTGGCAAAGAAGTACCATGTCTTGAATGCAACACATTGTCATACCTAAACAACACACTCCCAAAACGCATATATGTTTGTTCTATTTAACGTTGTGAAACGGCCGCACGGTGGCCGTTTTAAACAGATGACCACAGTAACAGTTTTAATCATGTGACCGTCAACGTACCGGTCGCAGTTTTAAACACGTAGTTAACATTGTGAAATGGAACTAGTTAAGTTTATGCAACAAAAATACTTAAGTTTAGGCAACAAAAAATGTCGGTTATGGTTAGGAAAAAAATCAATCATCGGTTTAAAATGAGTCACAGACGTAACTACGCCACGGATTTGAGTCAGTAAAAAGTTGTTTGATTTAAAAAAGTGACCGAAGCTGTGATACTTCGTCACTTTACTTCCTTGTTTGCTTCTGTGATAGTTACTATGGCAACTAGAGGTCAGCGCCTAACAACAAACATTTACTACGCATAAATATGGGTCGTTATAAGCTGCTTGCACAATCGACCTATACGATCGTTTTCTGGGTAAGGACGGTCTGGTGGAATAACAAGATGCCTACAGTAAGTGTAACTTCACCATGCATCGATTGAAACTTGCCTGAACCAGTAAGCATGCATGTAACTTTCAAATGCTGCATAGAAATAAGCATAATTGAAATTTCAATGATTTGGGAAGGTGCTTCAGTACGGTCATATCCTGAGGACAAATGTCGTTAAAGTGTTGGGAAATGTAGGAAAAGTGGATGTACAAAACTGACTTTGACTTATTTCGTTGCTCTCTGCAAGGGTTTGGACATCACTGTCAGTTTTTGTTAGTTTGGCAGATGTGGCTTATATCTGAGAATAAATATAAATTCCTCAGATTCATTTCCAATTTGGCTAAGGTTTTCAAAGATGACATTGTGTTGTCATATTTTTTACTTTGTGTTAATAGTTTTCTAACTTTGTGTCTACTTTTCTTTCTTTTTTTAGTGGAGCTGCTCAGGAATGCAAAATTAATTTCAGTGTAAACTGATAATGTTGTATCCTATCGTATGACCTCCACCTACTAATACTAGCTGGGTTTCCATTAAAGTCGCATGTACTGTAAGGGAGATAAACCTACTGGCAACATACAGAAAATATTGTAATTACCCTACATGAATGAGACCGATACCTCATGTAAAACCCCACCACCATCTACATGTGTACCACACAAATAACCACACTAAAATCGGCATTATTTGTATGGCAAGACGGTGCGTTGCCCTGGGCAAAAAGTTGACCTGGACAAACCAAATTCTGCGAAATTATACCTGGTAGGTATTGAAAGAGCACACTTTTACTGTGGATTATTTTGGACCGGTGAATAACCCATTCTTTATTTTGGACTGATAAATAACCCATTCTGCACGTGTCTCTACAGTAAACAGCCTCCAACAGGAAGTAAGGTATTTTCCTTGGTGCCTTCTCACATTTACAACCTCATCAACACTATCTCTGTAATTTTGCTTTGACAACAGCAGAAGCACTGGGCTACCTAAAAACCTATGTATGATGCATGTGTAAACCTAACACCATTCTTGGCTGGCTAAACTGACATTCATAATTCATGGAAAAAATGCATTTCTGACACTCAGCGAAACAGAGAATTTTAACGTGTTAGAGGTTAAATCTTGAAACAAAGTGTGAACCGCATGGCAATAAACACTTGAAATGTGAAATGTGTGTTAGCTTGCTACAATGGAGGAAATGGAGTTAGGGCATTTGCAACTGATTTGAACATTCATTTTATTTATGTATTTTAGGAATTTTACTTATTTAACCCAGCACTGAAGAAAGCGGTTCTTTTTTGACAAGAGGGATCAAAACATTATCAGTTTCCAGAGGGCAACAGAAACCACTATGAAAACACTGGCAAATAAGTAAGCAAGCACCAAGATGGACAACTATTCATTTGATGGCTGTATATGATGACTTGGAGACAAGATGAATCTGTTTATAGTAAACAAACATAGTGTTGCACAGAGTGAGAAGTTAGTGTAGTTATATTGCTGAAAAGCAGTTGCAATTGTGTTTCTTATTGTCTGTGATCTGAAGAAATCCCCACGTACAAATGTTTCCCATGTAAATCGGCGATTTCTATTTTGCAGCATTTGCCCCAGTCTTTGTCTGTATAACATTCCTATAATTACATTTTTAAAACCAGGGTAGCAGAAGTCATAGCCTGGATCTTAATAACATCCTTCAGAAATCAATTTCAATTTCTCATTCAGCATGGCTGTGACGCTTGGATCGATCATGTTGGACTTATATGATTTTACTGAAATACCAACTGAACAGAGCATGTCCCATCACTATCAGCAACCCGGTGCACTCTTGGATCAATTGCACTTTTAATATAGTAAACGACTGTACATGAGCATTTCCAGAGCAAATCTGAGTCTTGTTCCACTGAAATGAAAATGTAATTACAAGGTGATTGAGACATTCTGTGATGGCAAACTAATATTCGGTTCTTCAGACAGAACTGAAGTCAGTAGTGCTGCTATATGGCTTGCACAAGCAACAATTTGCTTTCTATAGATTCTGTCTTGGAAGGCAAGTGGAGGGCAATTAGGAGACTAATTAAGATTCATCATTGACTCAAGCTAACCACAGCAGGTTGATTTGCTGGTAATCATGGACAGTAGCAACATGAATGATCCAGTAAGTTCGCTTGATCAAGCCAATTACACTCGCACGCAGGGGCAGATTGCACTATTTGAGCAAACAACATGCTAATATCATCTCATCTGCAAACTATGCACAGATACAAACACACATAGTGGTAATATTCGGTGTAAAACATTATTAAAGCTCAATCACTTATCTAATAGGTGATAAACTAAAATAAAAATACTGCAAGTCAACACTTCAGATATTATGAACATTATGAACGGGTTAAAGATGTTTGCACAGATTGTATTCTGATTTACTGCAAAAATGTTAAATGCTAAATGGTTAAACTCATACAGCTAATATCCTAATCCTTCAACAGGCAGGACCTATTTTGCATATATGACATATGTAAACATATTGACGATTAACGTACACATCTGTAATACGTCTTCAAATAAAAATAAAAAAGGGAATGTCCGTTAAAAAATACATTTTGGTTTTAGCAACCTCCACAACTGATGATATGTTTCTGGGGTGTGACAAGGATGACTCAACTTTTATTACACAAAAATGTTCAATATGTCCATCCATGCTCCTTCCATGGGATTAGTTTTACCCAAATCAGTCTGCTGCAGGCATGAGGATCCTCTAAAAAATTACCAAAAGTTGAGTACTAAAATTACATACATGCTTTGGTAATAATTGCACGACCACCATCTCCCTCTAAAACTAATCCTAACTGAAGCGAACCTCTCACCTAAACTACTACATGTTTTGAAGGAAACCTAATGTTGTATGGATGATGTATTTTAACGACATAATGAGGAAACGTTATTGAACATATTTGCCAAGTAGCAAAATGTTGATACTGAACATATTTGCTAAATGTTTGCTGACAATGCATTTCATTTCCAATATCTTGCAATAAAATACTGTATCTGTTCATAGCAACCACATAATGCTTAACTCACAGTTTAGGGTTATGAAAAGATATTGGTTAAATAATAAACCCTTGAACCCTGTCTGAAATCTTTAAAGTCTGTCTGAAAGTTTACAAAAGTGCAAGGCTCTGGTGTCAAAGACTTGCAGTCTGTGTGCCCACTATCAGCCTGTTTACACCACAGTATATTGCCAGGGCTCTGAATTTTACAAGTCAACTGTTTGTTACAGAAAAATGCCTGGATTCCAAAAAGACCAAAATTACATGCTTTGGTAATGATCAATTTACCCTCTTCCTCCTGTGAAACTAATCACAACGGAAGAGGACTTTAAAGACATCATTCTTCAAAAGAAAATGTTACGTTTTGTGTTGATTTGCCAAACATGGAAGTATTGTGTCCTTTCTACCAGCATCTGTTCCAATTTCCAACACTTCACACAAACTTCAAGTAATGATTTACCTATTTCCTGCAACAAAAATCCTGTCAAATTGCAACTTGAGGCACACTGCAGAGTCATTCGGATGGCGGTGCCAATCTTTCAATTTGATGAAACTGTTGCTGCATGGAGGACTGGAGTATTTGGGTGGTGTATGTGCCCTGAATTCATAGTTTCCCACCTGATTGAAGTTTTGTATGAGTCATGATTGAAGTTGTGTATGGCTTGGTAAATGCAAAAAAAAAAAAAAAGAAATAAAAAACTCACCGTACTGCAAACCTTCGTCATAGACTTTAAAGAAATTCAAACACATAGCCCCAAACATGCAGTGGAAAACCTGCGATGATTTAAGAAGCTCCCTTTCTGTGATGGAACTTATAGTAGACTCTAATAACCCTCTATTTTCCACCCCTCTTAGTTTTTTCTTCTCTTTCTTACTGAGAAGCAGGGGCTTGGACACCAGCTATCTTGAACTGTTCTCAGCACAGAGTCACCGTACTGTCACTGCACAGTCCCAGGCTCTGGCACAGTATCATTTTAATAGCAGCTATAACGAATCTCTCTGATCACTGGACATGAAATCCTCTTCTCTGTCTAGCTATTCTTCAATCTTTATCCTGTATTTTATCTGTGTCTCTCTGTACCACATCACATTTTTACATTGGAATGCGTATGTAATGCAGGATGAGACATGGTGGCACAGACGTCTGTAGAGCCGAGACAGCTGCTCGCTTCTCACAGCTGTAATTGGTAGACCACGGCAGCGCCGTTTGACAGATTGTAGCAGATACTTTCCCCGAGACATTCTGTTGAGATGTACAACTTGGTCCTGGCTGGATGTGACGTTAACACATTTTTACATCACCAAATATAACATCTCCAAAAAAATCTGCAGGTGGCAGCTCCCTCTTACCAAGAGCTTGAATTCTTTATGACAAAGCAGTGCTAGGAAAGGAACAGTGACATTTGTTTTTGTAGGAAAAGGCACACAAAAAAAACTCGCTTGTTTGGTGTAGACTTTAGCCATCCTGGCTCAGCAGCACCAGCAGGCACTGAACCCGACCACATAACCAGCTTTTGGGGCCATAAGAGTGGTCATTCAGCTCCCATTTAAGGCTTTTTGCAGAAGCTCGTAGCTGGCCTTTTATAAAGAATACCACCTCAGAATAAAAGAGGGACCTGCCATCTGGAGACTTTCTGAGGTGTTATATATTTGGAAATATAGAGTCTGCCTTAACACTTTACTCTTAGTTGGCCCGATGGTAATAACTAGTTATGGTCTTCCCACCCAGTTTAGGTACTACACATAGTCTGTACTTAATATCACACACAATTGATATAACAATTTCTGTCAATTCTGTCATGCATATCTATTCTTTATGATAAGGTTGATTGTTATTCGCCGGCTGATTTGTTTGTTGTGCTCTCTAGTGACGCCGTCATTACTGTGGTGGTATAGTCCGACTGAACACATTGTCTCTGACAGAGAAAGCAGAGATTTTTGGATTCCCAAGTGTGTGTTATTCAGTCTTAAATACCTACTGTGAAAGTGGTTGTGACACAGGCTTTGTTATTTTTCTTTTCTTTGGGAAAAAGTAAAAAGACATTAAGGTATCGCTTTTGTCTGACCTCCACAGTCTGGATGTGAAGTGTAGTAATTAAACCCAGTCGCCCTTCCATGCTTGCTCAAATCAAGAAACCTGCAAACAATAATGCCTTGTATTGCAATTTAAAAATATCATTAAATAAAAATAAGAGAGAGAGAGAAGAGATCAGGATTAGGTGCCTATTCAAACTAAACAAAGTTTTTTTTGAAAGCTTAAATGTTTTAGATTTGAAGTTCTACAGGGTCTCCTGGACATATATCTTGGTAAAAGTGATTAAAAAGCAAACTTCTTTACATGCATTACTGTGTTACTGAATAGGTTAAAGAGCAAGATGTCACCACTGTAACAGTGCAGATCCACCTGGCCGTGCGACGCTTCTGTCGCGCCGTGCTCCACTTTATTCCTATGGGTGACGTCAAGCAACTTTAACGCGCCCGAAAAGCATCCCGGGAAGGCGGCGCTGTATTTGAAAAAATGCTGCGCGTCAAAAAAGCTGGCCGATGCCCATCTTTATGCAAACGAATCCTTTGAACGCGACGCGACTATCCCATAGAAGTAGACGAAAATCTTTCAAACTGACCTTTGACGATCTGGAATGAAGACAGATTCATCAACTGCATGGCCTATTTCTCGCTTAAAATGTTTTCAGAAACACGTTTCGGTAAACTATTTTCGTAAAATACGAGATCGTATTCTGAATAAGCCGCCATGATGGTCGTTTTGAAATTCAGGAGTAGCCAGACCCACATGACGCATTTGTCCAATCAGCTGCCGGTCAAGGGTGTGGAGCATCAACCATGGCTGTATGACATTGCGACACCACGCTTCAGTCATGTCGCAAAAGTGGATCTGTATCGTAATAGTCTATATCCACGACGTTCCACTTCTGGGATTGCTCCTGTGCCGTTGGAAATTCTGCCAGATTTCGCTCTTTTCGGCCGGACGTCCGTTACCTTCCACTTTCTTTGTGTTGGAATTTTAAACTCCGGTGGATTTATGAGGACTATGGTTAACTGCTCCTTAGATCTCTGCAGGGTAAATCCAGACAGCCAGCTAGACTATCAATCTGAGTTTTCTGTTGCACGACTAAAACAACCTTTGAACGTATACATGTCCCACCAAGACAAGTTTCTTCCTGAGGTTATTTTGCAAGGGCACCATAGATCTGTGCGGAGCTTAGCGCCACCCAAGATGATTGGGATTGGTTTAAATATATGCCAATAAACCAGAGCACGTTTTTCTCCCATCCTGGAATGCTGTGTGGACTAGCCAGACCCTCCTCCACAACGCTGTGGAGGAAGGTCTGGCAATGCCAGACTACCACTGTAATAATAGCTTCTTTACTGTCAACTGCAGCCCAATTTAATCTATATATATCTATATATATATATATATATATATATATATATATATATATATATATAATTAATACATTTCACTTTTATTGTAAATATTTATTGACAGTGACAGCAATAATTAGTATAAATTGGTAATAATTCAAAGGCAGCTAAAAATAGGCTGTTAAAACGCTGATCACCGGAACAGCAGATCGAGGTTTCCTCTAGATTACTTAGTAAAGATAAAACATTTTGACTCAGCTGAAATGTCCAAATATCACATCAACAAGGTGGCACCCATTTTAAAAGCTAAAATAAATGCAGCTTTTATTTGATCATCTTCAGAATCCCCACAATATACACAAACACATTTGCAAACATACACTTTTACTAAGCTGCTGATTGACATGGATAAACATCCCAGATGTCGACTTGCCAACAAAGAATCATCACATTGTGCCATAGCCAACAAATGGGATGACCAGTTCAATGCATAAACAATGAACCAGGTCCAAATGGCGCAACAGCCGGTGATAAACAGCAGGTTGGAGAAACACCCGCGTGCCTTGTTTGATTGCACACTGACAAAACCACACATTATTTAAAAAATGTAAATATATATTTGAGGTTTTTACATCCTAAAAAAGTTCATTTTCCAAGGCAGGAATGCTTCTGAAAGGAAACAACGACTGAGTGACTGATGGAGGGTGAGGGTTTGATGTTGAGAAAAAGAAACCCCCGCCAGCATCCATATTTTCCCCCTGATTTGTCCAAGCTGGATCAGGAAACACACAGAGGTTGTAATTATGATCAACCAGCTGGCATGTTTTTTTTTTTACTGGATGGACTGCAGCATGAAGACCACAACTCCTCACACAAGAATCCAAGTATGTTCATGGAAGCAGCAGAAATGAGCTGTTTTTGTAATAAATGTATGCCAATACACGGAGAATGGAGATAAGTTTAATAATGAAGCTGAAACGTTGATGTTTACATGTTAACCCATACTGTATGTTAACAACGCAAAAGTGAATGCCAATAATGTGAGAAAAACATGGCTCAAAGAAGCATCTTAGTGTGTTTTAATGGAGGTCACATACAGGGTATTAACACCAAACAGCATCTGTGATATTCGCTTATTTTTTTAGGGTTGTTGGGTCATGTAAACACCGTGTGAGCCAGTATAACAAGATTTTTTTTTTTTACAGCCACTATCTTTTTATGCACCCTTCAATCCATTCAAGTCTGTGCAAATCTTATTGGTTACACGGGAGCAACTGAGAAGCAAAAGAAGCAACGCAAATAATACAGCTGACAGAAGGAATGAAATGTTAAACGTTGGCTGTAAAGTAAAATGCAACAACACAGCAATCTTGACTATATTCTCATAAGGACAATGATTATTATTACCCGATATGTACTCTAGTCATAGTTTTATAGCCCTGTACAGTAGTAGAAACCCCCACTTGTGCATTACTTATGCATCTATTTCATTACAGCCAAGTAGTTATAGGATCAAAATTAAAAGATGATGGGCGCCTGGGTAGCGCACCTGGTAGAGCAGGCGCCCATATATAGAGGTTTACTCCTTGACGCAGCGGCCGCGGGTTCGACTCCGACCTGCGGCCCTTTGCTGCATGTCATTCCCCCTCTCTCTCCCCTTTCATGTCTTCAGCTGTCCTATATAAATAAAGGCTTAAAAATGCCCCAAAAAATAAAAATTAAAAAAAAGTTAAAAGATGATGTTTCACATTTGAGTGTTTGCAAGGCCCAGTGCAAAATAAGCTCCATCTACAGTATACAGTATTATTTAGGTGACCATGTCATTTCCATCCCATGAAACCACCAGTATAAAAAGTGTACACTATGAAGCCCCAATAATGTTGTGATCGGTTTGCTGTTCCCTGCAAACATCATTAAATAAATCATCTTGGGGCGGGGGACTGGGAGTCAGATTAGGCTTTTGCAAATCAGATTCATAACATAATAGTGCTGCTTCTTCTTAAACTTATTCCATTCATTCTGATGGTGCTGATATTTAAACTACAACACTACAATTGATACCACTATAAGTGATATCACTGCTAGTACATTACATTTCTACACGCTTTCTCTCGTAAATGTTTCTCAAAAAAATATTATTTTATATTGTGTATTGAGGTATTATCGATCATTACTGACTAGATCTAAATCTCTATATGTAAAAAAAAAAAAAAAAAAAAAAGGAATATGTAATTAATTAATTCAATAATCTAAACACAATTGCATTTATCCACAGAAACTTCCAAATTTTGTATTCATTTATGTGATTTTGTTGTCAGAATTCTCAGTAACTCCCGGACATTAATGCAAAAGATTTAACTTGGCTTTTCACCGAGTACCTCTGAAACCAGCAGCCTCTCTAAGTAACTTGACTTCAAAAGGCTGCCTCTGAAGAGAGTGCAGCATGGGGGGAGAGTCACCCGTTCAGACCAGCAGACAATAAGATTATCCAAAGGCAATTAAACTTGGGGCCTTGTCTTGAGAAGTCTCCATCCAACCCCACCCCTTTTCATCCTTACCTTTCCTTCCCCTCATCGGCACCCCATTGTTGTGTGATTAACTTCCAAGCACCAGCGGGGGAGTCTACATTCCCATTAACCAGATCTGTGGCGGGGACAAAACACTTCCTAATCACCAATCACAACTAGGAGCAAGGCACTCAAGTCTTTGCCAGCTCTATAATGTGAGTGATGTGCCGCCAGCTTCTTCAGAGAATGTGTTCTCTTTCTGTTAAAGCTGCACTCAACACTTCATAAAGAGGTTCTCAAATGAGTTTTTGTGTCTGTTGCCATGGTGCTCTACCCTACAAACCACAGGTCTATGCCTTGGACATGGGATGTTCACTTTATCTTCAGAATATGATTTATTCTGAGAGCTAGGGGAATGTTAGCTATAGCACAGGATATTTCTATTTGAGTGCTCACATGTCGTTACCATGTCAACATTTTACAGTGCTTCTTTAGCGTAAGTTGTATTTTGTTCCCACATCTGTGTATGTTATATAATAGATGTCTTTACACATCTCATTTTGTTCCAGCACCGTTACAATTTCAAACTTCTACATATTTTCTATATTGTCGTGAAATCATCTAAATTGTTTTAGGCTTCAGTATAATTTACAATAACCAAAATAATAGCATATAAAAACATTGCAATAGATGAGTCTTCATACTGGAGCAACAAATATTAGAATAAAGAGTGGCATATTGTGTGAATAATTTATAATATTGCACATTAAATTTATTGGGCATATGCCATCGCCAAAGGTGACTTAAAATACACACACACACACACATATATATATATATATATATATATATAGTCTACTAATAGTATTAGTAAATAGTAATTGTATATCAATTTCACTGACTTCCTTATCCTTGGGCAGTGGGTAAGAAGTACTCAGATCTTTTACTTAGGTAAAAGTAGTAGTTCCACAGTGTAGAAATATTCTGTTACAAGTAAAAGTCCTGCATTCAAAATACCAAAGGTATAAGTACTTGCAGAATGTCCCATTTCAGAATTATTAATGCATTGATTTGTTTATCACTTCAATATTACAACTGGTAAGGTGGAGCTCACTTTGATTACTTTATATACTGCTGGGAAACTTGGGGTTCCATACAATTGTATCCTAACCTATAATAATACAACATGATGTATTTGTTGATTATATTTTGTATTCTTATTCTGTATATCTTAATCTGCAAAGTAACTAGTAACTAAAGTTACCACATAAATGTAGAGCAGTAAAAAGAACAACAGTTCCCTCTGAAATGTAGTGGTGAAAGTATAAAGAAGCAGAAAATGAAAAAGCTCAAGTATTCCATGTAGAAGTACCTAAAAACTATACTTAAGTACAGTAATTGAGTAAATGTAGTTCATTACTTTCCACCACTGTATCTGGTAGAAACCTTGGATTCAAAACATGATGAAATGAATAGTCTAAAGCTAGAACAATAAACCTTGTTGCACTTTATTAGCTTATTGTAGATATATTGTGTTGGTCTAAATTAGTAGCAGGAAATGTCAGCACAGTCAACCAAACATTTAGACTTAGAATAGTGCTGCACTAACAAGTTCATTTTGAAATATGAAATGTCCCCCTTAGTACACATCTTGGTCACAGTGTATACTTGTAGAGAGATGTTACTATATGTTGCTCTACTGTCAAGTTTTGTTTTGTTCATGGGGAGGAGGAAATGTCACAACAAAATAGTTTTCCTATTGGCCGCCAGGCTGAGGTGGGTGTGGCTTACCTGCATTGCAGAGCTTACAAAGTGGAAGTAAAGCAGACTAAGAGGGCCGGTTTTGGAAGGGATATGTGTTGTTGAATGTCGACAACGAATTTCTTTTTTCCCCCATCAAGTTGTGTTAATGTTTCAGTCCACGTCTTAAAGTGCTCATATTATGCTCATTTTCAGGTTCATAATTGTATTTAGAGGTTGTACCAGAATGTGTTTACATGGTTTAATTTTCAAAAAACACCATATTTTTGTGGTACTACACATTGCTGCAGCTCCTCTTTTCACCCTTTGTGTTGAGCTCTCTGTTTTAGCTACAGAGTGAGGCATCTCACTTCTGTTCCATCTTTGTTGGGAGTCACACATGCGCAGTACCTAGGTAAGCACTGCTAGCTAATCAAAAGCAGAGTATGAGGGAGTGCCATGCTAGCAGCTAGGCGAGCATTATAATGTGTGTTACAAAGTGATGAGCGTTCGTCACGGAAGTAAAGGCTGGACTACAATAGAGCTGTTTGGAGCAGTTTGTGAACAGTGTTTGCACAAAAAAGATATATAACACTATAAACGAAAAAGCCAAACAGCATAATATGAGCACTTTAAATGTCTACAAATGAACTATCAACTGAGTGTCAACACTTATTCGACACCACCCAAGGACTGGGCTGGTCGGAAAGACGAAGCAAGGTGGTGCCCAAGAGAAGGTAGGCCTTTTCATCCTTCTGTCAGCCTGGCGGGCTAGCGTTTAGCTTCTGTAGTTTTATTTGCACGAGTAAACCAATCTCTGGAAGTCTAGACACTAATAATAATAATATCAGTTTTTCCAGGGTTGTGGTTATGCCGTGACAATACTGAGCAGGACATTGCATGCATGTCATGTGTTTATGTTAGCCTGCCAATGCAATGACATTGGATTTTTGTTAAATGTCAAACGTCAATATTGGTTTTGGCGTCAAAAATCCTTCATCAGTCAGTCTCCACTGTCTGGAAGTGTACAATATGATCTCCCTTTCACCCGACACTGCATCCTCTGTGCAGTGGGCATGTGATAAATCTCAACTTCTATGATCACTACTGTGTGTAAATTCCAATAACTGATGAGCCCAAGCTGCTGTGATTTATCTTACATTATTCTCTGTATAGGGTGTTTCAACACATTTAGAATGTATGTGTTAATCCAAATAACAGGGTAATGAGAATTTTAAACTGCATCAATTCAGCTCGAGCATTCTTAATTATGATATGTAATGAAAATCATAATTGATGAATTGACTAGTAGCTCGGTAATGAATCACTTTGCATGCACATTTTATGTCAATTTCATTTTGACTTTGAATAAACCCTAATTATCTATATTAGTGAAAGTCAATGCCTTAATATTTAATAAATCCTGGATA
The DNA here is from genome assembly GCF_008315115.2 of Sander lucioperca. Classification (NCBI taxonomy): domain Eukaryota; kingdom Metazoa; phylum Chordata; class Actinopteri; order Perciformes; family Percidae; genus Sander; species Sander lucioperca. The sequence continues at coordinate 9,942,412 of NC_050195.1, read as the reverse complement.
ATCCCATAGCAATCAATTTAGATCAAAATCACTTTCCACCAAAGGTAGAAATGCTCTGCAAACTAATCCACTGTACCCTATAATGATGCCTATTTATATGCAGGAGCTTTGTCAAACTGCAGGATGGGTAATTACTTTATTTACTTCTAATCATGTCAATGAACCATTGTGCAGGGGTTAGATTGGCTGGGCTCATTATTATTATTTTTTACTTCAGCATTGCATTAGGAACTTTAGTCTAACAAAAGCTCAGTTTGAAGGGATTGGCCACTGCACAATGTGACAGCTCTGTATTAGATGCACATTGTCGCGGGATCCTATAACTGACTGTGACATGATTATTTAAATCAAATGTATCCGTGTGTCCTTGCAGAAAATTCGAAATACTTTTGAATGGATTGGTAAAGTCACATCAGCATCTGGGAGGTGCTGTCCAGAAAAAAAGTGAAACAGCAAGGACAATGTCTTTTGTTCCTCGCCAGTCAATGCTTTTCTCGTCATCAGTATTTAGGCAGTTAATGTTTCGTTCAATAACTCTTGCTCTCTGAAAAATCACATGCATTCTCCATTGATTGGTTATTGATTGGAAGGTCTTGCCAACATCAGGCAATATCTACAGAAAACACTTTTTGGGGTGGCTATTTTACAGATTACCTTGAGAATAATGTGGCCATTGAATTCTTCCCATCCCCTCCAAAAGAAAGAGTGCCTTTAGTTCAGCTTTTGAAATCTTGCTTAATGAATATCATTCGGGTTGACAGGAACATTGAGAAATTGAGCCAATTGTAGCACAAATGTCTTTACTGCTCCCACATACAGCTCACTCTTGCATCAAAATGCCCCCACGAAGAAGCTCAAATGCTTAATTTCTCAAACTCATTGAAGGTTTTTTGTCTAAACAGTACTTCAATTTACAAATTATTATGAACTTAATTATTGTTTTGCTATCAAACTGCTGCTCAATTCTGCAGCCATTTGTGTCCCCAGGGGGGTTTAAAGCAGGTACATTGAAGATCCTCAACTGCTAACAGCTGACAAGGATTGTGAACAATTGCATATAGTTCTACTTTTTTTTTTACTATTTTGTGACTGCCTTGCTGTCATTCAGAAATGAACGGACCAAAAGAGCATTGCTTGTGGTAGCACTTCCATTCAAATTGTAATGTTAAATGTCAAATCGTGCTTAAAAAAGTCTAAATGCCAGCAACACATAAGGTGACACACTGCAAGCCTTTGGAGTGTCGCCATTGGAGGTCCTCATCTGTAAGCCAGACGTAGCTGTCATGTCAGTGATGGATGGCAGTTCTGGCTAACTGCACTGAATAGACTTTGTAAAATCATGTGCCCCTGATTTATTTGTTTGTGTGTGTTTCGATAATGGGATTTTTTTTGTACCGCAAAAAAAAGATCTGCTGATTTACATACGTCTCTGTCACAATGTATTTCTATAGGAAAAAAGTCGTTTTGCGACCAATGGCATCAGGTGACACACCCAGAAGTTGTAATTACACAGTTTGGCCACTAGCTTAAGTTGCCTTCAAAGGATAGCGCCATTCCTGGGGGCTTGATTTACACACACAATTCTCAAAAGGACCTCCATAGTAGCACCCACCGCTGTTGCTAAGAGATTTGGGATGCAGATGCAAGCTTCCACTTAGCGATTATTGAAATAAATCAGACCAATCACATTGCTTGGTTGAAACTGCCTCATACTCCATTTATATATTAAACAGAGCATACTTTCCTGCCTGGTTAGCCACAGAGCAACCAGGAAGAGTGATAGAAGGAGGTGAAATATGTTCAAAATATGCACAGGTAATGGGAATGCATGCTTCAAGAAAGCGTCACATAGCTGATTAACTCCAGATTACATTTAAGGAAAGGCACCAGATTGGCATATATCTGGGACATTGGAACTCTAATGAATGGAATACCAACCTGGAACCAATTAAGCTTCTCACTAGTATGGCTGTCTTCCCTCTGGGGGTCTTTGTGCAGCAATAAGTTCCTGATTGCAAGGGCCGCAGTCTTCTTATCTCTCTTTTTATCTCTATATTGCAATGTTAATGTTAATTTGCAGGAAGTGCAGTTGATAAATGAGTGACTTTAATCAGGTGTTGATATCATGAGATGCTCTCCCAATCCTTGGTGATCACATTAAAAGTTATTTGAATTTAAATAAAAACATTTTTTGTATTTAATTATACAAGTGATTTTTCTGTGAGGATTAAGGACAACGGAGCATTCCTTTTAGGGTAAATCAATGAAAAATGTATTCTTTGTGAAATCAGAGTTTAAAAGACAGAGATGATGTATAGCAACTGATATTAAAACCCAGTGGTGTCATTATTTGAGGGTACCTAGATAACTGAATGTCCCTGATTCCTGAGTAAGTGGAATCCTTGCCTATCAGTTACAATAAAAAAGACAGTAGGAAGAGGAAGTTAAGCTCCAGTCTTTGCTTCATGTCATAATCTTTCCGATCTCAAATCCAAAGTGTGATTTCTCCTCACACTCCCAGAATTTCCTCTCAGAAATTACCATTTACCAATTATACGGTGTCAGGAATGATTCATATCTCTTTAATGAGAAATGACAGTAGATAGAGGAGAGCCACCTCGGGTTTGATTTCATTCTCAGTGGGATGGGATGATCTGTTGACAGAACTACCCAGCAGACAGAAACGATTGGAGAGTAAGCCGTCAGCAGTCTTTCAGTCATGTCCTCACCAATACAATGGGGAGCAAGAGGGCACCTAAAGAAGCTTTCAATCAATTATGTCTAACCTTGCATCTGTAGAACTACTGTAAGGATGGTTATCCTAGAAATAGAGTTACTTCATTTTGTTATCAACATTAAATCTGTGTCTAGGCTTAGCACAGCAGTCATTGTCATAGTCAGTGCCCAGTCAACCTGGAAGGATCAGTCTCAATCTCAAGCCCTTGCAAAGGTTTACTGCTTTTATCTCACGTCAATGTTTTTGGCAGTTTTTTATTAAAAGCTTAGGTTCAGGAGGTAGTTTTCGGTTAGTGTTTCAAGTGTGGATTGTAACTGATACTAGCTTACATGACTGCAACTTTTGGTTACACTTTACTTGAAGGTATCTACATAAGAGTGATATGACACTGTCATGAACGTGTCATAAACATTATAAACAAGTCATAAACGTTTATGAAATAACGCTTCTTTTAGTAAGTCTCATTCGGTTTTGTCATGACAAGTTATGGTTAGGGTTATGGTTATGGTTAGGGTTAGGGTTCATGTGTCATGACAGTGTCATGTGTTCATGACAGTGTCATGTCACTCTTATGTAGATACCTTCAAGTAAAGTGTTACCCAACTTTTTAACGTGTTCATGCAGACCAGCAGCTGTGATGCATGTGGCATTGGTCACATCTTTTCCTGTGTATATTGTGTATACTTGAAGGATGACAAAAGTACCTCCACTAGGGAACAGATCAGGGCTGAATCATCACTGGCTGGGCGACAGAATATCTTCCAAGAGAACTTCAAGCAAATAAAATGATTGCCTTCACGCAAACTTTGACTTGCTGACTCAGTTTTTGTCTGGCTTTTTTAAATAGTCAGAAAGGCAGCATCATAACTATAACTTTATGTCAGTAACAGACTTTTCATTCAATGTCCTATAATTACAATACTAACCAATGCTCTCTTGCAATTTGACTGAATGATGTTGCATTCACAAGGCTTGTGTTTGATATTTAGTATAACAAACTATACTCATTTGGTTCCTGGGTCAACAGAAAGTTCTAGCCTACTTCAGGACTAGGGACATTTTTCGGAGGCCAGCAACTACCATTTCTAGGTGGCTTCTATGCTCTGGTGGTAGAGGGTCAATCCATGGCCCCTGCAGTCTACATATCAAAGTGTCCTTTGGCAAGACACTGAACCCCGAATTGCTCCTAATGCTGTGCCATCGGTACGTGAGTGTTTATCTATTGAGCAGGTGGCGCCTTGTATGGCAGCCTCAACCACCAGTGTATAAATGTGTGTGTGAATGTTGCCTGGAGTATGTAAAGCAGTTGTCATTAAAACTAGAAAAGCGCTATAGAAATGCAGTCCATTTAACATCCAGGAAGAAATATTGGAAATAGGTTCCTGCCATGAAAACTCAGGTGAAGTACATGACTTCCTAAAGAGTTTTCATGGTTCCTGCAAAGGTCTAAGAGGCCTAATCAGCAAGTTAGCAATCAAAATGCACCTGGAGTGTATGTGCAATAGGCAGGGTATTGAACGTGTTGGGTGATACAAGAACTTGACCAACAACACTTTTCTCAGAGGTAAGAGCTGCAGGGGGGCAGGTTTATGAACACAGGCATTCACTTCATTAAAGTGCTTGATTCAACAGCAGTCTACATCGTTGCCCCCTGTGCAACTCCACGTGAACAGCTCTTAAGCACGTTCTACTTGTGTGTGTGTGTGTGTGTGTGTGTGTGTGTGTGAATTTAAGCCAATTCCCGAAAAACCTGACTCCAGCCGCGTGGTCGAGGCTTGACTCCTGATTGCCACAATCAGTTTTTTCGAGGGCTAGACAGACACACAGCTTGCACACTCACATAAACTACATTCTCATCTAGTTTGCCTGTGTAAGGACTACATAGAAAAAGGACTGATTTTTTTTAGGCTGGAGGTGAACATTTCTGCAAATGTCTAAGCAGAAGAGGATGACGACATGTTTAAGCATTACTGTTAATCATTCACTACAATCCGTGTGGTGCTTGCTTTAATGTGGTTGATCTTGTTTAGCAATGCAGTATATGATTACTTAGTATTTTATTCTATGGTAGGAAAAGCTGCTCCGAAATCTCCGATTTATCCAAAGTGACAACTACACTATATAACAAAAAATGTCTGTAACTAACGGTTATTTTTCATTATGGATTCACCTGCTAAATGTTTTTTTTAGTTTGTATATAAAATGGCAGAATGTTATGAAATGTTACTTTAAGGTTTTAATTTCCCACAATCCAAAGTGACATTCTTAAATGTCTTGTTTTTTGCAAGCAACACCAACGCTGGAACCATAGAATGAGAAAAAATTTCAGATTTGATTAAGTGTCTGTCAATCCACTAATCCATTAACCAACTACTTGATTCAGCTCTACTTGACAGCATACAGTTTACATCCATCTAAAAGAAATATGGTGACTGGAGCCGTTGGTATTTAATGTGGTAATTGTGCTATTGACATATTTTTACAGACAGTTCAGTGAAGACACATTTGTACTTCAGATTTACACTGTTTCAACAAATGGGTCAATTACTGGCTTTATACTGGTTCAACTGTATGTAAGCTTTAAAATTTGTTTAACATAACATTGTAACTGCTCTGTCCATTGTCTAAACACAAGAGAGAAAGGTATGCCTCATGTATAGATCAGATACAGTATGTCACGCTAGTGTGAAGCTGTATAATACATCTATTTTTTGAAACCGAATGGGGGAAAGATAGAAATGGGGACTGTGACAGCATCCAGGATGACAGATTTTCTGGGGATCAGGGTGTATTTACTGGCTGAAAACAGTTTGTGCTGCTAGCCAAGAGTGTATATCAGCATGGCATCGCTGATTCGTGTCTTGGTGCTGTGAATTCTAGCTGTGGCAGAGAGCTGTCAAGGCATTTTCTCAAATACTGACTACATCAGTTGCATTCGTCACCATGACAACCATGACCATTTGTTTCACCCCCATGCAATGAATTGGAGCACTATGCATTAAGCAGTGGCTGTATGTCAATCATGAGCATTTGACAGTTACGGCAAAAAAAATAAATTCTTTGCATTGTGTTGCTGTTTGTAGAAAATGGAACCGATTGGACTAATGGGTGTGCTATGCTAATTTAACCAATGGCCAAATAAATGGCCATAGTTACAATATATGAAACTAAAACACATCACATGCTTAGAAAGAAAACATTGCACCAGTAATTATAGAGTCTTAACTGCAGTGCTCCCAAGTATGGGTCAAACTTTGACTGGCCATTTTTTGACGACTGTTGGAAGGACAAGTCACATGATTAGGTGCATACTGGAGTAAAGTGTATTCAAGTGTAAATAATACAATCACACATTCGATGATATCCCTTTAATTTCAAGACACTAAAGCCAAAAGGCTAAAAAAATATGGAATAATTGTCAAATGTCTATCAGTATTTTTGCTAGACTACAACATCCTCCCCCTAGCACAAACTTCATTTCAGTACTGAAAATGGACTCTACAAAGCACAACACTCTTAAAAAGACCTCATTCATTTTTTGCCTTGGGCCACCTTGGAGTGGTCAGAATTTGATTACATGTGTTGTGTTTGCCGTCTGCTGTGAAATAGGTAGATTTAAATTATGAAAATGTGTCTGGTTTGTGGCCTACTTAAAGTGCAATGGACCTTGGGTTCAATATTTCTATGATGATTTATTTAGACTCTTTTGCTAATATGCTAATCATTATAAATGATGAGAGTAAAAAAAAAAAGAAAAAAGAAAGTATTTAAATGACTCAGCTAATTACAATGATTTGGGTTGTCACTTCCCCAATGGAAATTGTACTGCCTGCTCAAGCATTGACAATGTGTCTGTCTGCTATTGGACACACAATGATGTTTCAGAGGCAAAGAATATAAATGCTAATTCTAATGTACATTATGTTCTCAAGGATTAAGATGTGGCCCACCGACTGATTTTGGTGCCCTGAGGATTTTTATGACAATATGAACTTCATAAATCTCCAAGAGGAGAAATAATCCTTGTTAGCTCAACCCACTGAAGAGTACAGGGTGCCAATTGTTAGCTGCAAACATCGGCCTGCGTGTAACTCTGTAAGCTGGCTGGTGTCCTAAATAATATAAAAAAAGTAATAAGGAAGTAAAAAGGACATATACCATTTTGGGATCAGTTGATAAAGCAAAGATTTTCTGTGTTAGACCAGAGGTTTTAATCCTGACTGAGTTGCATCATAGTATACCACATGAAGAGTTAAGCTCTAACTGAGTTCTAAAGCAACTGGTATTTATGTTCAGACAGATCTCTAATATTGAAGCATAGTCCTAACATTAATCCTACAAAATACTGTATTTCTACATTTCCTGACACTTGTCTGTTGGAGTTAAACCAAAGAAATCCTGATTCTGTGGGTTATGTTTTGATACATTCATGCAGTGTGTGCTTTCGTCAAGGTCACTCTTAGAAAACTTGTAGTTCAGAGCTATGACAGCGACGCTTTCCTTCTCTTCAGGACATTATTTATCCAGTAGGTTTTGTATTTCCAAGGCTAGTGTCAAACAAATGGCGCCTTTGCTCAGCTTCCTTTTTTTCTTTTTTTTTTTTTTGACAGACCTCTGCATGTGCAGCAGTCGCTAAAAAAATCTGTTCATCCCTGAAAAAAGCCTACGTTTGAAATTCCTGTTGTCGTAACCTTTATGGGCCAACCAATGTCCTTCAATGTGCTGCTCTTGCTGATCCCAGTTAATTTTGAAAGACTACATTTCATTTCACATTTCTCCTCAATTCAAATTGCTGGCAGGCATGTGTTGCTACCTGGCGGAAGACTAATTAATTCCAAGTTCCTGGATTCCTGAGTGTTTGATTTAGGTTTACCTTCTGTTTTGTTTGACTTTTCTGGCGACAAAGTGGGCTTAAAGGAAAAATCCACCCTAAGATACTCTCTAACCGTTAGATATCATCATTATGTGATGCTGCAGCTCGCTTCTTTGCCGTAGCCACTTTACCTCCACCTGCCTCGTCTACGTCTACTTGAATTAGTGACTTCCTTCATTTCCCAGCAGACTTTTTACAACCGCCTGTGAAGGGGTGGGAACTTGTTGCGTTGAATAAACGAGGGATGAATGAGCACATAAATAGCCTGGAAGTGTAATCATCCAACTGAGAGTTATGTATTTAGCTGGAGAGATCAATAGTGATAGAGGAATGTAATGACAAGGTATTTTGCAGCAGGCTTTGAGAGTGAGCCAGCACCAATTATGACTGGGTGTTTTTACAGCATGATTCTAGCGTGCTGGCCTTAAACCAATTTGTCCACAAAACATAACGGAAATTTATATGAGACACACATACGCCTCACAGACATACACTGGTTGAATTTACTGTGCGAATAACCAGAAACCATTTGAGTACCCAGCAAAAGCTTCTTTGCTAGAAAACCTATACTTCTCATTATCAAACCCATATTTTACACAACTTCCACATTTTAATATTACATCAATGTACTGTATCTCTAGAAAGCCTTTTGTTCATGAATAGTACATACATCTTACAGTATTTCATTTGAATTTAATTGTGGAATCTCTGAGTCAGCACATTATTTAAGTGAGGAAAAGACTGAGCAGAATGCGTTTCTACTTCAATTCAGCTCCAGTCGTTGCAGGAAAAAAGACATGGATTTTCAGTCATTTTTTCTTTCTACCTGTGTTATACTTCTCAGGGTCATAGAGGCCCAGGGCCTATCCCAGCATGCACTGTGCAGAAGCACACAGAAAGACAGAACGTGCAACAACAAAAAGATAAATATATACCAATATACAGATACTGTATATATATATATACTATTCACAAAGCTGTGATTTTCTTGCCGAAGCTGTCAGGCATGTTGTCATTATAAGGAAGCTTCACAACTTCATACTGTATCTGTATCCATATGTTGTCAAATCTGCAAGTAACAGCTGTAAATAACAGCTGTAATTCCCCTGCATATGCCCAACTAACATAGTTATATTGTGCTTATGTTTTGCCTGATGGACATTAGTATTCTTTAGATAGTTTAATTCCATTTTTGAGCTCATTACTGTTTCAAGGAATCTTAGTACTGCTAAAATGATTATTATTTCAAAAATAAGATCAATAAATGTCCTTTAATCAACACCTTTCCCAATTACAACATTTTAAAGGAACACGCCGACTTATTGGTAATTTAGCTTATTCACCGTAACCCCAAGAGTTAGACAAGTCCATACATACCCTTCTCATCTCCGTGGGTGCTGTAACGCTGTCTGACGGCCCCAGAGGCAGCAGCCCATCACAGTACATGCAGGTGAATGGTTCCAGCTAGCCTACTGCTCCAAATAAGTGACAAAATAACGCCAACATGTTCCTATTTACATGTTGTGATTTGTATAGTCCCAGCGTGTACATAAAACAACGTAACATGAGACATAGCCATCTTCTAACCGTATATTAACCTGGGAACTATATTCTCAGACAGGTTTGCTGCAAAGCAAATCATTCCGCCCAAGTACTATATTCTTCCGCCTGAGAATATAGTTCCCGGTTTGTTTACGGTTAGAAGATGGCTGTGTCTCATGTTACATTGTTTTTTGTACACGCTGTGACATTCCCAATAAGTCGGCGTGTTCCTTTAAACTAGGATTATAGTGGCCCAATCAATCAACCCCAATGCATGAAACCCATTCAAATGTTTCTTCATTTTTCTTGCCGTTGCGATTCCATGTTGCTCTGGCTAAGCTTGGGAGGCATGCACACAAGTTTGGCTCGTCTGTAAATCATGCCATAAGACATGCCAAAAAGAAAACCTGACATTTCTTATTTTAATACCACGTTCACGGTCCAATCTTGTCATACCAGGAGAAAGGCCAGTGTTTGAGTTTTGCAGCAATTCCAGTCTCATCTCTCGGACACCCAACTCTTTCTTATTAATCATACATCACTTTGAAATTAATTGAAATGCATCATGTTGTATTGATTCCAGGACTTAGGACATCTTCTACACACAGTCCTGTTAGTTTTTCTGCTGGATGAATAATTGTCATGCCGGACAATGTGTCAGCAATGACGCTGCAGAATGACAGGGAGCGAAGAGAAACAGTGCTTGAAGGCTGAATGCCATCAGGGAAATGTAAAAAAAGTATGCTCATGCCACATAACAACCAATATGCCCTTAAAGCCCTTTGCTGTCAGCAAGTACTCACAACTAGTCAAAAACACGTAGCCAGGTTGTTTTTCTTTCAATGAACATCTTAGGTAGTGTAATACAGGAGACCAAAAAGGATGTATTGAAGCTGACAGCTTGTCTGGCAGCTATTTTCAAATTTATTTCCATGAGACGTATTTATTTTAAAATACATCATGTGCTGTTTCTTCTCTCGGCGTCACATGTTATACCTGGGAAAACAATTTCAGTGACAGCATGTATTGATACGAACAAGGTGTCCTGACTGTGGACATTAATCATACTTTAGATAATCAGCCACCATGTTTACTTTGGCTAAGGAATAAAAGCTCACATAGGGACACATAATCTGATTTCAGCCTTTAATCATTACAGACCTAAATAAGATGCAAGAAAATGCTAAATCTAGTGAATGTGGATTCATCATAGCTATTATTAAGTTGTCTTTCAGTATGACATAACACAAGTTTAGCCTATCTTACATCATTTGCATGTTAAAGTACTGCCGCTGATGATATCTTTTCTTGTGATGCAAAAGATCAAAGCAATTTGGATTGATCAAGTTGTGTTTGAACATCTTGAGCACTTCATTTTTTGCATTTTGATGCTGAACTTGTCTTGCGCAATCCATTCAAAATATTGGGATAAATTGCCTTCGTATTAAAGATCAATGCATGCCATTTGCATTGCTTTGATACTGGAACAACACAGAAAAGTATCATTACACTTATAAGACATAAAAGTCATTAGAGAAGGCTCTTTTTTAGAATGTTCCATTTAAAATTTATTTCATTTTAAAGTATTTCGGTCATAAATAATGCATCCATACACTATATGTTACTGTTACTATATGTAAATACTTTATCCCCAATTGCATTAACTCATGTCCTTATGTGAATTTGTCAAATACATCTTTGAAAGAGGCGGGTGGATCACACCAAATTAAATAGTTAAATAATTGGTTTGCACTTCTGAAACGGAAGCAAGCTACTGCGCTCCCAACAGTACAGACCACTGACATTATGAGCACAACAAATTGGTTTCATATCTTCCACCTGGTAAGACACCTTCACACCTGGACATAGGTGGCCTTTTTGACACTAATAAGAGTCCAAGAGGGAAGAAGAAGGTGGAATCCAGCTGAAAACTAGCCAGTGGCAGACAGCTGAGACCTATTTGGCACCGATCTCCTCACTGACTCACTGAGAAGTTCACAGATGGCTCACTTATACTCGACTCGGGGTGCAAAGTAAACAAAGTGCTGTGGATGTTGCTAATCTGACCCCAGCGGTGTAGAAGCCTGTCTGGGGAAAGGATGTTGAATGAGAATGTGTGATTACAGTACATGATGGTACATTCAGGGTCGCAGTTGCAGCGGAGTACGGGCCATGTCTTGCTGTATTTTACACTTTAATGAACTCTTCTGATTCCTGTCATTATTCCTGCTAATTTAATTTGCCGTTGCTTTACATTAAGTCGGGTTTGCCATTTTTTTTATCTATCACCCAGTGTACATGGCAAGAATGTGAAGCTTATTAAAATGCCACATTTTCTTCCAACTATTTGCATCTAATTTTGTACAATTTTCGAAAATATTCATACAACACAGTATCCTATGGCTTCCTGTCTCATTTATATTCTACTGCTGTACGCTACTAAAAAGCCATGGCTTGATAGACTGATTCACAATAATGTCAATCAAACATCCTGGACACTACCACCAACAGGCACCAAAGGTATTGGCCATGTTTTATTCATACAGATTTAAAATGTTCATTTTCTTCTGACTTCCTGCAAAATACAGACATAGTTGGGGAAAAAACAACGTATAAATAGTGGCCACAACAAACCAGTTGTAAGCTGTACATGTTTATTCCGTTCTTATCTATATAATTAGATTCATTAGAATAATTAAACAATCTGTCTACAGAGCCTGATGCTTTGAATAGCAAAAGGCAAACCTTTTCCTCCAAGCGCCTCAAGGATTGACTGCTGTCTAATGGCAGTTTTTTGATGAAAAAACTGTGTATTTGCAGTGTTACGCTGATCTTTGTGATTTATGAACTGAAACTAATACAGATAATATGCTATCACATCAGTAATGGGCAAAAAACACTAATGCACAGAAACCTTATTCACACCAATTCGTATGATATCCTATCATAAAATTAGGCGACCACCGGCCGTTCACGTGACCAGGGACCCGGCTACAGAGCACTGTGAGCCATCAATCGTTTCAAAAGTCGTTGCTAGTTGAGGTTAGCCGACAAAAGCTTACTGTGAGCCGGCTACAGGGCACGGTGAGCTGTCCATCCTTTCAGGGGCCGTAGCAGTTTAGCTGACAGAAAGTGAGTGTCATGTCAAATTAAGTTTATGGCAGGGCGTAATTTCCACTGGGGACAGGGGGGGACATCTCCCCCCCCACTTTTCAAATTCGTTTGATATTATTTTATTTATAAGTCTGTGTGATCTGCCCCTACTTTTTCTCATACACAGTTTAGTACTATTCTTTCTGGAAGAATTTATCATTATGATCAATTTAATTATTTCCTGGATTTAGTATCACCATAGTCCCTAAACTTATGTAGAAATGCAGAAATTGGGATTCAAATAAAATAAAGCTTTTTTGGCGAAGGAGCCCCAGACCCCCTGTTTTGTGTAGCCCTACTTCTCAAACCAAAGTTACACCCTTGAGTTTATGCAGCAAAACGACTAGTTAAGATTAGAAAAAGATGGTATGGATTAAAATACTCCCGAGACACGGCACACGTTTCCTGGGTGAAAGTCTTTTGTTCTCCAAGGGATGGAAACTCCACTCTACATTTAAGCTCTGTGTTTCATGATATATTAAAACTTTACATCCGGTAAGCGGGACTATAACTCAAGTGATATTATGAACAATTGTTCGCACCTACCCACACAAATATTGCACTTAAAATGACAGACCTTGTCAGTCTGAAAAAAAGATAATAGTAGATCATGGTTGAGCAAACAAATGAGTATTTATGTCTGAGTTGTTGGATTTAGACACTTAATACACACTGTCTGTCTGCTGAGACACTGTCCATCCACCCTGACTTTCTCCATAAGACGTTTGGTGATGGAATGTCATGCTAAAATAGGTCATAATATTCTCTTTTCACTTACACCCGTTTCAAGCCAAAGTTCAGAGCCAGCTACAGTGTCTTGTAAAGAGACAGCATGGCAGGTGCCGTCAGACACAAAAATGTAAATCTACTTTTGGTCTTTTGGCTTAACGGAAATCTCCCTATTCCCAACACACCATGCAGCCTCCAATACTATTCACTCACATAAGCCAGAAGACAAACACGCTACAGTGTCTCTCGTTTATAATGGAGGATACAAATGTAAGTATTTCATTCTTACTTAATTTCCCAAAAGTAAATATTTCAGAGAGACAGTAGCATCAGACAGGTGAACATAACTTTAAAATGATATGGCTGCAGGCCATAATACAAATTTTCACAGATTAACTTAATATTTTTTGTTAACTTAAATTAGATTGTTACGAGTGTTATTCTTGATTAGGATTCAGGAATAATACACTTCTAAAATTGTATTTCTCCTATCATGTACTTTCAGAGACATTCAATTTAAATTGTAAACTTCAAGTAGGAATATTCATGTGACGAAAAGTAATTCCATTTGCAATGGTCTTTCACTGTAGAAACTTAATTAACTAAAATAAGATGATGTGTCATAAACACATCAAGCCTACAGTCCAGGGCATGGAATGTATGGCGCGTTCATGCCACCTCGGAATGACAGGGACCGCCCCCGTGATTACGTTGTTTTTCCGACTACCAGCGTTCACATGGTTAGGATGGTCGGGATGCTTGTTCTTCTTCTTCTGTTATATTGGTGTTTGGCATAACAACTTGTTGCATGACTGCCACCAACTGTTGGCCGTAGGCTAGAGCATCAGGTGTGTGAAAACCTGGTGAAAACATGGAGGCCACAATAATTTGCTGCTGTTTTCTTATGCGAGCATACAAACAGCACATTGTCAGGTGTTTGTGTTATCTGCAGGACAACCAACGGGAAAGGACACGGATAAGGCGTTGGGTTTTTTTTTATACATAGGTCTATTTATGAATAATTTGAAACATTTTATGTCCAGTGTTGGTCAAGTTACTTGGAAATAGTAATTAGTTACTGATTACTTCTCTAAGAAAGTAATCCAGTTACTTTACTGATTACTTATTTTCAAAAGTAATTAGTTACTTTACTAGTTAAGTTACTTTTCAAAACTATGATGCACAACCTGAATAAAACAGTGGAAATTGGCAGCATGTCCTCGACAATATAGCCAGCGACGAGCTTCTTCAGTTTAGCGGCACTAAGTCCTGTCGCTTTTAAGTCTATTTTCACCTGTTTAGCAGGAGAGGGGCCCTCGGAGGTTCGCCCGGTGGAATTGGATGTAGCCGCAGCGGTCATGCCAGTTGGGGGTTCAGGGTTTTTTTCAGTGAGTTTCACATTCCAGTGCTGGCTTGCTAGGTGCTTGCTCAGATTTGAGGTGGAATTTTTCGCTGTAGATAAAAGTTTTCTTCCCACACAGAGTGTACAGCGGACGCTGATGTTTTGGTCACCTTTAACCGAGTCAAACTCAAAGTAATGTCGGTACTTCCAAGCATTAAACGCTGCATGGTCCTGCTCTCTCCCGCGCTCCATGTTGTCTCTTGTTCAACACTACACATGTCGGTGTTTACCACTGACGGCGCGGCGCTCATATATCATTGTCACTCACGAGACAGTCTCACGAAACAAAATCAAGGTTAAGTAACGCAGTAACGCAGCCTGCTTACGGGGAAGTAACAGTAATCTAATTACTGTTTTTGCAATTGTAATCCCTTACTTTACTCGTTACTTGAAAAAAGTAATCAGATTACAGTAACGCGTTACTTCTAACGCATTACTGCCCATCAGTGGTTATGTCTGTGTATGTTTCTCAGCAGAGGCGTTTGTCCACAATAAATAAGTTTATTGTCATTGAATATGTTCAGTGAACCAAATTCGCCTACATCAAACGTCAGTTGTCAACAACGCGTCACCAACTGGGAAACTTGGTTAGCAAAATCTGGCCCAAGTTTCCCACCTCTGATTCCCACAGGAAGGGACGTGAATGATGACGTTTTCACTCGGAAAAACGTTTTTCCAATGTCCATGAACGCACGGTAACACCCGACCACCCGCCAAATGCGGGTGAATTTTGCAATTGGCGGGTAACACTGTCAATCTACCTGCCACATTGGCAGGTAGCCAATGAGAATTGAGTGATTCAGATGCGTAACTATCGGTAAGCAGGGTACACGGTTGCTTACAGGCTTGGTCCAATCAGGGGCCTGCATCACTGGAAGACATTGATTGACAGCCGGGGCCCCCTATCGCATTTTCATGCTACCATGAATAGGACAGGATAGGATCATAGAGACACAGTAATTCCTGTTTTTCACCTTTTATAAAAAAACTGGCTGGTAAAAAGTCACTGTGGCAGGTGGATTTAAAAATCCACCTGCCACAGTGGCTGGGGGTCAAAAAAGTTAACTTCATGCCCTGCTACAGACGTACACATGTAAATTCTGGGTGAAATTGTTTCTACATAGAAAAGGCAGAGCAAACAACAGACACATTTACTAAAAAGTTGGATTTTGAGTATGTAAACTTAAGGGAAAATGTGTATATTTTGTGACATTGACTTCAGCCTACGTCCCTGAATGTTAGATTTGTTCATCTTACAATGGATAATTCTCCATCACAGAGTTTGCGTAATTATATGATAGGATGAAATGAGCTTCAAGAAGCAAATTAACGGATTTGAGAGTACGTAAATAATTGCATGTTTTCGGGAAATGTGCTTCAATAATGTGGCACTTAGATATAATCTTCTTTTAATTACCATGGTTACTTTACGCACAGTAACACTTATGAAAAATACATCCTTAGAGAGGATGTGGTACATCTCCAAAAAGGTGTGTAGATGTACCCCACTGATGCGGATGCTTCACTAATTTCAAAAATAATTACATATTGAAAGTAGCATATGTTGGGTGCCCGGATAGTGGCTTTAATGGAGTATAGTGGATATAGTGGATTAATGGCTACTAGAGCTGCAGGTGATAAACATCTGTGGCAAAAGCTAAATAATGTACGAATGCATGTACGGGCCAAAACACTGGTAACGCTAACTGTATCTAGTACCGTTCTCCCAATGAAGAAGTTTATTCACTTTTTCATCGTGGAAGACCGATTGAAAGGAACCTCTTTGGTCAGGCAGGTCCCTTTCACCAGGCTAACGTTAACACACCTTTCATTCAATATATTCAAACTTTCATTCAATATATTTAGACTTTCATTCAATATATTCTGACTTTCATTCAATATATTCGAGGTTCATTCAATATATTCAGACTTTCATTCAATATATTCAAGGTTTACATATATATAATAATTTCCTAAACGGTATGCCATATTTTTCATATATATATATACATTTTATATAACATGATGCATCGTGTGTGAGTGTCAAAAACATGTATTATTTCACAGATTTTCCCTTGACAACACATCAGATATGAAGTACTCAATAATGGATTGACATACAGTAAGGCTTTGGTTTGAGGCAAGTTTTAGATTTTATAGTGACAAAGAGTCTTAAACATATTGGCTGCTAATAATGACATATATATATATATATATATATATATATATATATATATGAAGATAAGTGACACTAAAAGTGAACAATATAATTTGGATAACTTACAATGTGGTCAATTTCATTGTAACTTTGATGTAAAGGTCACTGGTTACTCCTTTTTCTGTTCTAAAGGCAGACATGGTCTACCTGCAGATTATAGACAGTTTATTTTGCCACATACACAGTACTCTGAATGACATTCAGCAAATTCCCCCGACATCTTTCTTAAGTCAAGTGTCCTACATATTTAAAAGACTATTAAAGCCTTAATGAAGTGTTCAGTGATGGGTGATTGAACGCACAGTCAAATGGAGTGATTATTATTCAGTTTGCCTGGCTAAATTTACACAATACCCTTCGTAAACACCTGATGCTGCACCCTTATTTATTTATTTGTTAAAATGAAATGTCTCCCAAAAGGAATTAAACGAGAATAGATGCAGGCCTCTCATTTCCATAATCTAATGCTATGTTTATGAGCTACCATGGTGCAATTTGAATAAGAATTAATCCTGATAGAGATTCAGGGTCTGACAGCGTAGAAGAGTGCCTCCCCAAGGTTTCTGAGTGCCAATTCAGACACACAGTCAAAGCTCCTGCTGAATCCAAATACTGTATACCTCTTGCTCAAATTGGACTGTTGTCATGGAAATAAAATAAATAAATAAACAATCAAGGATACTGAGTTTACCCAAGACTATTAATGTTTGTTGGGTGGAATAATTGCTGAGACTGCAGATATACCTTCCAGAATAAAACTAATGTTAATGTGTTGGAGAAGCCATACTCCACTGTAAACAACAATTCCTCTCACATGGAAGCGCCCAATTCTAATTTGGCATACAGCACCCTCCCAGCTGTCATGTAATGTGTCCACATGGTTTAGACTCCATGATAGGACTACTACCGACCAGTCTTGTAGGGACACCTCTACAAATGTAAAATACGATGTAAACCAATCAAGAATTGTGCCTTTAAAAGTTCTGTTCACGCCGATCAGAAATAATTATACAATATAAATAAATAAAATATTTTCCCAATTACGGTGATACGCATCCATGTTACCACATTATATTTCATAAATATGCCCGCAG
The DNA here is from genome assembly GCF_008315115.2 of Sander lucioperca. Taxonomy (NCBI): domain Eukaryota; kingdom Metazoa; phylum Chordata; class Actinopteri; order Perciformes; family Percidae; genus Sander; species Sander lucioperca. The sequence continues at coordinate 9,924,664 of NC_050195.1, read as the reverse complement.
CCTAAACAGGTTGCGTATAGGATCGCTTCCTTCGTAGTTCACGATCAGCAGGTAATTTTAAGTTGTCTATCTTTAAAATTCGTGCTAATAACACATATCTACTATCACAGTGGTTAGCAAACCTTTTCACGCCAAGGACCCCTAAACTGTCACATATCAGACCACGTATCCCCATTTGATTTTGTCCCATGGTCCCTCATCTGGGATAGGATATTTGCTCTTAGATGTTTTATTGAAGAAAATGTATAAAAACCCATGAGCAAAAAGCCATACATTCTGTCATTGTGTTACTTAAGGATGGAATTATAGTAAGCCCATTTTGCTGGGGACCCCCTCAAGGACCCCTGGGTGTCCCTGGACCCCACTTTGAAACACCACTATACTATCACACAGTCCTGGGGTTTGTTTTGCTGTCACACAACAAATGAACCACACTAGATTCTGCATGAAAGCGGGCTGAGACCTGCCTTTCCTGGCCATCTCGACCCAGGTTGGGTAGTTTACTCCAAGCCAGAGTCCGATACGTAGCTTTCACACCAGTGTGAAGGAACCAAACCAATCGAGGAAAAAATACCAGAGTTTGTTTTAGGGCTGAATCCGAATATTCGAATATTCCTTCAATGGGTAGATATTCAATTTGCAATTATATATGGTTTTACTGTAGCCTGGATGCCAGTCAAACTTAGCCGAACGCAGGTCTTACCCCCAATTTCCACCAACTGCGGAACGTCTGTGGATCCGCTCCGGAAAGGCGGCGGAGTCATTAGGTTTCCATTATTATTTTCATTAGTATTTTCACTGACTGCGGAGCAGCTGCGTTCCAACTCTGTCCCAGCTCCAGCGATCCGCAGCCCTCCGGAGCAGATACGTAGAGCTTCTATAAGTCGAGCACAGAAACAAAATAAAACATCCAGTTAATTTTCAAAATAAAATACACCGTGCTCACGGCAGATCATATTTCCCTGCACTACACCTTGAAAACACAGCACAGAGTTGTTTCCCCTCTACTCCTCTGGATGGAAACAAACTGTTGTTGGTTTTGTGGTTCTATTCTACGTGAATTTGCGAGATCTCACGGGTCCTCGTGACTACAGCTGTCAGTCATGGCCGCAGCTGTTCCGCAACAAATCCAGACCTGGTGGGTATTGAAGGACGGCGGAGCACGCAGCCGACACGCAGCGGAGGCGATCCGCAGCCGTACCGCAGTTGGTGGAAATGAGGGGTAACCGTTTATTTTGAATGCCTGAAGCAAAAAGTTAATACCAATTCAACTTTTGGCGAAAAGCAACCCAACGTCACCCTGCGCTGGACAATCATGTAACCTGAGATCAGACACGTCTGCCTGTATCGCTGCATGAGAGTCCCGTTAACATTACTGTAAACAGGAAACATCACTGCCTCTATCGCTGAAACAAAAACTGTTTCAAACACTATGAAGATAAAAAAACTAAACACAAGCACTGAACTGGCCAGGAGTTTGTGTAACAACAGGTGAGCCAAATCGCTTCAACTCTCTTCTTTTCCTTTTTCCCGGCTGCCTTCACGAGCTGCCTTCATGAGCTGCCTTCAAGTTTAATGTTTTGTGTATTTATTGGCGTTTTCCCTTTCCTTTGTTGTGTTATACTGTATATCTTTTTTGTGCATGTGATAGGCTTCCAAAGTGAAAAAGCCCAAAGAGACTTACCATCTCCAACAGAAAACACTGTTCACAAACTGCTCCAAACAGCTCTATTGTAGTCCAGCCTTTTCTTCCATGACAAACGTGTCACTTTGTAACACACGTTATAATGCTGGCCTAGCTGCTACCGTGGCACGCCCTCATACTCTGCTTCTGATGAGCTAGCAGTGCTGACCTAGCTACTGCGCATGTGTGACTCCCAACAAAGATGGAACAGAAGTGAGATGCCTCACTCTGTAGCTAAAACAGAGAGCTCAACACACAGGGTGAAAAGAGGAGCTGCAGCAATGTGCAGTACAACAAAAATATGGTGTTTATTGAAAACTAAACCATGTAAACCTATTCTGATATAACCTGTAAATAAAATTATGACCCTGAAAATGAGCATAATATGAGCACTTTAAAAGGATCTCAGGATAAATCATAGTGAACAGTTTTCACGAGAGCTAGAAATTGTATGAAGGTTAAGGACAGGTGGCTTTAAGAAGCCCTTAACCTCCAAGCACATGTAATCACTCCTGAACGCTGTATTGAGAAGCATGTGTACATTTTTAAGAGCATTCATATAATAGCAATTCAGAAGTGGGCAACTCTGGCTGATTAATATCATAGCCAATACAACTGTGTAATTCTGACACACATGCAGAAACATACCTTCAAACTGACAATTCATAATTCAGCAACAACTTGATATACTGCTCTGTAGAGCTGGGTGTCAGTACTCGACCGAAACAACCCAGTTCCAAGTAGTAATGAAACCTCTCCAGTCAAACGATACCAGCATTCGATTCTTTTTGTACACAGACCTACTGCTCAGTATTTATGGACATTGTGTGAGACAGAGAAAGGGTAAGAAAGGAAAATGAGACCAAAAAAAAGCCTCAGGAGAGAGAGAGATGACTTTTTTTGTGCCAGGGTCTCACTGGTTTGGACTGTTGTTTGGACACCAAGCCATATGCATACAATAAAATATTCATCTCAGGGTTTAAGCCTGTTATTGTATTGTTTTTTTCATCTTCCTTTATTGGGACTGTGAGCCTCTCTGTCCCACTTACAGTACTTTAGACAGTGCCGTATGTGTCTCTGGGGCAACACTGAAAAGGGAACCAAGGTCCTTTGGAGACACGGGGAACATGCACAGCATACGAGATAACACAGAGGAACAATGGAAACCAAACCCCCAACAGGGCTCCACATATTGAGCCTACCTCCTGCAAACAAGACAGTGCATCGAGGAAAAATGTTAGTCCAAATTATCATAATGTCTTACAGCCTCAAGACTATTTTTATCTGTTCTGTTCTAATACACCAAGGCATGCATTGTCTGACACTGGTGTACTGTTTCCGTTTTTCATCTCTGCGTATACATAGTTCTTAAATCTCAGGAGACATTTTAATTTTTTATGTCATCGGTATACACTCATCTAACCTCAAAAGCATGTCCTGTTTGAAAATACAGAGACATTCTTACTCAAGGGTTGTCTATGAACAGTTAAATAATTTGCCCCCCAAAACCACATTGGAAGACATTTTTAGATATTAATTAGCCTCTCTCCAATTTTTAAATGTCCTTGTTCAACATGTCTATAGTAGTGTACTTAGACATGTTATTCAAAGGGCCGACATTTCCCAGTGTCAGAGTGATGTGATCACCCTTGTCAAAAGCATTAAAAATAAATTAGTTAATTCATTTTCATCAAATTTTCAGCCCATATTCCCTGTTATTGAGAATGTTGTTATCACTAGATGTGACCTTACTGCTGAATGGCACTGTTTTAATGAGATATCAATAATGTACAAGCACTAGAGGGGGAGACATATACAGGAACTTTCTAACCATCACAAGAGAAAAGCCCTTCAGGCCAATTATCAAAATATCATATATTTTACAAAATATTGTTAAGATTAGGGCAACAATTATCTTTATCATGATCAATATGCCCATTATATTCTTGATTAAGGGATTATTTGCTGGGTCTATAAATTGTCAGGACATTTCGGTAAATTACCGAAACTGTTAAGGACATTAAATGTCCTTAACAGTTTCCCGACGTCTTTACACATACATACATACATACATACATACATACATACATATATATATACACATATATATATATATATATATATATATACACACACATACATATATATATACATATATATATATATACATTCACATATATATACATATATATATACATATATATACATATATATATATATATATATGAGGGGTGTGGGGGGGAATCGATACAGCATAGTATCGCAATATTTTCTATGGCAATACTGTATCGATACACGGACGCTAAGTAGCGATCTTTTATTATATAAATTGCACATGCAAATTACTTCTAAAATCTTTTTGGCGCTAAAATAATAAAATCAATTGCTCATGACAGTGATGGTTCGTTTGTCTTTTGCTTGAAAATCCCATCTTTCAGCAATACAATTGAAGTGAGGTGAACAAACAGAGAAATGTATCTTTCTAGATCAAACAGATTTCTACAAAGTTTTACCCATAGAGACATCATCTAAAGTTCGAAAAAAGGTAACAAGTTGCTATATATATATATAGCAATATGTTTGAAATCGCAATAACGTCGTATTGGGACATAAGTATCGTGATGATATCATATGGTGGGGCCTCTGGTGATTCTCAACCCTAATATATACACAAATTTAACATATACATATATTACAAATATATATGTTATTATGATCTAACAATGCAAAACTCAAAGGTATTTAGTTAAGACACAAGACAAATAAAAATAGAATAGAATCCTCACAAATGAGGGGCTGACATTATTGTATAATGTTCAGCATTGTACGTGAAAAATTAAATAATCAATAACTAAAGTTATTGGCGACTGTTTTTCTGCTTTAGATAGAAATATTTAACATGGGCGCATCTTTTTATATAATTGTAACTTTAAAAAAAACAACACAGACAAACATCCCATGGCTGGCAAATGCATACGAGGAAAAAGACAAACCATGGAGATACTGTAACAACAACAATCAAGTGGTACAAAAACTGATGCTCTTTCAATTGGCAAGCGGTTAGAGGTCAAGTGAGAAATTACGAGGGTTTGCATTGCAGGTGTTGGAAAAGCAGGCAGCAGCAGGTGGTCTCATCAGGTTGTTGTGCTCCACTGTTGCTTGTAGCAAGTCATGTGGAAAAGTGGAGAGGAGCACTTAGGGTTGTCTGTGCTTGATTAATAAGGACACAGAGAGGCAAATATGTGCACACAGTCACTGGGTAATGAGCCGCAAATGTGATTAGGTCTTTACGCTGCACCTGCTTCCAATTGAGCATACAGCTTAGCAACCCCATGCAAAAAAAAAAAAAAACAAAAAAAAACCTGTACATACACACTCCCGGTGATAAACAGCATCCAAGTATTTGTTAGTGTGTGTGTTTTGGGGTGTGTTCTGATACCTTGGAAACCGTTGACAAGTGAATACTTGATTGCATTGCTGGTATTCTCTTTAGACTTAAGATACAGATGTTATCTCCCATCCAAAAGACGTCTTGATTGTATGATGCTGCACTGACAAAGTGTTATTACCTATCTTGCATTCAAGCACATTAGACTTAACCTCACACACTCGACAGTTTCACATTTAATGAAGCGCAGTAGTAAAAGATGCAGTGTAGTTCAAAATTGGACAAGAGAGCAAAGGGAGAACTCACTATTCAGGGTTAATCTCCGTGGTTTTCCTTTCAGACTCTCACACAGATGTTAATTGTTGATGACACCTGCTACTGCATGATATAAGATGAAGAAGGTGTAATGGAAGGAAGGTAAGCATTGAAATCATTAATGCCACAAAACAGCTCTACCTGCATGTGTTAAATACTAAAATCTTGCACCTGACTCAATGCACGCTGAGACAGAACCTCACCGAGCTCCTCGCAGCACGCTGCCTTCATCTGGTTTCTGAACGCTACACCACCAACAAAATGGCGGACATTTTTGATATGTCCTTCCACCTCCAACCTTTGTTAGGCGTTTTGTACAATCCCAATTCAAATGCACTGCCAAGGTTATTTCAACTTATTATTTCTACGATAACTAATTTCCTTAATATGGTTAAATGCGGTTTAAGTTTGGGCAAATTAATATACAGGTATGTTTACATGCTGTTTAATGTGTCGCAGCTGAGCAGCTATGTATCAAGCCTGTTAAGTTGGGGGGGAAAAGCTGAGTTCCTACTAAGTATTTTCTTTGTTATCAATTTTTCTCCTATATCAAAGCATAAAACTTTTATGTATCACCTCAACACCGAACTGACCTCCTAGTATGATTTGTAGTGACAAGAAATGTCCTTAAACCCACACTGAACATCTACCTTCTCTCTTCCACCCACACACACAATCACGCTGTATAGGGTTGTGGAAAAAAAGATTAAATGTGGTTTTAAAGAAAAACAGTTATTAAAAAAGCTGGGAAGTTGTCTGTCTTTGTTTCATTTGCATATTGTGGTATTAATAAAAAAACTAATATTCCATCAGAAGCTCTCCCTCTGATGAATAGCCTATATCTTTGGCTGCTCTGCCCTTTCTCAAATGTCTCTAAGCCATATATAGTGAAGACCCCTACGTGGGGAGCAATGAGGACACGCATGGGTCCCGTACTTTTTCAAAGAGAAGACTGAAATTAAGATGCATGGCTTTAAATGGATTTGTCAAGCTTTGACGTCTTTCTTTTGGGAGGGCTGGGTCATACAAGCCCAATAAACCTGTCTTTATCGAGTTATGGCTGTGTTCACACCCACGCAGAGCAGAGCAGGCCAGCTGAACCCAGGAGTTGTAATCTTGTGACATCTGACTACTCATGCAGTAAACTATAGCAAAGGAAGATTTAATTTCCACTCTGCTAGTGATCGCTTTTAAAGCTACAAGGATGGTCAGCGCTCTAGTTCGCCAAAAAACATCTCATCACGTGACTGAGCTGACAATCTATTTTACCAAGGCTCTTTGTTTTATAGTCACACTCATTCTCTTTGTATTTGCACCAAACCACTGGCCTTAAACAGGCTTAAAATAAATTGTATATGTTCTGACTTTGTGTGCTCATCTTCAGATCAATATAGAACATTAGAATTCAACAGAATTAGTTTAACATTCCCTTTGCCTCATAGCATTAATGGTTAAGTGCATATGGTTATTTTAGCGTGTGCATGTGTTCAATCCAATTTGATTAAATTGTATTCATAGTGTCAAAACATACAGATGTTATCTCAGGACACTTTGCAGATGGAGTAGGTGAGCCATTAAGTGTTACTGTACAATTATTTTAGCCAAGGGTCATGGAATTAACATGACTTAATGAGTTATTATCAATCTTTTTGAATATTATATCTAACAAATATTTTTGGGGGACCTTTTCTTTGACCGAGAATCTAAGGATAGAGGGGGCCGTATGTTTTGCAGATTGTAAAGCCTGTTGCGAAAAAAATAGTGTCTTGTATTTGAAAAGGCACAGATCTTGAAGATTGCCATATTAACTTCCAAATAAGAGGCCTGTCAGATGAAAGCACAGACTAACTGTACTGAATACAAATGTGCATTGCTGATTTTACTGGCGAGAAGTGGCATATCTGCTAGGTGACTTTGTTTAATCAACTTCTGCTGCTTTGTTTCACACAAGCCACATGTCACACGAGTGAGCAGCAAGCCCAGCAGGAAAGTTGAGTCTGTGTGCACATCACTTGTCACACGAGCTATCAACATCTATGGAGTTTCTTCCTCACCTGGAAATCACAAGTACCTGCCAGTGTGGCAGATGGCCATGGTACAAATCAAGGTGATTCGAAACTAAACTGGTGACTTAGCCACATCACAGAATATTTTTCAGTAGTCAGAAGTGCAGATTTATTCAGCGACAGTATTTGGAGTTGACAAGTGTTGATTGGAGTGTTGTTTCTCCTCCTTTAGAGCTGATATGTCCGGGGGGCTGTTGTTCAAAACTGTCAAATTTTTAAGGGTAATAGGTGCAGACTTTTGTAAACACTAGTTTAGTTTTTTCAGATTAACACGGACAATTTGGCTGTGAGGAGGTAATTCAAGGTGTGGTTTCAAAATGATTATTAGTATTCCACATTTGAAAGTCAAGACTAAATCAGTAGTAATAATCACACCTGACAAAAGGTTTCAGCGGATAATTGTACTAAGAAATGTCTAGCATGTTTAGCTCTTAAACTTTGAAAAATTCTAGTTTTTGGAACTTTTATTTTGTGTTACATTATTAGTAAGAAGAGTCTCCTCAGACCAATTTTCAGTTTTCCAGTGTGGTCCTAGTGCTAGCTAGCTGTACAAAACTGATCCTGTACTCTATGTTTGTAGGGTCAGAGCCATTCATTTATAATTTATAAAATAATGTGTGTATTCCCCATTCAGTGTGCATAATTCATACTTCATACTTGCACGGAGGGCTTAAATTGGAATACAAAAGGTGCCAATATGATGAATTAGAAGCTACAGTATGTGCCATGCATGCAACTGTTAAAGTATTTAATGTCTAGATAACAACATAAATTATGTTAAATACAATAATATTAATAATGCAGTGTGGATCCTTATGACACCCACATGCCATAATGTCTGAAAATGCACATTTTGAAGATGAGCGCTTGTGTGTGGTGGCAGATTTGTTTTATCCTATCCTGCTTGATTGCAATGAAGTGCTTGGAGCATATATACGTAACATTATAAAAAAAAAATGTATGTAAGTATGATGGACCACATACTAATGGAGGCATTCAAAATTCAAAATGTTAGGTAGAATGGTTGTGAGACATAAATAAAATATACATTTTCCCATGAGGTAGAATAGTATGTAATCACCAGTTCAATTTCATCAATAAATAATATATACAACATTATAAATAATAACTAAATATCATCACTCGTACTGCACTTTTTGAAGACTGTTTCTTCAGTTTGGCTGCAGATAGGGATTACGGTTGCTTTATGGAGTCTGAAAACATACACATAGGCATTCATTATTGAATCTAATGCGTATTTTCTATTTAAAACATGATCAAATAATAACATCATCAGTAACTGTTAGTACACAGTTATAACTAATGTAGGTTGTCAAAATTTCAAAGAACTGTTACTCCATACCAGCCACATTCAGGCAATGCTTGCACTGGAGATAAACCGTGACTCACTGGGTATGCTCTGCATGAAAAGAACACTCCACTGTAATCACCAGTACTGTTCATAACTGATTGACTCAACTTGATTGACTAATCCTGAAAATGCTCATGTTTCAGACAATTTCCAGCAAGACACCATATGTTTATACGCAGCATTGGGATAAATGACAGAGCCACAATTGGTATTCTCCTCACAGACGCTATATGTCATAATGTCAGCTTTTATGGGCTTCAGTGAAAGAGACACTAATATCCTTTACATGATGAGTGTAAGCATATGAACATACAAAATTCACAAACCAGAATGTAAATCAAGTTGAATCAGTAATTCCCCTAGTTTAATGGTGAGGGCTTGTACCACTGGGACTGTATGTTTAAATACTGCATGTGTGGATGAGTAGATGGGATGTTTAAAGACGATGGGAAATTAAAATGTATTAAATCAGACATGGGAGCACCGTATAGCTTTGGACAGGAGATCTGTAGCAGTGTTTCAAGTGATTAATTGGGCAAAGCTGGTGGAGTGCTGAGAATCTCCAGTGACAAAAGTGGATTTAAAAAATATATATATTAATTTTCACAGAGAAGCACTAAGAATTTTTCTCTCCTTTTTTCTTTTTCATACTCATTATTTCTCTAAACCAAGATCAGCGAGGGGTAAAACTATAAATTATGATTACTCTTTAGTGTGTACCTGTCATGTTGTAATACATAATAAATCACAGTTATTAGCACTGCTAGTGCAAACACATCTCACTTTTAATTTGTTACTGGTGACAGAAACATATTACTATAATGATTTGGGTTTTGAATTTCAGTAGGTATACTACAAGTACTGGTGTGATTAATATAGTTTTTCTAAAAATAAAAGAATAAAAAATAAAACAGAATGATGTGCTTCAAACGTGTGACAGTATTTATCAAGGAATGTTCCTTTGCAGAAGAACCAGAAGGTAACAGACCATAATCACAAAATCTAAACTGGTAGAAGGATGAATGAAAGTAGCTGAAAAACTTGGACAAATTTGGACCTGGCAATGGCACAATGATCAGGTCAGTGGATGACCAATGTTCAGAGATACCATGAATGTCTGCACCAAACTGCATGGTAATCCACCCAACACTTGTAGAGACATTTAACACAAAATAGTCAAACATAAATATCAGTCTGTTGGTGGCGCTAAAGGAACAGTTACAATATCTGCAAAGTCATAATAATTCATCCTCTGGAGACCACGAATGCATGTGCAAAATGTGGGCCGAGCCATCCAGCAGATGTTGAGATATTTCTGGATAAGTAAAAACTCTGATCTGTTTGTGGAACTTGAGGAAATGTAAGGGGATCATTAATGTCAATATGATAGAATTCAACCTTCAGTATCTGTAAAAAAAAATTGCAATCCATCCAACAATAGCTTCACTCTGGACAAAAGTGGAAGACAGACTGATTGACCAACATTGTTTCTCCGAGAGCCCCAACGTTAGTGGCACTAGAAACCAATATGCTTTAGTGCCATGAGTAAATATATTTTCATTATTTATTTCCATTTATTTTCTATATAACATTGCCATATTATGTTGATTTAAGCAACATCATTCAGCTGGAATTTCTCCTTATAGCTTTAGTGCGTAATTCTTTTATAATAATGAACGTCCGTTACATTCAAGCCATTGCTAAATGAGTTGCTACAAAGCTAATTAAGACTATCAGCTCCACACAACTCTCTCTGTATTTCTCAGCATGGATGTGTTTAGAAATTGGTGTCTTCCGGCAACTTTAACACGCAGAAACTCGAGTAAAGATAATTACCTCTTCTGAAGCTTTTTTTTAATCCTCCGTGTCATCCTTGACTACGTAGCAAGAAGGAGGAGGGGTTGGGGTGAAGCGCGATCACGGAAGGCTTCTATCATGTGGCTGTACCGACATAGTTGTTATTATTACTTAGAATTCCTCATGGGGGAGACAGAAACTACGCACTATAGCTTTAAACATATTCAATATTGCGAATTATTACAATTTCTGTGAAACTCACCACTATACCGCACTCTAAAAATAAGTTCATGTTCATGAATTAGTGTGTAGTCTAAACAGGAAGCACCCAGCAGGGGAAATAGACAATGACCTCTTTCTGCATCAGTTTACCCTTCTGCTGTAGCAGTCACTCCCTGGAGGTTTAAGAGTTTCTCAGGCAAACAGGCTCAATCCTGAGTTATCATACCTTTGGATCATGGACAAAGGCAACAATTGATTCATTATCTTTGTGCATCACCTCCCTGAGGCTGAGATTGATACTTGTCAGAGTGTTGGTAGTTTAATGGGCAAACATTCAAGGTCACAGCCAACAAAGAAGACAAGGAGAGAGAAACAACGGTGGCCATTTAATTTGGCGCTAATCGAATGAGCAACAAGAAGGAAAACATTTTTTATAAGCGATAGAGATGTGTTCAGAGCTAATCCTTGTCGACTTATGAAGCCATTTTGCTGACTTTGCTTATTGAGCCCTCTCTTTTGATGAAAGGATTCAACCGTTTCTCTGAACATTGTTGCGGTCTGCTTGTTTCGCCTACATAGTCTGTTGAATTGATCACAATTTCATGTTATCATTATCCTTATCATCACCTTGTACAACCCGAGCAGGCAAGAGCAAACACCACAGTTATATTGGCTCACTCCCCTTGCTGCCACTTCTACTCTAAAATTTCCTTTGCCCAGTAATTTTTCAGTGGAACTGAATATTCTTTTATGTTGCTAATCAGAATTCCTTTCCAAAAGCACTTCTTGGATCTTGTTCGACTTCCTCAATAGACAGGGAAAAGATCAATTTTCTAGTTCAAGGGAATTCAAATAAGGGGAGGAAACGAGAGGCTTATCTGATCAGAAGTGAGGCCTTTGAACAGAAATGCTGACATGATCATTAAATTGTAGCGTACGGAGACAGTAATATAGTACAGTACTGATACTTTTGTTCACCTATTGGTAGCATAATAGATTAGAGGACCCTTTTGACTTAACATGCTCAGCTTGCAATTTTGGTTATTTAAAGGCTTGTGATCAGTATGTTCTCGGGAAGGTTTTGATTGAATATGCATGCCATGCATACTTAACATGCTTCTTACCCCTCTTAACCCCTTATGCAGCAAATGTCTTTGACCATGCTAAGAGGGTTTCATGCAATCTGCCTGGTCCTTTGGCACTATTCCACCTATAATGGACATTTTCAAATTCTTTGTCTGCAGGCTTTTCTGCTTACTAGGGAAAGCATACATGTAGATTTAAGGCACTGAAACCAGTTGTGCATGGCATTCAAATCAATGTTTTAAAGAGCTCAATCTCAAGGTGGTCTGCAGAAATTTGTTTCGACTTGTCCACTTAATCAGAGGTTATTTGCCAATCTCTATGCGTCCCACTAACGACTTCCTGGAGTGCTTTGTAATGTTAGCTCGACATATCACATGTCACATCTGCTCATTCTGCGTCTCTAGCCAAGTGTCAAATCCAATTGAATGAGTAAAGCTGCCACTCTGCCACGCCGGCCCCTGGCATTGTTTATTGCAATCAATGCCAAAAGAAAACCAGTGGCTTGCAAAAAGAAACTTAGGGCGTTTTCACACATACCTCATTTGGTCCGGACTTTCGGACTTTTCAGTTTGATCCGAACCAAAATTAGAGGTGTGAAACCTCCCCCAGACCACGGTCCGGATCAAAAGACCAAATTTTGGTCCGACCAAAAGAGGTCGTCTTGGTCCGGACCAAACTGAACCATGGTCCGGTTCGTTTATAGTGTGAAAGCATTTTTTGGATGGTTCGGACTTTCGGACCAAATAGAAGAAGCTCTGGCAGGCTCTCCTTGTGTTACAAGCTCCTTTAAGGAATAGCTTGGTGCTTAGTGTGTAGGCTACATGAGAGAGTGACGGTGAATGCGCTCAGAGCAGACAGCTGTCGGCTATCAGAGCAGAGAATACATCAGCAGTTTATTTGTGAAGTGGTAGTAAATGTACAGTGTTGGTTTCCGTTTGACTCTGAATAAATTCTCCAGAAAGTTCCCGTGTCTTGCTTCTCAACATCACAACAAAACAAAAAGAGCCGCGGCCGTATGGGAGAGCAGCAGTCAGTTGAAAAAACTCCAACACAGAGAGAGGATACGAGAGGACGAGGAAGCCCGTCTACGAACCAATCATTTATAAGTATCTGGAGACGCAGCTCACGTATGTGATGACGGCAGGACGTAGTTTTGTCACGTATAGATCTTTAGTGAGCTTGCATAACTGCAGTGTGAAACCAAAACTTACCAGATCAAATGTATACAATGTAACAAAAACATGAACCTTGGTCCGGACTTTCATGTGTGAAAACGCATGAGTTTATTATTTCATTAGTTAATTACAGTTACAGTCTAAAGCCCAAAGGAATGACAAAGGAAGTAATTTGAATGTAGGTGAATATGCATTATACAGGTAAGCCAAATCGTATTTCTAATACAGACAAGCTAAAACAAGCCCATGCCATCACCTCTCTCTACTCATAGAACGAAAAGGTTTATCAGGGGGAAAAAAACACAAATTACTCTTATAAAAACGAGTAAGACCATATGCTATGTGGCAGCAGTATTTCTCTCCATGGTCTGGCCATCTCACAGAGCAGATCTGAAATACAATGTGGGAGATGATCGAGTCTTAGTGTCAATACATCACCCCAGAAAATTACCTCTTCTCTGCTTGGCCTACTTTAATCTCTAACCCTCTATTGAAAGAATGAACACTCTCTCCTCTGTCCTATTGACAACGTAAAATAGGTTTGCCAGCTTGATTGACAACTTTGTCCACCTGACAAAATGTAATGCAGTCGAGGACAAAAAACAGATCAGAAATTCTTTGGACCCAATCTGGTGCAGCCGATTACATTTTCTCTGCCGTCTTCTTCTTTATTGTATCAGATGGGTCTTTTGAAGTATTGAGGTAGAGTGTTGTATTGTGTGTCGTCTGTGTGCTCCTGAATGTGTGTGTGTGTGTGTGTGTGTGTGTGCATGCATGGTTGCATAAATATTTGGGTTTGTGTTGGAGAGGTAAAAGATTCCACAAAGCTTAACATAAAAAGTCATTAGCATTACATTATACTGACATTCTTGGCATTTGGCTCAGACTTTTATCCAGAATGACTTAGAATGACAAACTGCATTGTTCACTTACCAACATAGCATTTCAAACAACCAGCACCTAGTGTGCAAGAGGTAGAACTGCTTTTGATTATATTCATGTGACTGGGATTGATTTTCATTAAACATTGCACAAACATTTCTATAGCACATTTCAGCAACAGGGCAATTCAAAGTGCTTTACATAAAACATTAAAAGCAATTAAAAACAAATAATAAAAAGAAAACAAAAGTAAAATCAGATAAAATATGAGAATAAAATTTGTAGTGCAGTATAAGAAATTAAAGAAAGGCAACATCAAAAAGATAGGTCTTCAGCCTTGATTTAAAAGAACTGAGAGTTGCGGTGGACCTGCAGCTTTCTGGAAGGTTACTCCAGATCCTACTAAATGCAAATGTTATAGAAACCGACCAAGCAGTAATGAGAAGATATAAATGCAACTATTATCACTTACAGCTATTCACAGGCTTGTTTGAGTTTTACTCATGAATTTGAGGAAACACGTCTGTAAAATAAAAAAACTATCATGTGCAGTATGTCATTTCAACACATGGAAGTGTCAAAAACATTTCCTTCGTGTTATCTAACATGAACATCTCAACAGACAGGTCATATAAAGATGAACTGTGAATCTCATGGCCTTTACAGGTGGCAACGCAAATGTCAAAACATGAACACCAATATGTGGAAACGCTCGGCTGATAATGGAGAAAAGAACCGTGATTAATAAATACATATTTCATCAATTAATGAGTGTATAATACTACATATAAAATGACCATTTGAATGATGAGACCCCCTTTTTTTTTTACAGTTTTTATTAGCTTGACATCATTTAAACAAAATTACATGTCTGTGTCATTTTTACTAGTAGTAGAACAATCTCTTACAGTAAAACTGATGGTATTAAAACAATTCCTGAGTGTACATGCATGTCTTAATATTGTTAATGTTCACTGGATGAGCTTATACTGTATGTTACATCACATGTATTAGCTGAGAACTGCCATAGTCAAATATTTGATCTCAGTTCTGACTGACCTTTCATTGGGTGGTGAGTCAATGCAATTACAGCTTCCAACAAGTGTTAAAATCACAGTCTCCTTCACACGTCTCGCAGTCAAACAACAGTGTCATCTAAATGTGTCATATAATTGAATAAGCAGGATAATGATGGCCAAGCTCGCACAGTGCCAATAATTACAAAATATATTCAGATGTGCAGCCAGATAATGCTGACATACTCATATAGAAACTGACCTTGTATTTTGTATATGTGAATACATTTTTTGCTCAGGATAAGGGGGAGAATAAGGCCCGAAAATTAAAGTTCACTTTGGTTGTACTTCATTGTGCTTGAAAATGTCATTCTTAATTATTTATTTAAACGACATGCACACTGGTGAATGCTTCAGTTTTTGAGGCAGGTGGTCACCTCCCCTGGTTTTTCACCAGCTTTCAAAGGCAGAAACCTGTGCGAAAATGTCTTTTCCCTCTCCCCAGGTGCTATCCTGCTGCCAGCAGCAACAAATCATTATGCGAACATCAATAATGCCATGTGTCTTACATTCCTGATTATACAAAACACATTTAGAAAGAAAATGTGCTGTATTTCCCCCAGATATTATAGTTTAAAGGAAAGGAAAATAAATCAACTAACAACCTGATTAGTGGGGCCAAGTGAGCCAACATCTCGGCCAAGTGCTAAGAATACTGCAAGAGAGGGAGCATAAGACAGAGGCAAGGGTTAATGACGCCATTCTTGCACCTTCCCAGCATGATCCGTATAGCTATTTCCATTAAGTCATGGTTGAACCTCTTTCATTATTTTACCTGACCTTTACAAAAGGTTAGTTGTAGTGCAGCTCTGTGGTTATCATTGTTCCCCCAACCAAATCAGAAATAGTCAAACTAATATATTATAAGTAAAGCACAAAGGGGCAAGTAAAATACAAATACTAAGTCAAGTGGTAAAGTGGCCATGCCCAATGTTGTACTATTGTAGTTAAACTTAAAAGCATGTAAATTTACCATTTTTCCCTATTATTATTATTTTTTATTTTAAGTACCTTACACACAAAGTGTACCTTTTGTAATACCTCATACTATCCGGTAGCTTTGTATTTCTACAATCTGTCCTGTTCAATTGGAAAGGGGAAGTGTTTCTCCTAATTTAGCCTGTGCTTGGGACAACATTTGGGGATCCAATCCTTAGGGATCAAATTTCTGGAACAGAAACCTTTTGCTAATTCAACAGGGGATTAAGGTAAGGCAATAGTCATCTTAAAAGATAGAATTGGGTTAGGGTAGTGAGTTCTCTCAAGGAAAACTTAATGTGGAGGTTAGCCAGGCTCTGCTAGGTGAGCTTACAGCATGTCTATAAAAGAAATTTAAAGAAAAAGCTGTGTTATTTCTGTTTGCTGTGAATGCCAGTTGTAGTGTGAGGTTTTACACTGCTAAGGCTATTTCTGAGTTCACAGGAAGGGTCAGTATTTGGACGGTGCGAGTGGAGGAATATGACTCATGTTTTACTTTTTAACATTTAAATACTACTCCAAAGTACCATTACCAATACCAAAGTAAAAGCACATACATATTATTAGCAAATTTATAGTTAGTTAGTATATATATATATATATATATATATATATATATATATATATATATATATATATATATATATAATTTTGGATTATTATGGCTGCATATGTTTTGCCATGTTAATGTCACAGATGGTCTAGGACAGGGGTGGCCAACCAGTTAGGTATAAAGAGCCACAAAAAAAAACGCACCATAGCAAAAAGCCACACAACACATGCATGTCCACACTACAACAGCAACAGTGTCTTCCAGATCTAATGACAGTCATAATACATAGCAGGTTTCATAGTTTTTTTTCTCACTTAGATTGACTCAGTGGGAAACCTGACAGTCTTTGTTATCCACAGTCCTTTTCAGGTCTTGCTTGAACTCGGTTGTGGCCACTCGAAGCAACTCTCTCACTCATTTGTCACTAGAGGGGCTTTCAAACAGTCGGATTCAGCAGTGAAAGGGTTACCGAGGAAGGTGATCTGTGGCCGCTGTTTTTCCTCAGGTTGCAGAATCTGTCCTCAAAACTCTGCTGCATTATTTTCCATTTTAAAATAATTGGCAAATGTATTGGCAGATGCATTCAAATGTGTTTTTTTTTTTACTTATCTGAAATACTGTACGTTTCAGAAGAGTTAAAAACAACAATCAACCAATGACACAGCCCCCAGCCACACAGTAAGAGCCTCACAGGAGCAGGCAAAGAGCCGCATACGGCTCAAGAGCCACAGGTTCGCCACCCCTGGTCTAGGAGAAGCCAGCTGTTTTATATATTGTTAGTTTATTCTCTAATAATTCATTACATTTTATAACATTATCATGTTTTGTCTGTATAATATGTATCAGTAAAACCATTAGTACCTACAGTATAACTGACTAAAATGTAGCAGAGGAAATATATCCAAAATATAAGTAGCATATAATGGAAATACTTAAGTAAAGTACAACTACATCAAAATTGTACTTAAGTAAATGCATGTTGTTACTATCCACCACTGGGTAGTAGTTACATTAACATTTATTTATGCATATACATGTTCTGTTCCTTCTTATCACCTCAAACATTCAATAGTATTCATATTTGTCTGAAAGAGCAGCTTGCACATATGCAGTGAAGCCAGTAATGGAGACCATCAGGCCTCACTCTGTCCTTCACCCTCTATAGTGAAATCTATTCATGTCATACCAAAGAGATCAAACTATATTCCTTTCAGAAATGACAATTTCAAGTTTAGGGACAATAAGCTGGTCAAGGTTGCTGTCTAATAAATTACTTTGTGTCATGTTTGCAGATGCTCAAGGTCCCCAGATGTCCACCAGCTGGGATACGGCACAGTCCCTGAAGCCGATGTCACTATGATCAAGAGCACATAACAGGCAGATGCCTCTGAACTGGCTAACAAAAGCTATTTAGATGTGGGACTGCTCCATTGTTCCCTCCCTTCATTTTTCTCTACCCCCCTGCCATGTTCTTCTTCTTCTCCTACCGTTAAAAACCGGAAGGCATATTCATGAGGGAAGCATAATTAACCAGTCAGGGTTTGGATGACTTCCAGATGGATGAGTTATTATTGCCATTATTGATACTGGCTGGTATGAGCCCTGCTATCTGGGATTAATGCTGTTAGAATTTAGAAGCCCGACACCATCTTACCACTTAGTCCCATGATGAATAGTGTTAGGCAAAGTCGTTTGCACTGACACTCACTTACTTCCCCTCATTTTATGTACTTTGCTTGCCTTATTAAGGCTCTTACCACTGGCTTAATTGGCTATTTAGAATTCTCCTCTTTGTGACCTAGATGTGTTTTATTTGGTGAATGTTGTTTGGTGAATTAAGTTACCTGTAAATATCTTCGCTAGAGCCCCATCCATCTTTGTTATGTAGGAACTCTATTTTTGTTTTAATTAATTTAATGGGTGCTGGGTTTGGACATCATTAACCTCAATGAAAGTGGAGAAATTGGTTTTACTTGTGCAAAAGACAAGGCATCTACAGTATGTTGAAGTGCTGCTTTCTAGATTTGTATTGGTGTACTGGACCTCTGGGCTAATAGGACAAGATATTCTGGCTTTTAATTCACATCCCACTATTGTCTCAAAGTGTATCAGCAAATATTGTGGGGTCCCATCGTAGGAAAGGCACATGTTGGTTCGAGCAATAGCCAAGAAGAGCATGGTTGGCCATTTTTCAATGGGTTTACATTTTTTAAGTTTTCATTTTGTTAAATTGCCCTGCCTACACGTGTTTACTGTTGCTCTGTTTAAAACCATTGCAAGGAGAAAAAAAGGTGACGTGAATTTCAAAACTCCGCACCAAAATCATTTATTATTTTTATTCAGGAACATTCAGTCTGTCATGTAAACCCAAAAATACAAATAAAAAATAATTAAAATCATGAACTCAAGTGTCATTATGAAACAAATAAAACAAACACAATGACTGTGCTTTAATATCAGCAACATCCAATCCAATCACTCCTTCTCGTGGCTGCCTGCACTTAACATGAATTTCAAAACTCTGCATCAAAATTATTTATTATTTTTATTCAGAAACTCCTTCCTACATACATTGCAAAACGCTTTGGTTGCATCACGTAAAACTGCAGTAATCCAGGGGTATTTCCCTACAGAGTCCTCCCGGTACCTGCAGAGACGTTTTTGCTTTTTAGCTACATGTTCATTGGGTCCCGGGACACCAGCCTGAGCCTCCATTTCAACAATGAATGAATGAATGAATGAAAAATAGCAATGTGTGTTATCAAAATCCATGCCTAGCCGCCTACGTAGGGCCTACATAGGGCCTACATAGGGCCTACGTACTGTTGCAGCCAATGAGCAGCCGACGGGACGTGGCTGCAGGTCGACTCAATCACAATGAACAGTTTTTAATGTTCTATCAGACTATAACTACTCGAGAGTCTGCTCCCGAGACTTTAGAGCTCTAATTTCCGTAACAATTAGGGCAGGATTCAGGATTCGGGACAACTGCTTGGATTTTGGGACTGTCCCGAATTTTTCGGGATGTCTGGTCACCCTATCCTCAAAGGATAAAGCCAACTCACTTTGGTGATTCCCTGGCTTTTACTACAGCGCTCCCATAAGGTTGACATTTGTGGTTTTTAGTGATATGTCTCATACTAAATTGTATGGATTGCCATGAAACATGGTAGAGCCATTCATGCCCCCCCCCTCAAAATTATTTTTTACAACTAGGTTGATTCTCCCAACTTGTCCACCATCACCAAATGATGGTCAAATGAATGATCAAATAGTCCTATCTATCTTCAGTCATCAGTTTTCTTACCAACAATGCAAGGATACCACTTATGATGATGACAAAACAGACAGTGTGTACATGGCTGCGGGTCCATCAGAGTAAACATCTTTCCTACTGCATCTTTTAACCAATTCTATTAATGTAAAGGTAATTTGTCTTTACATTTGCACTTTACAAAATGTAGCTAATATTGTTAAAATGTTTATTTCATTTCTCAAGTTAGAACTATGTACATCAGCCATGATTAAAAAAATAAATAAAACACATACAACCCTGATGTGTGGAGTATCCATTAAGAAATGGGACATATCCCATCACTATCCCTACCTTCAACCCCAAAGAGCGTGGAGGACATGGCGGATGCCCTCCAGAAACACTCAAACGACGTGAAGGAACAAGCTCTTTCCTTATTAATGTGCTCTTTTACAAAGCGACACACCATGCACAGTTCCCCCGGGACAAGGAAGTGCAATAAGTGTAGCAAGTGGGTCTGTTCATTTTTTAAAGTTGGGTAACCTGTCCTTAAAGGTACTGTAGTAAATCAAGATGCTACTTAACTGCTCTGGTAGGTCTTACTCACTTAGCACATAATGTATATAATGATTCATGAAACATCAACCTCTAAGAGGAGCAACTAAATAAAGGATTCTGTTTTTCTAATTTACATCATGCTGAGTGGTTGTAAACAGACAGACACTTTATACGCTCATGATAAAAAACAATGAAGATACATGACCACAGTTTACGTTAACATGAGAGAAGATATATGTTTTAAAGAGAAAAGAAAACCTCTTCTTTTGCTGCCTAAGTATTACGTCAGTGCAGGAACATTTACAAAATATCTTTTGGAACCGATTGGCAGTTTAGGCCATGATATGTGTTCACAGTCCAAAGGACAGGGCTGAATGCTTGGGTGGCATTGTACCTATTAAAGGTGGTGCTTTAGAATGGAGGAAATGCTTACTTTGATTTCCCTCAGGCTTTTTGCTCTCTGAGCTGAATGAAAATGCTCCGTCTCTGGCAGCATAAAAGGTACAACCCAGCACACAAAAACACATACGCACACATCATATTGATGTACTATGTATGCACACACACACACACACACACACACACATACATACACACACACACACACACACACACACACACACACACACACACACACACACACACACTTACGAGCAAACTTTACAGGCCTGTGCTCCTGCAGTCCGAAAATTTGAGCAGTTAAAAGATCCCTTCATTACTGAATGACCTTGTGTGCATTAAGAATATGATGGATGCAGGGATGTAGTGCAGCATGACAAGAGGATGGATTGTGTTGCACAACGCGCAAGTTTATGCTTGACACAATAGTACTCACATTTCAGTGCAGAGCTGAAAAATGAATGCGGGAGGGCATCATCGCAAATCCATATTTATCGTGAGGTATATTTTCAGCAGTAAAAACGGGTGCATTGCTTTTATGCACCCGCCCACCCATCCATTCGCACCTCATGCTTTCTATCAGCGCTGATCAAAACACAAGGCTATATTCATGCGGCATTCTAATCTGAGATCTGTGATCCCTAATTGCATATGAGCAATGGGTGATTCTCAGAGGTAGGATGAGCAGATGTGCTTTGTGGCCAGAAGCGCTTTGACTTTGCGTTGCAGAAAGAGTGGAGGGGGGGTCTGGCTTGGCCATTGGCAACTAATACAAGCTCACACACTGCATGTAGTCCAAAGGGTCTTTGTTTTTGTCTGTATATATGCATGTGTGTGTGAAAGAGAGGAGAGAAATTGCCAATAACCATTCCCTCTAGTCTCATCACACATAAAGCTACAGGCTATTATTAATCATTTAGTAGGTTTCATAGTTTGGTTCACTGCTCATGCACAGCACCTGTCAAACCACGCTGTGGCAAGGGAGGGTTCCATTTGATTAAGTCTCTTTAGCCTCCACATCCTCCCATCAAAAGGTCAACATGCATCCTTCTCTGATAGCCGCTCTTATACTTGCTTTGCATTTACATTTTGTCACACAACCCTAAAATTGAGCCCACCTCACATTTACACAATGTAATCCATTTTCCTCACTGTTTGCCTATATCAGGAGTCGTGTGGGATCACTTGGCATCTTTGTGTGGAAGACTATTTTGTCTGACAGATTCCTTTTCAGTCGCAACTTTGCAAAGCACAGTACCTCCTCATAGTTTAATTTAATATTTTGTGCCAGTGGTATTTTACTTCTCGCTAATGCTTTGCTGTCTTTTTTTTAATGCTTTATTGATGTGTTTAGCTCATGCTAACAACCCACACTTCACTTTCTGTCCACCGGGGCATTTTCTTCTTGGACAGTTACCCACCAGCTGCTGTTCAGATGCTGTTATTATCCTGAATGTTTTATTAATTTATTTTTAATTTGGACTTTCTTTTTTTTTTTTATTACAAGCTTGTTTCTGTGTGTCGAAGAGGTAGAGAGACAAAGGAAGAAAAGCAGAAACTTGAGCTCAATTTTACCAAAAATTACCACAAAACCTCTATACATGCAGAGATGCAATTACATGGGTTCATTGTTGATAGACGTCCTGAATACAGCGGTGTTAAAAACACTGAAATCTTTGCCGATAATGTATTCAGAACCTTTCTCTCATGACTACCCCAACCTTACATGACAAAAGAACAATGTGGTAAAAACAAATTATGTCTGAAATTACAGTACAGATAATTGTATTTATAATAGTACTGTCAGGGTTGCCTATGTGTTCACTAGGTAAATCTCACCATGGAACATTTACTTTACAAATCACATCCGTTTTGCACAAGACGAAAATCACTGTCTGCGCAATTATTAGAAATCATGGTACACCTTAGATATTAGCCCACTGGGGGACAAAAAGTGCTTTATATTGCCACCAGGTATAGGCAGACAGACAGAAGTATTAAAAATGTTGAATAACTACAGCACCTGTTTCAACTGTGACTTAGATCCATGTGCACAAAAAGGACAAGGCCTTTATATTCTCTCTGAAATGGGATCAGAGAAACTACTACATATATTAATGAATAAACAGCACACACAGAGAGATACATAGCAACCCCTGCATCATACTGATGCAACAACAAAGCAATTTAACACTTCTGGCTTCTGGTTATTGTGCTGTGTGGAATTTCATGCACTAATTAACATGTAAGGAAGTGACACTGGTGTCATTTCTTACCTCCGAGGGCTTGAGCTGCCTCGGTGACATTTTGATCCCCAAGCTGCACGAGATCCCCTCCCCGTGTGAGGCATTGATTGTTTATTTGTTTAATTTTTTTGGGGGGGGGTGGGGAGGTGGGGTTGTACTCAATCTGACAAATAAGACTCAGGGTGTTTGCTTACGCCATGCTTGTTCACTATGGTGCAGGGATTTCACATTATCAGGATCAGATTTAAATAATTCACAAGTTGAAAATCATTTTATTTTAAAAGAAGAAACAAACTTGCAGAAATGTATCTTGTGGGATAAGTCTATATGAAATTATTGTATACCTAGTCTCGCACTGCCAGACCTTTCTCCACTATCTATTCTGAGATGGGGGGGGGGGGGAGAGATAGCGGAGATAGTGGAAGGCGAGGGGCATCCGGCACGCGAGAGACGCGCCAGGTGTCAGGCTTCATCCCAGAACTTTACATCTGGTAAGCCAAACTATTCTATACCTAACTTCAGAATATTTGGACAGTTGAGAAAAATATTGTATTAGCATCAAAATAACCACACCATTTAGTGTAACCACATCCTATTCCCCACATCCTATATCACAGCATTTTAACTGATAAAAAAAGTCAGTTACAGCCATACGTGTAAAAAGAAGGCATCACACTGTACTTAATCATGGGCCTAAAACAGTGTGTGGGGGGGGGGGGGGGTAATAAACATGAAAGCAAGAGAACATGTTAATAAATTACTCAAACATAGCTTTTAATTCATCCACACGGCATTCACTACACGTTCAAACGAGGCCGCGCCCCTTTAGGAGACAGGAAGCGTGTACCGTTTCATAGCATTGCCACTGCTTGAAATGCCCTGTCTTTAGTAAGATCTTTGACACTATATACTCACCCGCGTATTTATTACTTACCTATGCCTCTGTCTGAAATGACAGAGGTCTAGACAAATTTGGGCCCAATACATGGATGAGGTGAAATATATTGTGGGCATTGATCCGATTCCATCACAGCATGGCTCTATTTCTGACATGTTTATGAGAACAACATGCAAGTTTAGCCCAAACTTCATCAAGGCCTGACAACAATGGCTGTCATGTTATGCAATGGGTTTCTGTAACTCTTTTAATAGAGAACACCATTCAGCTTCAAATGCACTACACAGGCGTAAGCAGTGGCATGAATAGTTTGTTTTAATTTCAAGCCACTCTGTGTTCTGACAAGAAATACGCAACTGAATTTCAGTCGCCTCCTGTGTTTTTCAATAATTCTCCTTCCATCATCATTCAACCAAAAAAGTCAAAACAGCGCTGTGCTTTTAGTCTGTTTCAGTCCCAAATGAAATATCACTCCCAGGAGTTCCAGATGCTGAAAATGTGTTCCTTTGTGTTCATTTCTTATCTCCATAAATCACAAAATAGAATTCCACTCCAGGGAATGAGGCACGCTGTGTGTTTTAAATGTAAAACCAATAAATTCCTGACACGGGTTTTAAGATTCAGATTTCAGTGAAAATGCGGGGTAAATCAGATGTGGAAATACCACAGAGTAATGAATATTTCATTGTAAAGTACAGATTAAAACCATATTTAGAATAAGAGTGGAGTCTGAACAGACATGGCCAGTGCATGGCCAGTGTGTTCCTACAAAAGAAAGCCAATGTTGTTAAGCCTTTTATTTATTTAATTAGCACATCACTAAGTGGAAATCCTTGTATAGCCACCTGGAGGGAATTCCGGATTCAGGAATGAATTTCATTGCATAGTTGTCAATATCAAACCTTTCCATTATACAGTAGTTTACCTCTAGTGATCTCTGAAGAATTCATCAACAGTCAATCAAAGGGAGTTTATGCACAGCCCTGATTTGGTTTCCTCTTCCCAGCAAACACAATTTGAATACCCAAGGCAACAACACAGTGGAAATGCATTATACATTCATGTTGCCCTTACTTTCACCACCATGAAGGGGTTGTTCTTCCTCTGTCAGTCAATCAAGGACAATCAGGGATGTTTGTACATCACAGCCTTAGAATAAAGGAGAAACTGGCAGATCTGGTACACAGGAAATATGATCGGGCCCATCCCATTCGATGCTGAATGTCTTTAAGTTCAATTAGCCAATGAGAGATCCTTTAGTGCCCTGCATCTGTCACAGTCACGCGACAAAGCTCTGTAATGATCTGCATTTTCAGACACTTGGCACAGGCACAACAATTTCCGATTCAGGACTTCATATTCTGTCTCAGACCCCTCAGTGCAAACATAGCTTTCATCTAAACGGTACTGACGTACTTAAATATCACTAGAATTGCTGTGGTGAACTGGGTGTTCTAGGGGGTTCCAAATAGTCATGACTAATTTGACAGCGTTCAATCTTAAGTAGAAGGTTAACAGACATTACATTCAAACTTTCAAAAGTCGTTTGATCGTTTGTGCTTAAACAAAGCTGTAAGAGGAGCATATAGTGCTGTTGGCGGTACATCATACATTTGTTTGAGTGTTGCACATCTTATCTTACTGTATTTAAGGCACTTACGTAGACCATATCAATGGTTTAAGTGGATTGGATAGCTGCTTTTATGTGAGTATAAATGTATGGGTGCATATCTGCAATTATGTATATTTATCCTATTTTTATAGGGCTAGACATTCTATCTTTTAAACGCTACGCTTTTATTCAGTTGTTTAACTGTGAGCATTAAATAAATGAACTCAAACTCATGTATCCATTATGTTTAGGTTGTTCCGTTGTCCTCGGGCCAAATTTGAGCCATTTTCAAAAAGTTTCTATATCACAAATTTGGGTTTCTTTCAACCAAATTGTCAAAAAAAGTTACGTGGATGGTTCCATACAACGCTCTTCACAAGTAAAATAAATAATCAGTTCCCTATCTTTATTGAATTTGGGTGTTAAAAAAAAAAATGACAAAGAACTTTGAAAAAAGTGAAAAATATGTTGGAAAAAGCTTCAAAAACTTGGAAAAAATCAACAAAAACATCAAAAAAAAGTGACCAAAACAAATCGACAAAAACATCGGAAAAAGTGACAGAAAACTTGGAAAAAATGTGAGGTCCAAGGTCTTTCTAAAGTCACAGATCTGTGGGTAAACATTTCGGTTACACTTTACTTGAAGGTATCTACATAAGAGTGACATGACACTGTCATGAACACATGACACTGTCATGAACGTGTCATAAACATTATAAACAAGTCATACACGTTTATGACATAACGCTTCTTTTAGTAAGTGTCATTCGGATTTTGTCATGACAAGTTATGGTTAGGGTTAGAGTTAGAGTTAGAGTTCATGTGTTCATGACAGTGTCATGTCACTCCACTCCTTCAAGTAAAGTGTTACCAACATTTCTTTCTAAGAAAGGTTTATTGTTCAATGATTGTTAGTTTCTTTTTTTCAATGTTTGTGATATATATTTTTTCTTACTTATACACAAAACCAAAGGGAATTTCATCATGCTGATAATGAGGTGTCATATATATTTCTCGTGTTGAGGCATCAATGTAGTTTCTGTACTATCCTTAAGTTGCTAAGCTATCCAGCCCTGTTTAACAAAGACATTTTTTGTGATGGACAAAAAAGAGAAAAAATGTCTTCCACATCATGAATCATTTGGAATGAAATTAATTTTTTATTACAAATGATAGAAGATGATACTAGTTGAATGCAGTGTTAAAGCTCTGTAGGATTTGTCTGCATATAAACATAATTGATATATACAAAAGCCCTAAATGGGGCTTGAAAATGTCTTCACATAAAACCTAATGGCACTATAAGCCTAAGTGAATGTGCAATAGATTTTGCTATGACAAGGCTGACTATTTGGCCGGAGAGTCATAAAACAAAGGCTCCAAGTAATTACAACTGTACTTAATGCTTTACAGCTCAGTTCCTGTAATAGTGAATGGACAGAAAGACAGCTCAATACAATGAAATTTGTTGAAGGAGACGCACAAAATCCCATTTTTTAATTTAATGGAGAAGAGGTTTAGGGTGAACAAAAATACTATTTACAAAAATGAGAGAGGGGGCATATCCACCTCTATTCATGTGGTCCCTATGCCCTTAATTTGAGTTGACCTGAGTTCATTTCTCGACACTTCAAACAAACATGGCCACTTTGGGCTGATGCTCAATGTTAATGGTGTGATTAGTGCTGTATCTTTCCCTTGGTGTGGCAATTTATTTTGCCCCATTAAGCCTTTGAAGCTATGCCCTGCTGACTCAGATGCTCTTAGCAACAAACAGTAATATTAAAATGGCTATTACCACCAAAATATATCATCTGGAATGGCCTAAAAGGTCATAACAAAGTGTACCCCCCGTGAAATGCCTGAAAAGGAAAGCGATCTATCTGCACACATGTTCTTGGGGAAGAGAAATGCCATACATCTTTACTAGAACTACACATTTTGACTATATCCTTCGCTTTGCAAGCTAGATCAAAAGTCAAAGGTAGAAATAATTGCATTAAGTTACATTGTAAATACAATCAATGCTTTTTTCACAGTTTTTTTATTTATATTTGCTAATAATATGTTGGATTCATGTTAAGACATTTTAAATTTTGAAATAAACTTTCAAAAACTAATAATTTCGTGGCCCCTCTGCAGTAACTCTTAGGACCCCCTAGGGGTCCCAGACCCCTGTTGAAGATCTCTGAACTTCTTGGTTAAGGCTAGGGAAGAGTCATGGTCATGGTTTAAAGAAACCATGGCAACGTTGACTGTGGGAAAGAAACATAAAGTGAAAAATTGGTCTTGGATATTGAAGTCCAACATCTGGTTGACCCATCCAACCACCATGGCCTCCTCCCCTGACAAGAGTCATAACTCCTGTAAATGCCAGACAGATTTGTCACTTAAACATAAGCAAATGTAGTTTTTGGGCATTTGCTGAATTGACTAGTTCTGCCATTTTTCTTGCTAGTAGTCTTGCTTTCAACTCCTTACATCTAGCCTAAAAATGACAAGCTCTCTGCAACATTATCTACAATAACTATTTACAATAATTATTTGCAACAATCACCAACTTGTCCCATTACATTCCCTTACACATTTTTAGTAGGATAATGTGCAACAAGGGAATCCCATAATGTATATATTGTTCTTTATTATCCTCTGTCGATATGTTTTCATCCAATATTAGCCCTCCTAATTTTTGAGTCATTTCACTAAGTAGATCAGTGTAATCTATATCTAAATAGACTATGCTCATTATAGAAAACATATCCAGCACAGCGGACTGGAGTCACAGTTCCTCTTTGCATTTTCAGAGGTTTAATATAATTAGTAAAGACTTTACGCTTCTGCTCACCGATCTGGCCAATCAGATGGTAAATTTAGAGGCCATAATCACATTTGATTTGACATCAACACAGCTCTCTGGCATGAGTCCAAGTGCTGGCTGAACAGATGAGACATAGAGCAACAGTAACAGTAGAGAAACAGCTTTAAATTAAGCAAACATCCATCGATTTGCATCGATTTGGGTAGTGATTCAGGCTCAAACTGCCTACAGTTTACTCTTATATTTCAGCTGCAAGCCATTAAAGCATGCAGGCTGGGGATGTGTTCTTTCTGACTATGATGAATTGCCTGCGGCTTATCAACATGAGTCGGCATATGGTGTGAGGACATGGCTTGATGGGGTGTCAATCAAACTGTCTGATTTGAACGAGCTCATATGAGTTTCTTTGCTCATGAGTTAGAAGTAACGGCAAGATTCCTCTTAAGTAAGCATTAATTCAGCGTCAGACTATTTTGAGGTAGATTCACTGGATGTAAGTAGCCTGGTTGATACCAGACCCTTCTCAGTTGTAACTGAGAGTGGGTCTGGGCAAGGTTCATTCGCAGCTCATTTCTAAAGGGGCGTCACCAACGGACGCCGCTCAAATGCCTCTGGGCGCATTGGATAGTCCTTCAACCAATCAGACCAACGATCCGGGTGACGTAGCAGCGACAGCAGCATCAACAGGTTGCTGCGCTTCGGACAGTAGCCGTCATGTTGAATGAACAGTAGTGCACTACATATTTACAGATTCCTTGGGGTTTGAGCATGATCTCTGATGTTTTTTTCGGCTGGAGTACATCTTTTGTGAACAAAGCTAGGCTCTGTGGTTTTAGGAATAATTCACATAATTCCTGTCTGCACACACAGCATATTTTGTTAAATCACAGCTTGTCTTCCCACTTGAAGAGATTTGCTGCTTTTCATTCTTCAGTATGACCACCAACTTTAACAGAAGCAATCCATCACATTAAACATTATTAACTTTCAACTTCTTTTCAACAAGTAGGCTATACGTATCTCTTCTTAATAGTGCTTGAGTGCTTTATATCATGAGCATTTGAGCTTCAATTCAGGAGGTGCAGCGTTTAAAAATGTAATTTCAAAAGTAAATACTTGACCAAATATGACAGACAATATGGTGTTTTCACATGGTCCTTTAAAACTTGTTTTCTGTGGGTATAAAAAATACAACAACAACAAAAAAATCAATTTTCCAAGTGTTATAGGTTGAGTTGGCCATCAGTGACTGGTAGATAAAACAGGATCAATAAAAACTAAATTATGTAAAATGAAGTAAAAGGAAGCCAGGCACTATTTGTTATTTTTAGCTGCCTGCATATGTTGTTCCTAAATAGACATTGAACTGTCACATTGCTTGGTAGGTCTCCCGATAGTGTGTGACTGATGATGAGATGACATGGTACAACTATGACAGCTGAAGTCTTTTAGCTGGAATGGCTTCTGCCTTCTTGCATTATTATTTGTATTATTTCCCATTAAAGGGGCAACATTGTTTGTTATTCTCCATCTAGTCTATATCCTCGAAGTTCCACTTCCGGGATTGCTCCGTTGCCGACGGAAATTCCGCCAGATTTCACTCTTTTCAGCCGGATGTCCGTTACCTTCCGCTTTCTCTTTGTTGGAATGTTAATCTCCGGTGGATTTGTGAGGACTATGGTTAACTTCTCCTCAGATCTCTGCAGGGTAAATCCAGACAGCTAGCTAGACTATCTGTCCAATCTGAGTTTTCTCTTGCACGCCTAAAACAACCTTTGAACGTACACGTTCCACTAAAACCAGTTCCTTCCCGAGGCTATTTTGCAGAGGCACCATGGCTCCGTCCAGGGCTTAGCACTGCCCATGACAATTGTGATTGGTTTAAAGAAATGCCAATAAACCAGAGCATGTGTTTCTCCCATCCCAGAATGCTATGTGGACTAGCCAGACCCTCCTCTGCAGCGCTGTGGAAGAAGGTCTGGCAAAGTGAGACTATTCTCCATCTAAACTTGGAATGCTAGTCTAGTTTTGATCTTGTATGGACTTCTACCATTTAGGACTAATGAACACTTTTATGTTGCTAATAAACTAATTTACCCATATATGAATGAGTCAAAATTCATTCAACATTATGTATTTCTGAAAAGATAAAACGTTATTAAGAGAAACCATACATGCAGATAAGGAATATTGTGAATAAGTGTGTTGTTCGTATAGAGCCAGCATTCATTTGATGAAAAGCTGTCAACAAATACATTCACAAGAGTGGAACAAGTGCACATCACTGCCCAGTAAATAGGAAGATCATTCCGGTCGTACAGTGTTGTCAATTTGGAGGGTGATTGCGTCTTAAATTCCATTGGGGGAAGCAATTTGACATCAGGTTAGCAATTTGTGATATGCTAGTGCTGCATGTTAAATATCATCAGTCAGCATTTACTTGGAAAAATGACATGTCTGTCATAAAACATATATTTTCCTGGATAGCTATTGAAAAAAACATTCTAAAGGCAAATGCTGGGTGAATACCAATGCCTGTTTTCATCAAATAAGAATAATGATGTGTGTCAGGTCTGCAATGCATTGGGCTTTTTCAGCACTTATTTTCTTCCCCCAACGATCAGATTTTGTATTTAACTGAAACAAGCATTGTGGTTATTATCCAAAATATTTGATGTGTCCCTCACATGGCAAACTAATAATGGCTTCTTGGCATAATCCTACATACTTTATATGTACATATGCATTAAAATATGCATGCATATTTGTGTGTGTGTGTGTGTGTGTGTGTGTGTGTGTGTGTGTGTGTGTGTGTTTAGCAGCATGTGAGGCTAATGGGTCACCCACAAAATACCCTTGAAAGGTCTGAGAAAAACAACAAAACAACTAATGCTAACCACATGTGTTAAGCTATTGACAGGGGACAACAATAGAGGATAGGACATAAGGCATAAAAATGATAATGTGTTCAAATTTAGAAGGTCTGAACTTCCCTGTTGATCTGTTGTAATTACAACCTAATGAATTCAAATGATAATGAAAACGCCTATAAAAGAGACCAATAAAACATATGAATCAGGCCGGTTAGGACATAATTGATTTGCTTTCTGTTTCCTCAGCTTCACTTTAAAATAAAGTTATTAGGGCTCTGTCCTTACTTGCATTGCACTGATCAATTTGCTTCTCTACCCCTCTCGCACACTCTGGCTCTCGCTCTCTACGTTTATTGCTGCATTTGGCAAGAACAACACTGAAAGGCATTATCAGCCTGTCACTGAAATCGATGTGGCTGATAAAGTTGGCCCTTTGAATACGGCACTCAGGCACAGCGCGAGGGTTATAAACATGCAAAACAGGTTATAAAACATATTAATGAGTTGGCATGAACCTTTTTGGTATCTGTATGTGCCTATCTCCATTTAAATTATAGACTGTTTTAGGTTTCGAAATATAATTCACTAATGCTTTAATGGCAGTGATAGCGGTGTTGTACCTTTTTTCATTTAATTGAGTTCAGAAATGGGTCCAGAGATAATGAAAGGTGTATGAGATAATGAAGGTTACATATTATTTCCTGGTGTAATTAGGCATGATAGCTGCTATGGTTTAAAGTCATTTGATTCATTAATAATGTAATTCGCAGGAAAGTATGATCTTGCTGTGAGTGACCTGCTGAAGATTTGATGAATGAAAAAAGCTCCCACTGACGATTGTATTCGAGGGAAGAATATCAACAATTGATGGGTATTGAAATAATAATCATTCATTATAATGATTTTTCAATTCAACAAGCAGGCCACTGCCCGACAAGAGGTTAGCTTAGATGATGTCATTACATAGGCAAAGTCAGTGCAATTAGACATGCAGCGCAAACACATCACATTACATTACATGGAGGAAATCAGCCTGTTCTCATAAACCATATGTTCAAAAAGCTACGAAAAGATAAGCACTGTAATTCGTATTCGTTTTTTTTTTTGCTGGGCGCACCAAAATTGACTGCTGCTGTATAAGAACTTGGCTGGCCACGTAGGGATGTGTTTGGGGAGGATGGGAGGGCTTAAATACACAGGACTTTCAAGCCAGGGAGCGGAGTTCGCTTCCCGTGGAAAACAAAATACTTTTACACAGGAAATGTGTGTTCCTTGGGAGTGTTTCCCAAACTTAACTAGTTTTTTCGGTGCCTAAACTTAACCGTAATCTCCGACGAAATGACCAGCAGCTTGCAGTGCTCTGTACCCGGGTCACAGTCACTTATTCTCGGGTAACCAAACCACCAACTACTGCTGATCTGACGGAGCACCATGTGGAGCACCATGCGGAGCACCAACGCCGGTGTCGCAGAGCTCTGTAGTGGCTAAACACATCTACTAACTGCTGCTGATACGATGTAGAAATATTTCTATAAACTAGATATGCTATTCTCAGTATTAAAGTTGTATTCCCTGTATAATGTATAGACTAGGGACACACAGATAGTTAGCTTAAGCTTTGATTACCTCACAGCTCAGGAATGGAGGAGTGTGTGTTTTTCTGTACCAGACGGGAGAAGTGGAACGGGAGGGAGTGTCTTTGGATCAGTGTCTGTGTGTGTGAGAACTGAACAATCTGCCCGGAGACAGTGAGGATGACGCTTTCAAGCAAGAACATAAAAGATTAAGGATATGGTGAGACGGTGTTCATAAACTGACATAGACTCTGCTGACAAACTCTGTATACTTTGTCTGCGGTTAGGGAAACTTAGTGTCATTCTTGTGAACCCACAATTGTGTTTTGTAAACTTAAATGCTGTACTTCAGTAAACTTTCTTGACTTTTAACTATCGTCTCAGTTTTGATCGCTGAGTTCTGGTGTCATTAGTCTCATTAACCAACGTGCGGAAATTAGAGTGTATAGATAATTGGAGTCAGATCTTCCTTTGGCCTTCGGGCCAGTACTTTTCCCTGAATTTTCGAGCTGTGATGGAGGTCTGTAGCCAGCGGCAGGAAGCTCTGTAGCGTCTTCAACAGCTAGCAACTGCCGCTCTGTAGCATGGAGCTATGTAGCCGGTGTCATGTGACCAGCCGGCGGTCTCCTAGTTTTCATTTGATATCATACGTTTTAGTGTGCATAACTTTTCATACAATATCATACAAACCCGTTCATGAGAATGTGTTGAGGAAATGCATATGTTAAAAATCAGTACATTTTGTTTTTCCTGATTAACTTTAAGCACTCACAACATTTATGGAAAGATAGTGGTCTTTGTTGAATAATTTGCAAAATGTTGCCAATGAAGGTAACAGCAAAATGTTGCACGCAAATACATCTACTTTTGCAAGATAGAGAGTGTGTGGGAGTTTGTTGTGACTTACTTGTCCCTCTCCTATGCACCTGTCTCATGAAATAGATGTGCAAAGTTTTTTTCCATTTCTGAATGAATAATAAAAAGGCCAAAAGTGACTTGAAACATGACAAATTACTTGTTAACTTCGTTAACATTTTTAAAAATCTGCTTTTACACTCTACACAATTATCTTTAATATGTATCTCAAAACGTTGTCTCTATTTTCTCTGCCAACTCTGGAGAAATTGATTGGAAGTTAAAAATAAGTTAAAAAAAAATAACTATAAATATATAAATATGCCAAAGTGTAAATGAAGCAGATTTCACAGTTGGTGCATCTGATCAAATATGTGTTTTAAACTAATTTCATCTTGTTAACCTTTTAACAAGGTTCTGCTTTCATCATTACACAATTGACCTATGCCTACTCTACAATTATCTTTGCCAGCTTATTACTGTATATATTTAACCACTGTGTAAACCTTTTTGAATGTTTAAAATAGAGCTTAACAAGGAAAAACATTAGGGCATTATTCATAGTATAAATGCAAAAGAATGCCTGCAAACACACATTTATGTAATCATCTTTAAAGCGCCCATATTATGCTCATTTTCAGGTTCATAATTGTATTTTGAGGTTGTACCAGAATAGGTTTACATGGTTTAATTTTTTTTTAAAAACACCATATTTTTGTTGTACTGCACATTGCTGCAGCTCCTCTTTTCACCCTGTGTGTTGAGCTCTCTGTTTTAGCTACAGAGTGAGGCATCTCACTTCTAGCCCATATTTGTTGGAAGTCGCACATGCGCAGTAGCTAGGTACTGGGCTACTAGCTAGAAGCTAATGCTGCTAGCGGTTAGCCACCTCATTCTCAATGGCAAAACACTGCTACAACACTAGAACTACTTACATGTCCCTCGTCTGCAGGTATTCCACGCAAAGTTGGAAGTGCGCCCTCGTTTAGAAGAAGTCTCCCAGCTAATCCTGCCTTGTACTGACCGAAGTTGGAGAAACAGCTAGCTGATGTGGTATTAGCTAAAGTGGTTAGCACACACCAAATGTTTCGGCCGATGACATAGATAGCCGTGCCGATTTTGACCAGCTCACCCAGAGACTGAAGGCAGGATACATTCAGAAATCCATATCTCACTCAAAACAGCATGGATGTTTTTTTTTTCTCCAAGTTTGTATGCGTGTGAAAGCACCACAGACACAAAATAACACCCCAAATCCCAGAAAAAGTGATTTAATAATTAATAATATGGGAACTTTAAAGTGTTAATTTCCATTGAAGAGCATTGGCTTTTCTTTGTAGAATCCACACTATATGAATAAGCCGGCGAGTGCACAGTTTGTGAAAAGTAGGGGTGGGAATCATCAGAGGCCTCGCGATATATTGCATTTTATTACCTTTTTTCCAACTTTTACCAATTTCAAATTATGTCCTGAAAAGGAAACTTTGTCAACATCTATTTTATCTGAAAGATACATTTCTATGTTTGTTGTTCTCACTTCTCAGACAAAGTGACCAACATATATAAAAGATCGATACTTGGCGTCTGTGTATCGATACAGTATTGCCACAGAAAATATTGCGATGATGTATCGATTTTTCCCCCTACCCCTAGTGAAAAAGGGGCTACAGCAGTCAGTTTGATGAGAGTATCCAAGGTACAGAAAATTGGGGTTTATGGCACGGAGGCTGGTTTTCAACCCATGGCCTGAGGTTACACACTTATTGAACCATTGCAATTTATTGATCTTTTGCCTGTTTGTACACCACAGTTTGACACAAATGCAGAGTTAGTAACGTCGATGGGGAGGATAGATACTTATTAGATTAAAGGCCTGATCCCAATTACTCGGTTGTGAGACTGTGTGGTCAACAAACATTACATGGGAACAGTGTTTGATTCCAAAATGTTTAAAGAAAATGTAATCCATTTGTAATTATTCAATATATATATATAATTATTTAATGACATTGTTAAATTTAGAAAGCATGTCTTTGTATATTCCTCCCTTTGTTCACAGACATTTAAAATGATTAAAATTCATTAATCCCTCTTTTGATTTCATGATTTAAAAAAAAGTGTTTTCCTTCTTTCAGTTTGACAAAC
Source organism: Sander lucioperca (assembly GCF_008315115.2). Lineage (NCBI taxonomy): Eukaryota > Metazoa > Chordata > Actinopteri > Perciformes > Percidae > Sander > Sander lucioperca. Next base: position 9,888,839 of record NC_050195.1, on the reverse strand, counting down.
AAAAACAGCATCATCACCATCACCATCAATAGCAAAAGTATAAAAACTCCAAATTTCTAACCCTGAACTGAATGAATTCCATGCAACAATTTGCAATGAAGCCTTTATGATCCAACCACATGCAGTGCATCAGATACAAGGCTTTACATTGCTCAAGCTCTGCTGTGTTTATTCTTTGAATGTATGGGGGTGTATGCACCGGCAGGCTGTCTTCTCTGATCAGTCAGCTGAATGCACAGGGCTACAGCAGGAATACAGGATGTTATAGAGTCCATGCAGAGTACAACAAACAGTATCAGCACTGCAACCCGAGAATATACTCTGCTCAGCAGCACCCCACTTGCTGGAAAACTCAGAGAACATACACTTCCTCCTGGAAACTTTTATTTTGTGGAGTCTTTCACATTCAAGCTAAAGAAACGTACAGATGGCGGCTCAATGCATTTCATTGTATGTGTTTAGCATATTTTCCCTCATATAGCTATTTTAAAGCGATAATTTGTTTTTGTTTTATTCTATTCCGTTTGGTTCTTTGGTGCCAGGCAGTCACTGCTCTGATCTTTTTGCATTCTGTGTTCCACGGATCATTTGACAGGGAAACTATCCTCTAGTTTGAGTTTCTGTAAATGGTTATCACTGCTCATGGCAACTACAGTACCTAGTTATCTCCGCCAAGGAGTTTATGTTTACGGCTCAGTTTGTTCGTCAGTTTGTCAGCAACTACTGACTACGGAAAAAAACTACCGGCCCGAAATTTTTATGAAATTTGGTGGAAGGGTGTAGCATGGGCCAAGGAAGAATCCTTTACATTTTGGAGCGGCTCCAAATCACGGGGCAGATACACAAATTATTTTTCACTTTTGTTGACGTTGCAAGGTGGCAGAGGTCTGTGCTCTCCGAGTGCCTTTCCAGCTAATATATGTTACATTTATTCCATTTCAAAAGTGAACTAGAGGTGAAACAAGAAGTCCAATCAACAGCATAGAAATTTTCAACAATTTTGATAATTCATTGTTTAAGTCATTATTCCATGAAAAAATTGCCAATATTTTCTGGTTCCAGCATGCCAGAAACCTTGCAGTGTTTTAAATCAGCGTACTATTTGAGTTTTGAACTGGTAGTTGGACAAAACAAGAAATGGGCATGTTTCACACGCATGTTTCACAAGTTTTTGGACATGTTGAGACAAACAATTAACATTAAGTACAGTAAGTGAAAAAATAATCAATATATTAATCAATAATGACAATTGTTAGTTGCAGCCCTAAACTAAACATACAAAACACTAAACAAACAACGACCAAGCGCGTTTAGATAAAGCGTGTTTAGATATGACGCTAAAAGAGACTTTTAGCGTCAATAACAACACCAAAGGCACCTGACCAAGCGTCCGTATTTTACACAGTGGGAGTGAGAATGTGTTGAAGCTTCTTTTTGAGCATCTCTGATCTTTGGGGCACCCGAAGGCACTGCAAAGAAACCCTTGGAACCCTTACTTTTTGCAGTGTTCTGGAGGTTCTATGGTCCGATGGATGGTGAGCCTATATTGTGTTACCAGTCCTGCAGGAGGGATTAAAAGTGTATAGGCTCCGCAGGGATTAGCGAGAGGCAAGGAGCAGGGGCTGTGAGTGGCCCATTAAAATGGCAGGGAAGGAGGACAAGGTTATCCATCTCATGCGTGTAATAAAGGTGCAATTGATCTGTTCCAATTACGAGAGCCAAAGAACATGAGATATTCAGGTTTGTTTTGGTTAACGCATGGGATTTAGCTGTGGATGGTAGTCATGCTCAACCCCTTTTCTCTTCTGATACATTGTATTAATGCACAGTGGTTGTCTGACTTATGACTTTGGTTATTCTCACATCGTCATCCAGCACATTACTGTATATAGAAGTAGAGTCTGTTATTGTGCTATTATAGTAAAAAGTATGGTTATGCTGTAGTACTCTGTGAACCATATGCAGAGCAGAAATACCAATTCTGAGTCTAAGCATATCCATAAGTGCTTTTGGCGTTCAACAAACAGCAGGCATCCGGGGGGTTTCATGTGAACATTCCATTTATTTCAGACATGGGTGCACAAACATGTACTTATGTGATTAGATGAATAAGGGCCAAACAATGCACAGTTCCAATACATCACATGCTGTCAGACGAACTGAATGGATTAAGAAAAAGTTTGAAAATCCAAGCTGTTATTGGCAGTCAGTAAAACATTTAACACATGCATTCTCTCTTATTCATCAGTGAAACTGATGCTTTAAAATTCTATGTTTCCACAGCTGTTTTTTTATTGTAGTTTGGAGCACATCTCATAAATATATTACTATATCAGTCTTTTAGTGTAGGGCTGCAATTAACAGTTATCATAATTGATTCATCTGTTGATTAGTTTCGTGATAAACTGATTAACGGCTTAGTCCATGAATTTGTCAGAAAATACTTAAAAGAAAATATGCCAATCACAATCTCCCAAAGCCCAAACTGAAAGATTAGGTGTTCTTTTGTCTAACAAACGATATTGAGTTCAATGCCACAAAAAGTAAGAAAACCAGCAATTATTGATATTAGAGAAGCTATGAGATTTTCTGACATTTTAGCTTAGAAAATAATTTCAACTATTGCAAACTAATCAACCCCTGCTTTGACTTAATGGTAACAATACTAACAATAGACAGAAAGGTTATTTAGTCTGTTATTATACTTTTTCCCCCAGCTTTCGATTAGGTAATACAAGATTAAAACCAGTTCCCTCCAAAACGGCACTTATTCAGTGAATGCATCCGCACAAAGTTCCTTACATCACATTCAATTAATTGATTATTATTGTGGCTGATCCCAGCATCCAACCTCCTAACCATAACAACAGCAATGCTTCACTTGAGACAGGTATAGACACAGCCATGACACTAAAGCTACACATGGAAACCAGAACCTTTTATATTGTTAGTATTATTGATTGTATGCCAAGAGCATCATCTTTGTGTTGATATTCCCTTTATGTTTACATATAAGACCAGTCAGCATCAGACTAGTAAACCTCTCAAGTAATGCCCTGTAACGCAATCTCTGCTTGCATCAAATTCAAAAGAAGACTGCAGGAGGAAGACAGCTTTGAATATTTACTTGCTTTGCAATCAGAGACTCTTTTTTCATGTTGTGTGAAAGAGAACAACAAGATATTCTTCATGCAATGTCCACAGGACTAAGCCTACACAAAATCCCTGCTGACACAAGTGTACTACAAACCTCACTGGCTGCACTGCTCTCCCACCTGGGACTTCCAGTAGCAGTCCTGCACATCCAACTCTATCCCCAGCACTGGGTTAAGGTTTTAACTAAGTGGTTTTACTGTGCAGAAGGGTTTAAGTGTGTTCCCTTATGCTTTAGTTAAGTTCAAGCAACACATCCTCACTCTCCCATTGTGTAAAACATGGACACTTGGTCATGTGCCTTTGGCGTTTGTTATTCACGCTTAAAGGAGAACTCCGGGCAATTTGTACGGTAATCTTGATAACTATAAATATGCGAGACCTGTCAATAGAAAAACAAAAACGAGCTGAATCGGTGCTAGCAACACAGAGCTGCTGCAGCTAATGCCGAGAGCTCCCATTTAGCTAAAACGGCAGCTATGGGGGCATATCATAAAGAGTGCCTTTGTTAAACAGACATAAAATGCAATTAAAATGTCTGTGCAACATGAACAGGGCCCTTACATGACAACAAGATGCGTTTTCAACTCAGACATTGTTTAAATTCACCTACCCTGTTAGCCACTAGCTGCCGTCTGGGATGAGTGAGTGTGTTCAGCCAGGCTTCAGTAATAATCATCACGCAGCAGTTCCATGTGTATTTGTAGCATATACAGTATATCCATTTTGTGTGCGATTCATCTGGCGTTGGTGAATAGGAGCCTTGGCAGTGGCAAACAGTGTGGTAGTTTCCTTAGCCGGGCTTGCAGGCCCGACCGGCGACCTTGCTTCTGTTTCCTCCCCGCCTACCTTGCCTGCCTCAGCCTACAACAATCCAACAAGCAGTGATGGGAATAACGGCGTTATAAATAATGGCGTTATAAATAAGGGCGTTACTAACGGTGTTAGTTTTTTTCAGTAAGGAGTAATCTAATTGATTACTCTTCCCATCTTAATAACGCCATTACCGTTACTGCCAAAAAATGTGGCGCGTTACTATATTTGAAGCTGTTTTTTTCATCAGACCAACTAGATCTCTGAGTCTGAGCCGAGAGGCAAATACTTTTTTTTACTGTTGTTCCTTGGTTAGTGGGCAGTGCATGACACAAGCGCATAAATGCTGACGATTGGCTGAGATTGAGTAAAATGTCATGGTAAGCCAATCAGAAGTAGAGTTGGGCGGGTGTTCGAAAGCACGCATAGTCGGACACACAACGAACAACACAAGTGAGTCAGTCAACGAGAGAGAGACACAGGTAGGTTATGAAATCAAGGAGAGGGTTAACTTTTCCTGCTACAGATTTTCCACCGTGGTCAGAAAACACAGGGGAGACACTTTGTTTCTCTTATGACTCGAGTCGCTACTCGCTCCAAAGCTAATCGCCGTGTTGTATTATTTGTATCGATCCACTATATAAACATAATATCTACATACATGGCATTTGATTGGAGGCTAGTCTCACTTTGTCCCACAACATTAAAATAGTTTAGATTTGTGTACATTGTTTCTGTTAATAATGTTTTGTATTAAGTGACCATTTCATTTTAATATTCAGCTTTATCATAAATAATTGGACATGCACATGTATTTTAAGTTCCGTTAAAGAGGGGTGGAGGTGGGGTCACATCTGAGCATTTAAAAATTAACTTGAAAGTAACGCAATAGTTACTTTCTGAAGTAACTAGTTAATTTCATAATTTGTAACTGAGTAACTAATTTAGTTACTTTTTGGAAGAAGTAACTGTAACTAATTACTTTTTAAAAGTAACTTGCCCAACACTGCCAACGAGCGCCCGCTGGTCTGGTGGATGTCCTCCAGAAGACCGTTCATGCCTTTGCAGCGAAAAATTGTAGTTTATTTCCCCCTCAAAAATAGGTAATTGAGCACTGTAGTGGTTATGACCATATCAGTGACTATGTTACTACATGGAAACGGACCAAATTATGTCTGTGCCTTGTACAGTAAAATAGTGTTACAGAAGGCTAGCTGTAGCCCCGTGCTGTCCCTTGGGAATTCAGTTGTAGCAAGAAAAGGTAAACAGCAGTGTGCAGATCGGAGCGTAGTGTGTGAAGAGTGGAGAGCGGAGGTGTTCACAAGGGAAGAAGCTTGGAGTAACGTAACTACGGAGAATATAGCAGACATACAACACATGGAAGAGCCTTTTGAGTTTGATGGTTGTCCTTATTTATTTGAACCCGAGTATACAGACGAAGAACTAGCCTCACAAGAGTTGGAAAGAACGAGATAGACAGAGGGGCAACAGGCAGATGAAGCAGCTGCTCCAAGCGCGAGTTACAGCTACCCTTCAGCAACGCTATTTTACTGTACAAGGCACAGACATAATTTGGTCCGTTTCCATGTAGTTACATAGTCACTGATATGGTCATAACCACTACAGTGCTCAATTACCTATTTTTGAGGGGGAAATAAACTAAAAATGTTCGCCGCCAAGGCATGAACGGTCTTCTGGAGGACATCCACCAGACCAGCGGGCGCTCGTTGGATTGTTGTCGGCCGCAGCAGGTGAGGTAGGCGGGGAGGAAGCAGAAGCAAGGTCACCGGTCGGGCCTGCAAGCCCAGCTAAGGAAACTACTACACCGATCGCCACTGCCAAGACTCCTACTCACCAACACCAGATGAAACTGCAGCGGTGCATACTGGAGAGAACCTAAAACTAAAGTATCTATCTCATTACACAGGTATTGATCAATACCAATACCAACGTTGGTATCAATATCGATATTTGGATCGATCCGCCCACCACTACTGCCCGGTGCGTTCCATACATACGCTGAAGGGTGCTTTTTGCGCCGTATCTGACACTGAGAACTACGAGTTTACGAGTGGAGTGAGAACAGGTTGGTTCAACAGGCGTTTGGTGGAAAGGTCATGCCTTGGAGGGTTTTCTACTTGTTTTTTTGACATTTAGGCGCACTGCTATGTACCTTTTTCTCATTACAAAAACATTTATAAAACAATAAATAGGAGATGAAGTTAATTTGGAGTGCTAAATTGTGAACAGTAGAAAAAAAAAACAGATGAGTGGGTGGTGGAGGTATGCTGGAAAGATTACTTGTGGACTGAGCACATAGGCATTATTGGAATTGGAATCTGTTTACTAGTGATCTCATCCCCCTGCAGCAAGCCCCCCCCCCACCCAACTGATAGCAATCACTAGTGCAGAGACAAGGACACAATCTCTCCCGAGCTCCCCCCACTCACAAACCATTTTCACTGGAACGTCCAAACCAGCTACATTTACCACTGCCGGGATCTGAACTCTGGCATCTGCGGTCTTGGGAATTAATCCTAGCAGTGTGCCTCTCGTGCTAATGGCCGCCCTAAACTCTCGATCTCAATAGAGATTCAAAGTGAAATCCTCAAGCAAACCATGGATAAAGCGTGGGTGCCCTAATAACAAATGCCCCACTGCATTTTAGTTTTTACTTTTCCTAGTTAATTTCCCATCACAGTACAAAGTGCTTTCCTCAAAACCTGAAGCTATGACCCATATCATACACTGATGAAAGAATTGGAAAAAATAGGCTGGAGCTAAATCATTAAATGTTTTATGACGTAACACTTGAAAGTGAATTACAAGAAGCCAAGGTGAAAGAAGTGCTAACATTTCTTACTTTTTATATAAAAGCATTGCATGTGTATTGTATGCTTTGCCCTTGTGGTAAAATGAAAATGCTCATTGGACTTTAATAGTTACTAGCATTTTCCTTCACTGTTTCTTTTCTTTTCACTTCTTTTTCTTAATTTTTTTTACTTTGTGTGACAGTGATAACTGCCCATGCATTGGTCTGCTATAAAACAGTCCCATAATAAAACAAAGCTTCTTGACTTTTCTGACGTAAAGGAGGTAACTTATTTTTTTTTTTAACTTGAAGAACAATTGAATATATTTTGAGACAAACAATACTTTGAAGAGTGTGTAATCAAGTTTCAAGATGAAGGTACGGTGGCCCTGGAAAGATGCAAATAGACAAAACACAAGCAAATCATCAATTTGGCAGAACTAGAATTATCGCCTTGCCAACCAGTCAAGTTGCAGTTTGCATGTCGGTCCAGACTCATATAATATACAGTATGTAAAGACTGAAGGAATTTCATATAAGGTAATACATGTATTTTTTGTTAAAATGAGGATGCTTCACGCACTTCTTCAACCCAGGAGAGAAGATCCATACAATCAGCACAGTTTGGAGATTAGATTCACCAATTCAGTATCCGACCGAATGTCTCCCCTTCTGTTCTGAGTTATGCCATTGAATAATGTCCAGAAAAGCATTTTTTTTGCAGAACATGACCGTTGACCTTTTGGTTTTAAAATATCATCACTTCATGATGTCATCCTATTAGCCACTTGTTTGGCATTTTGTCATAATTAGTGTATGAATTATTGAGTTATGGCAAAACATTTGTTTTGTGATGTCACGGTGAACTTGACTTTTGACCACCAAATTCTAATCAAGTGGACATTTCTGCAAAATTTTAAAGAAATTCCCTTCAGGCATTCCAGAGATATCAAGTTCACTTGAATGGGATGGACGGACAACCCAAAAACAAAAAGCCTCCAGCCACGGCTGTCAATGGCACAGAGGCTTAAAAAAGCTACAAAAAAAAGAACAGAAAACACAACAAAATACAGAAACGCTGCAAGACACACAGGACACATCGTAGATGAGTTCAAAACCGGTTTCATTTTGGTATTGTTTGCGTTAAAGTGAATTCCGGACAAATCAGAAAATATAACTTAACGTATTTAATGACACACAAATACTGGGCTCTCAGCACACACTTTCCAGTATCCCCTGCAATCCTTTATTTTCTGTCTTCTTTTTAATGCAGCAATAGTGAGGGAAAAGCAGTTATCCCAGGTAACTATGGGGGCTTCGTTCACACTGTAGATTCTGTGCGTCTACTCTAAGATTTTACACACATTTGATGTACCTGGACGTATAACTGTATGTTCGGTTAATCAGTTTGAACAGGAAGATGTCACATTGTTTGGCATGCTGCAGCTCACATTTTTCCAACTCCTATCGGGACCACATGGGTATGCTGTGCAAAATTGGATACTGTGACATGTGACCTATAAGTGACTTGTATTTGAACACGCAAATCAAAATGTCTCTCTGTTGCTGTGACAATAAGTAAATGTCACATTGCTCACCTGAGAAAACTCTTATTATTTTGACTGCAGCTGATGTCGGAGATAGTATCGGTATGGATGACAGTGACGCACCAAGGAGACAAATGACTGACCTGTTTGGGGAGGAACCTCAATTTAGTCAGAACTCAAATAAAAATATGTTCAAACAATAAAGGTTAGTGGAAAAAAAAAAAGCAACGCGTTTTTTTTATTGTTGTGCATACATCTTTCAAGGTTGCAGTTGGCTTATGTTGACACACAATTATCAAAATAACACCACCCACGTACTACTTTTTTTCCAGTTAGGATATTCATTCACCCGTTGTTTATACTAGAGAGATCATTGAGGGGTGACCATTTACAATATCATTGAGTCAAATAATAAAGACAAAAACATAACAACACAGAAAACACCATCATAAGAAAAATAGCAAGACAATAACACATTCTGAATTGGAAAAATGATTTGATAAACAAATTAGGATAATAAAGATGCAAAAGAAAGTACAATTATGTAAAGCATTTACACGTAGAAGATTGCAGGGTTAAAGCCAGCTTTCTAAATTGTCCAAAAGGCACAGTTGAGTTGATTTTAAAGTGGCTATATGTAACTTTCAGTTTGTGTTGATTCTATCGGCCGCTTTGGACAAAGGCGGTATTGTTTTTACCACACCTGCTGTCGTAAAGGTCTTTTCTTTACAGTGCTGTACTGCCCACTGTAAATTACTGAGTTAGCGTTACAGGGAGGTCATATAGGCTAGTCGTGATGAATATTTTGCTCAGACAGAAAATCATTCATTTACAATAAGAGAATACGTTACAGATGCATCGTTGTATTTCAAGTGTTGCATACGGTAGCTTAGCCTACTTTGATGTCTCGTGAGCTAAACCAGGTATCACTGTCACTGTGTCAGGAGCCAAAGCATTAAGAGATGTTGTAGCAACCAACGTAATAATAACTTAGATTCATATAGCGCATTTCATGAAACACACAGACGCTTTACACAAGTAAAGTTACAGGGGGACAAGGGCAAATAAAATAGTAAGCCAACACAAACATGGAGTAAAAGGAATAAAAGGTCTGCGCTAAATGGAAGGGGGATGTAATTAAATGTCGGCTACTGACGTACAACCACATCGCACACTGTAAAGTTATTTTATGAAGGTAATAGACATATTACATACCTGAGGGCCAATTCGGGGGCGGTTTTGAATCATTTACAATCCCGTAATTGTCTCCATCTGTTGATAGCCCGACCGAGTCTGACTTATCGCCCGGTATCTTAAACTTTCCCTTTTAGCTTTTAGTTGTTCTTTGTTTAATTTCCTTCTTTCCTGTGATGGTCCTGCCCCAGTATCACATAGCAGTATGGTGGCCCAATGGTTAACACTGTGGCCTCACAGCAAGGTTCTGGGTTCGAATCCAGGCCTTTCTGTGTGGAGTTTGTATGTTCTCCCCATGTTTGCTTGGGTTTCCTCCAAGTGCTCCAGTTTCTTCCCCCACCTTGATCAAGGCACTGGCTCAGATCTGGAGTTGGTCCCCGGGCACTGTAAATGCTGCCAACTGCTCCCTTGAGGGATGGGTTAAATGCTGAGAATGAATTTTGCTACATGTATGTGTATGTGACAATAAAGTACCTTTACCTTATCAGCCATAACTACAACAGATAACATTTAAATAAAATTAGGCCTATATAAAGAAATCTCCTGCTTCCTTTTACCTGGCTCCGCTGGCATACGCTAACACAGGCTTATTCAGTGTAAGACAGAAATCTGTGACCCATCAGAATGTGTTACTGTAGCGCCGTCTACCCGCCGCAAATCATTCTGTGACTTTGCGGGCAAAATCAAACCCGGGCAGATGCCTTACTAAAAACTATATAAAAATGACGTTCTTTTCATTGTTACTCTTGTTTGCTGTTACAGGTCATTTAAGACCATTGTATGAAAAATGACAGAGCTTTAGAAACATTAAAAAGTTACATATAGTCACTTTAAGGAAGTGTTGTAATTTCTTTCAAGAGTCAGGTGCACTAAAGTTAAAAGCAGTTAATCCAATTTATATGATACAAAGAATGTAAATGTAGCTAAAGTGTAGGCTCTGTTCAGTGATGCATTTCCCTACAGGAAATACAAGTTAAATACAAATAGCCAAAGTATTTGATAACTTTACTCTTGCATGTTTAATTATTGTGTTCAACTTTTGCATTGGTTCTTTTAGATGAACGAGATAAACATGTAGTCTGGATGGCACCCTGTTTCTCTTTTACATCTTTCTACATTCTCTTTCATAACGAGGCCGTGCCATTGTTATTCTTTTTGATTAAAGTTTTATAATCAATACAAACGCAACCACAAAGGTGCTCAAAATTTAATGCCCCATGTCAGTTCATTCAAAATGGGTGGAGGGATGCATCACGCTGTGCCGAAGAACAAATTTGATTTAGATAACTGTCAGGTATGTATGGCTCTTTCGTAGGTCACACTACAAAGAAATCATTTTACAAAGAATGATTTTTCTCACACTTGTGTGTACTTTTACACCTGTCTGCACACAGGTATTTTGACAAGATACTGTCAAATTGACCAGTTCTGTCTCAGCTGAGATTGTTTATCACCGCTTGTGAGAATGTTAAGTTAAAAGCATGCCCTAAAATAGCACTATGTGAAGGCTAAAATTGGTAATATTGGATACATTTAAAAAGGCACTAATAGTGATAAGGGATAAATTAGTATGATGTAATAATATTTGAAAGATTTGTGGATATAACTACTTATGTGTTGGTGTTGTTACTGTGTAAACTATGATATTGTTGATGATGTATTGATGTAACTTACTACAACAAGCTTCTTCTTTTTTTACCATGTTGCATTATTTGCATATTGTGCTACTTTTGGTATCATAAGAATGCTGACTGCCTTGACTTGTAATTGTTGTTTTTTTTAGACACAAGTCTAAAACTTTCTTTTCAGGAAAGGCTCAAATCTGCCCCCAATACAAGGCACAAAACAAATATAAAGGTAACTCTCTACAGCATTGAAGGTGACACCGCTTTCCTATGATAGATTTCACCATTTGGTGTAAAGAGAGGGAATAAGCTGTCACAAGTGCCACTTCAAAATCCCATAAGAATTGCTTTCAAGTCAGTCCAAGTTGACCGTGGTATTTACATATTTTATATGCTCACCTAACCATTTAATCACTCAGGTGATGAAGGCAAACAGTAGTAATTCTGGAAGAGACCACTCTCACAAGGGTAGAATTGCTTTACAATAGAATGGAAGCGATCATCATTATTAGCTTTAATTAGTGCTTTACATTTGTGTGTACCATAATCACAGGGTTAAGTGGACCTGAAATGTATCCACCTGTCTTTATAGTTTGCATAGTTTCATCTGTTTTTATATGTCTTCTACTCCTACACCAACCATTTTCTGTATAACTTAATAAAACACACTCCTACAATGTTATTGAATGCAGCATTTGAAAAAGCTATTCTTCATTTTCTCTATACACTGAAGCCTGAGCAATGTCAAGATTCAAGCAGAACATGTTTTCAGTTAACATTCTCATTCTTAATTAAATGCTAGAACACTGGATTAACATCATTGTTAGGGATGAGCGAGTACAGCATTATCTGTATCTGTTAACCATATGAATTATCTGTATCTGTACTCGACTGGCCTAACCCGGAAGTGGGCGGGATTTAACCCGGAAGTGGGTCGGGTTGTCTTGAAATGGGCGGGGCTTTAACCGGTATGTTATTTTAAGCATGCAATTGATATGGGTTGATCAGAAATTGTTATATTTATTGCTGATTAGAAAACTATTTACATGACAGCATCAGCATTGAGCTTCAGATCAATGGTTTTGATCACGATAACAAACAAACTATATACAGAACAAGAACAATGAATACAACACATGCGGTTGCAATTATGAAGTAAAATGTAATGAACAAGAGTTTTCATACTCAACATAACTTTCTTTTTTTAACTTTACATTTTTTTATGATCAGTGTGATTTTTTTTTATTTTTGGTTCTTTTTTTTTTTTTTTTATTTCCACACCAGGTATGTGTGTGTGTGTGTGTGTGTGAGTGAGTAAGAGAGAGACAGAGAGAGAAAGAGAGAAAGAGAGAGGGGGGGCGGGGGGGACTGTGTTCTACGGATCAAATAGTCCGACGCTGTTTTTCAGATCTGTTTAGAGCCAGCTGACGGTTTAAAAAAGAAAAAAAATCTCCGACAGGCAGAGACGCAACGCGAGTCGCATTCTACCAAGCACCACGTCTGAACAAACCCCACGTTTACCAGAACTCTACTGGTTGATAAGGAAGTACTACAAACCGAAGTAAAAAACAAACCTGAAGCTGAAGAAACCCTAAACGTTAACGGAAAAGACCCGCGAACCTGAGTGACTGAGGGAGAGACAGAGAGAGTTGTTCTGTGTGAGTGAGCAGAGCGGGACACAGCAACACAATAAATCTATATGTGTGTAGGGGAGGGACGCTGTGACGACTAGCCTATCACAGAACGCAGACACAGTCAGCTACCCAATGAGGATTTTTATTCAATCCGAGCACAGATATTGACTCGTATTACTCGTATAATACTCGTACTCGGCAAAAGTGCTTTATCCGTACCGGATACTCGTTTCAGCCGAGTATCTGGCTCAACTCTAATCTTTGTATTACAATTTCTTTCACATAGTTTCTTTAACCATGTGCTAATTAAAGAGTCTGCACCACATATTAGCCACATAAATCCCAATGCTGCATTGTCATGTTAACAAATTTGATTATTTGTAATGAATTGCTCCCATAACGATTCCTGAGAAAAATATATAAAATGGACTGCATTGCCTGACCATAGAGCACATAAAGCACTTAACTCCATATCAGAGTTACAGACACATGTTTGTCTATGTTTGAACAGAAGATGAGAGGGGGCTAAATAACTCTAGTCTCTGTGGGTGGAAAGGCATGTTTGTTATGATAAACTATTCACAGCACATCGCCTATCAACTAGAGCTGTGTGTAGGACTCCCTTGGTAATGCTATTTCCTCCATCTGGTGAATTATTCCTCTGACAAATTTACTAGGTTTTCATATGTCAACATCTGGCCCAGACGTGTGTCTTACAAGCCCATATTGTTCTATGTACTTGTTAATATTGCATTATCTACTTTTATATTCATGCTGTGCACCAGTGGCTTTGGATGTATATGTCACTACGATTGCTTCACAAACAATTCACTAGATTTTGATTCAGAAGTGTGAACTGATGTAACAGCAGCAACCATTTTGAAGCAACAAACTCCTTACAGCTTCCAAGCCAAACATATGTGTTTAGTATTGTAAAGATATTGGCGGGGTATCACTGTTACCTATTGCATCTATATTTTCCAATCAAAATCCATACTTAGGCAAAGCATACAATGCTCTGCAACATGCTAGGGTGTTATTTCCAGTGGACACGGACACACACACATACACACTTTTCATAATCACGTTTGTGCCCCCCCACACACTTTCAAATTTGTTTGATACTTTATTAAGTATTATTTATTATTATTTTAGTAAGTCTCGGTGAAACAATAAAGAAAGTAAGGCATCTTTTTCTCATAGTCTCTTATAGTTAAGTACTAATCTTCCAGGCATAATTTATTATGATGGTCAACTTAATTATTTCCTGGATTTTGAACAACCATAGTCCTTATAAATGTATGGCGAAATGAGATTCAAATGGAAACATTTTTCTGGCAGAGGACCCCCAGACCCCCCCACACACACACACACACGCACACACTTCTCAACCCAAAGTTACACCCTTGGTAACATGTAATGATGAAAAAGAGCTTGTACATTACTGTAGCTATTTGTCGGAGTCATTATACATAATGAATTTTTCAATAGTTTTCATCGCATTACAACAACCACAATATGATAGTAATACAATGTTAGAAAAAATGGATTATACAATGGGGAAATGTTGTGTAATCTAATTGAGTTTTGCGAGAATTCCACAATTTAGTGTAGTTTAAACAGTTAAACTATGAAGCTCTCAACCCTAAGAAGCACTAAAGGAGGTTTGTAATTGAGTCAGTGCATCTTCTTAATCACAGATAACAGCATCGTTGTGCAACTGCTCCAATTGAGATCACTCTGTCTTGTCTTTGCACTCATTGGCTTCATTAGTTGATGTCAAAAACTGAGGGCCTAGCCCAAATTGCTTATCGACTGGGCTTTTAACTAAATGTTAAAACTGTATATGGCATGGATGTCTTCCAAATATCTTTAACAACCATCTGCAGTAATAGGACTTAGCTCATTCAGTAAATCAAAAGCAGCATTCCTCAAATTATTATTATACTGACAATGGAAGTAATGGTATTGCCTTTGAGATTATTATTCCTATCAGCTCATTCTCTTTTCTCTTCTCTTGCCCGGGCCTTAATTGTGGTATCAATTAGAGATGACAATTTTCAATTACAATTTTATGAGAGCAAGGACACTGAATAGAAATTAGGTTGCTCATCCAGAGTATGTTGAAAAGCTAAGATCGAAATACTGTATTGTTTCATGATGGCTGGCTTCTTCCCTTGTATCCTTGTGTCCATGTTTAATGTTAAAATAAGGGGAACTGGGATCAAATCTTAGAGGTAGAGAAGAACAAATTGTAAATGTGTAAGGCAGCTCTTAAAGATAAAACAAACATTGTAGATGTAATCTGTTCAAGTCATATGAATATAGAAAAATCATCAATTTCTGTAATAAAACTATATATACATTTGAGCTAAAACTATCATGTCAAATACTCAACTTTAAACTATTTAAGTACATTATAGAATAAGATAAGTCTGGGTTGTATTTCACCAGGAGATATTCTAAAGTTTAACATTAAAACCTTAAAATTTAGTTATTATTTAGCTGTCAGGAAAGGGCTTTAATTCTAGAAAAGGAGCCAAAGATGAATTACTTGAATATGTAAAGATGAGATGTGATGAGAGAGGCACATATATTGACACAGATGGAAATGTTGCCAGTAGGAATCACATGGATTCAACAGTCGGTTCTGTTTTTGAGGAAAATGAAGATAGTTTGTGTTAAAACAGCCGTTTGACCTTAAATGCCTCTTTGTGTGGGTGTAATTGGCAAGATGAGGAAAATATCAGAGACTTTTCCAAATTCATTCAGCCTTTGGCATTTTGGAAGCATACATATTATTTTTTTTTCTTAAAAAAATAGATGCAAAAGTGTGTTTCATATCAAGCAAGTGGGCACATCAGACCATATATTAGTCACAAATTTCGTCAGCCATTCAGCGAAAAAACACGTCTTAAAAAGAAACGGCCACACTTAACATTCAGGTATGCTACACTTGCCCTATCCGCCAAAATGCTCTTAAAGTAACACATTCTCTGACATCATAAAGCCATATTCAAGTTAATTCTTGCATTTTGATTGCCTGACTAATATGCAGGATTTGTCTTTCTAGTGCTTTACTGTGCTTGGGTCATGTCGGGTCCAATTAAAAGTTTGCAAAAATCCAAGTGAGAGCTAGCCCTGAATTTAAAAACCCAGGTCTGGTTGGGTCAGGTTAAGTTTTTAGTAGGTTGGGTCTGCACAAGTCCTCTTAAAACCTCTGCATGTGTGATTTAAATTGATACCAACAGAAGTCTAACACTGTGCAGGTGCCATAAGAATAGTAATCAGCTTTGTCATGTAATGTTTCAATAACAGCCAGATTATGCTTGAAGTTGGTTTTTTTTTTTACTTTTTAGTGAATCCTTTAGTTAGACTTTTGGGCGTAATAGGGACCTATTCTTCTTAACAATATATTGCTAAAATACGTGGTTATTCTAGGACAGTAGCAGATTCAGCTACAGCGACAGCTGATGACGCACACCTTGCTTGTCACCGTGGGACTGTATAGCATCTGGGCGTGTCTGTGTATTTGTTTGCCTTTGAAAAGTACAGCAAGGAGGTCTGTTTTTTTTTTCTTTTTCGGTTGACAACCGTCTTGCACATTTAACACTGAATTAAAATCGACACAAGCATACATTACACATACACTACATACATTACATTATCACAGAGAGCGACACACAATGAACCTATTTACTAAGTGATGGTGTCTATTTTACAATTTCAGATTTAATTTACTTTGCAAAAGATTGGGTATATATTGAATATTTTTCTAGCTACCATAATATCAGTTTGCTCTTCCAATACTGCAAGATCACAACAAAGGGACAAACCCCTGCAATGGATTTTAACCACTTTTAAGACACCCACTTTAAAACCTCTTTAAGAGGCGGTCACAGAATATTAAGCTTCCTGATAACAACCCCATCCACTCGATTGCAACCTAATATGGAATTAGAGTTGATTATGTCTTCCTAAGAAGAATATCTGGCTTTAATCTGCTGCCGTTATCATCAAACTTATTAAAAGGTTTGTTCTGTTAAAACACTAATCCTGTTAGTGGATGATCAAACACAGTCACATTGCCTTTGCTTAATGTTCTTAGAAGAAAAAAATAGATCAAGGACAACAGACAAAAGAAGAAAATGGCTGACTGGATGCCCAAAGACGATTGCAAAAGTTCTGTTTTATATTTTGCTAAATCTTCTTTGAAATAGATTTTTATTAAACGATAGCATGGCGTCAGTACAATGTCAAAGAGCCTATTTTTTTTGGAAGTACCAGGATCGAAGGTAACAGTAATTCTAATTTCCAATCCACATACAGAACATAACTCTATTACACTAATTATTACATGTTTGGGAAAATAATTCCATAATGGGCAGGCTCAGGGTTTACTGGGTGTTTGATGGGTTTGTACAACTTTTGGCCATGTGCACTGCTTACAATTACAGAATGCCCTTGGTATGGAGAGCAACCCAGACCAAGATGTTAAAACACATTAATAATCAATAAAATATCACATAAAAGCAGCAAATATTCACATTTCAAAAGATCGTACGGGGATGGATTTTTACCTAAAAACTATTCATGTATTATTATTGTCAACATTGTTGCCAATTGATTTTCTGTCCACTGACTATATGATTAATTGATTAATTTCAGCTGTTTGGGATTCAACACAGTTTCACTTATCCAATCCAATCATTTGGGGTCAGTTAGTTTTGTTATTTGAAAGTTTGATTGGCACCTTTATGGTTATAGGACAACCCCAAGTCATGAGTTTCATTGGAAGGCTTTTGTACGGCTTAAAGTAACATACAGCACTACTTCAAGGAGAAACTCATGATCTGTCCAAAGAGACTGACAGGGCCAGATTAATTTAAAGAATTGCATCAATTCCTTTCTCTTCTTATTCCTAAGCCACTAAGACAAAAAGAAGAGATTTAGTTTGGCTGTACAGTATATCACTGCCGGGTATAAATTCCACACCACGGACTGAATTAAATTGTCACTCCAACATAAGCCATTCAAATTATTGTTTTTCATTTATGAATAAAAACTATTTTCTTATCCTCAGTGGTGATAGGTGGCTATGTATGTCATCAGCTAAAAGATTGTCTCTGGATGAAAAAGAGTGGACAAGCGAGGCCTCAGGCATTTGTTTCTGAACAGTGGAAATAATTGAATTGTGTAAAGGAGAATGTAATTGTTTTTGGAGAGAATGAAAAGGAACAGCAATGCAACGGTAGAGAACTGCTGTATGCATAGGGTGGTTTTAGGCAAAAACACACTGCTGTCACTCTTTACAAATTAGAAAAAGGGAATAGTGGAAGCAAACTGCCCTCACAGTATCTCAATAAATATTCAGGATTTCGGAAGCTTGCTTGAGTTGAATAGGGCCAACACTATGAAAGACAAACACAACCTTAACATTGAACACAATGATGTGACTTTAAAAACACCTTCCTGTAAAAAGAAGTTCACAGGTTCAATGCCTGCAACATTCATCGTAAGTCCTTAACAGCTCCATATCCAATAAACCCATCCCTGATGATCACTCACTACATGACTTCAAAGAATACTGCACAAAGAAAAGAAAAGACTACATCTGCATTCAGCACTACAAAACCTTTTTTTTTTTTTTTTTTTTTTTCAGAAATCTATCCAAGGGTAGAGTGCATATTGTTTCATCCTGCAGGGGAAAGATGGAACTACACAATTTTATATTGGATTTGTTTTTCTAACATTAGGAGGTGAACTAACTAAAACAAGTGAGCTCAAACTGAAAGCCAATTCAATATTATGGTTTAATTGAAGATATGAAACAGATTTATCTGATATTAGATTAGAAAGTACTGCCCTCAGGTGGAAGGATCACTTACTACAAACGATTGAATTGTCTCATAGTCTTTTTGCTCTGTGCATAATTAGATAGATGAGTGCGAGGAACAGTGCACAACACGCACACAAACATACACACACACACACACACACACACACACACACAAAGACTGGAAGACAGGCCGACTTACAATACACAGAGGTACAGCACTTCCACATACCACTTCCACAAATTATACTTTTTTTTACACAAATAAAGACTATTGCTAACAACAGAATAGAAAGTAATTAAATACAACGGAATAAACCTTCATTAGTCCTGAGCTGAATTTTTGCTAAAGTGATAGATACATAGCATCCAGTGATCTACACTGAAAAACAAGAACAAAACATACAAATCAAGATTAAACAAACGCTCCCATACCAAAGGAGAAGATGACCAATATCAAGCTCCAGAGTTTCTTTGGCCCTCAATTTTCCATCATTTCAGTGTTTTCCATATACAGTATTTCTAACAAATGCACGTAACACTTTGTTTCCAAGAAAACATCAAATGTACTGGAAAAGTTCTACAAACATTCTAAAGTGCAAGCTGGTTTTGCTCAGAAAGTCGGATATATGTGTGTAGTTTTCTCAGAGATTACATACTGGTTTAAAAAGGAAATACTCGGAATTCAAAATATGCTGAGCCCCAAGTTTCACAAAAGAATGTCAGAAATGTTAAGGAATTATTCACAAACAAAAATCTTATTTCTACATTCCTCTTTCCATAATCTTCTCATCTGTGCTACCTGTTGTAACAATACTAAGACATTCACAAGTTCACATACATTGTCAAGTCAGAAAATAATTACATAAAGGCAGGGCAATGCACTTGCTGACCTTTTACTTTAGCCAGCAATATGTTTTACACTCCTCTGATATTTATAATAAAACCTCAGCAGCATTGACTCAAGAGTGGATCAAAGTAAAGCCTTCAGTTCATACTGACTAATGCCCATTTTAGCCTGCAGTAGAGAACTTTTAGATAAACACACACACACACACACATACACACACACACACACACAGTTTATACACCTTACAGAATTTTAATTCACACAGACAATTAAAAATTGAATTGAATAGACAATGCTTAATGAAAGGTGGTCAAAACAGCTGTGGCTGGAAAACAATATACCACCTTTACAATGTGCTAATGAGTAGAAGTGATGCTGGCAGTCTTTCAAATGGTTGCCATAGTGATTGTGGTGCAGAGTCATGGACACACAAGCATGAATCTAAACCCCACAACTCGCCTGAGATGTGATGGTTCACAACCGGTCTACAGTCCGGCATTAAAGCAAGTAAAATTACGGTCAAAGAGTACAACCCTAACTTAGTCATTAACAGGACCACAGCTCTGCCAGCAGCAGGGAATCTATGCTTAGGGCTTAGGGAGTGTAGCCTTCATACCTGGTCTGATACAGTGCACCCTATGGCACAGCCCAACATCAGTGCTTCCATTTTCCTTGGGAATCAAAACAGGTGCAAATGCTTGCCTCCAGGTTGTTGCCCCCATATGTTAGAGGACTTCTGCATAAAGTGGAACCTTTCTCAACATCTGAAAACAATGTTAAAAAGGAAGGCCTGTGGCGGACTAAGGGAGAACAGCTCACCTGTTATAGGATGTTCAAACAGACATTGAGAGAGACCCTTAAACAATCAGTGTGACACTGCTGAATACAACTGTCAACAATATGGCACCCTGGTGAAGTGTGTCTTACTTTTGCTAGTATCATGGTACTGTTGGTTTGCGGAATAGTCAGCCAGCAATGCTTGCAACATGTCTTGTGTGCACATTTAGCATGCTAAACCATTTCTGTAAGGGCCTTATGCACAGGAGACCCACTGGATCGCAGCTCTTGTGCAATAATGGTTGCATGGAAGTCAGCACAGTCACCATGTACTACTGCTGAACTATGAAAAAGGCCTTAAACATGTTATCGCTGTGTGGGTTCTGACAGTCCGGTGCATAGCAAGGTAGAATTCAGCTTCAATCCCATATTTAAAGTCCCTGCAGGTTGGGATGTAGGGCACTTCTCTCACAGATCAAGAATAGAAGTTGAGTTAAATAGCAGTTTGATTACTTCATTTGCAAGCTATGAGGATGATTGACCAGAAACACATTCTCTCACCCTGGTGTCCATGAATTCAGGGCTGTATCCACAAGTGCATGTTGCAAGTGATTAGCTGAACAGTTGCATTTGTAAGCTAATCACTGAAAGGCAAAACAACATTGGGTAATATAGTTTCATGTAATGGGTAAAGACCCAGAATGGCTGAAGACAGACAATCATCTATGCGGCATACTGTGGGTGGTCTGTGATCTTTTAGAATGAAACAGCCCGACAAAGTTAGCTGAATGCTTCAGAGGGACAAATGTGTATGTCATTGTGTGCCACCACAACTTTGTCTCGTTTGTAAGAATGACAAACAGGACATTACTCAACCCATTGCAGCATATTTGGACATCAATGCTATGAGGTTGCATCACCACAGTTTTAGGAGCTGGTGGAGCAGACACCGTTAGAAGACAGGAAGGTAGAGAAGGTTTCACTACACTCCTTAGAGCCCCAGAGGACATAGCAAGAGGACGGCCCTCCAGTCTTTCTCAATATGCAGACTTATGTGTAGGGAGAACATTCAATGATCTGAGGCAAGTCAGTGCTTACAACAGTCTGTGCTGATGCTTCTCCTGTATTGAAAGTATGCAAACGGATATAAACAGCCAAATGGAATCAATTACATGTAAACAAAAATATTACACAATAATAGTTTCTAGATTTAAGTGTAAACCGATGGAGTTAAATGTGTGTTATTAATGGTATGACAAAATATCAGGCTCTGTGTTGCCGCAGTGACAACTTTCTAGATTACAGTTTTTTGTTTCAGCCATCTGACTGGTCCCCATTCATGCTGTACGTTGCAGAGAAACTGTAAGCATTACTGAGGTGGATGCCAAGGGACCAAGTAGTTTAGTGTGGATTTCTGTGTGGTTTGCCAAACTAAGGGATTTCATGAATCTGGAGAGCAGGCAACAGTGGGAAACAAGCAATATTGCATATTATGAGTGAGAACCACCCAGAAGACTACAGTTCCTGCTCTTTATTAGATTCATATTGGGGGCCTGCTGAGAATAGTTGAAAGATAAATGAAATGGTGCCAAAGGCTGAGTTAGCTCCCCATTGAGAGAGTAATTTTCAGTTGAAAGTGTATGAAAAGGTTCAATTTTAGATCGGTCAAAATTGATCAGAATAGGAAGCACGAATTGCAGTTTTGAAGCTAATAATTTCCCAGTGAGAGATCATTTTACTCATTGTTGTGTGACCAAATGACAATATAACATAATTCTAAAACAGTATGCAACAACTCATTGTTGATTGATTATATTATGTATTATATTCAACCTCCATATCTCAGACCATCTTGCAATCATCACGGACATCAACATCCTCATTCCTATCCCAAAAGACAAGCGCAAAATCTCATTCAGGAACCTTGAATCCATAAATTCATCTGCTCTCTCAGCTTTTCTCTCCAATTCAATATCTGCCCCCCCCACTCCCCCTCAGTGTCTGATGATCCAACCCACCTTGTGGACTACTACAACAGCACTCTGTCCTCTTTTCTATAATTTTTTCAATCCAAAATCAACACTATGTACAACAACTTGACCACCTCCGCTACTCCTACAACCACCACACCTGCATCCCCCCCCTCCACCCTCTCAGTCACTCTCTCATTTCTCTCTGCTATCCCCTGTGAAGCTTTCACATTTCACTACAGGTATGAACAGCTCCACCTGCAGCCTTGATCCCATCCCATCAGCTTTCATTAAGACCTGTCTACCATCCATCGCCCCGCTCATCACTACAATCATCAATTCCTCTCTCAGTTCCGGATCAGTCCCCACAACAAGCTTTGCATCAGTCACCCCCATCCTCAAGAAACCTGGTCTAAACCCGGACACCATCTCCAACTTCCGACCCATATCCAAGCTCCCCTCCCTATCAAAAATCCTGGACCGTGTTGTCGCTACCCAATTTAAGTTTGAACCTTTTCAATCTGGATTCCGCTCACAACAGAGCACTGAAACAGCCCTCCTCAAAGTCACCAATAACCTCCTCCTCTCCTCTGACTCTGGCCACCTCACCATTCTTATCATGCTTGACCTCACTGCAGCCTTCATCAACCACTCCATCCTCCTTGTCCCAACTGCAACATCAGTTGCACCGCACTCTCCTGGCTCCGTTCCTATCTCACCAACAGACAACAGTTCACACACATCAACAACTGCACCTCCTCTATTGCTCCTCTGTCACAAGGTTCGGTGCTTGGTCCTCTCCTTTTCATCCTGCCACTCAGAAATATCATACACAAACATGGTCTTCACTTCCACTGCTACGCCGATGATGTCCAGATCTACATCTCTACAAAATCCATCACCACGGCTATATCCTCCACCCTGCCTCACCGATATTCAAACCTGGATGCAAACCAACTTCCTCCAACTCAACTACAATAAATCCGACTTGATGCTCATTGGCCCGAAATTCCTCACAAAGAACACTCATAACTTCGGTCTCACTGTCAACAACTTCACCCTGTCTCCATCCACACATCCGTGACCTGGGAGTCATCTTTGACAGCGACCTCACTTTTGAAAACCACATCAACCAAATAACCAGAACTGCCTTCTTTAACCTCAACAACATTGCCCGTCTCCGCCCATCACTCACCTTCTCTGCTGCAGAAACTTTGATTCACGCCTTCGTCACTTCCAGAATTGACTACTGCAACAGCATCCTCTATGGTTCACCTGCAAAAGCCTTAAATGAACTCCAATACATCCAAAACTCTGTTATCCATCTCCTCACCCACACCCGTTCCCGTGATCACATCACTCCCGTCCTTCAGAACCTCCACTGGCTCCCTGGTTCCCAATGCATCCAGTTTACAGTCCTCCTCCTCACCCACAAAGCCCTCCATAACCAGGCCCCTTCCTACCTCACAGACATGCTTCTCCGCCACAACCCCCCCCCGTAACCTCCACTCCTCTGACGCAAACCTCCTCTCCCCACCACTCAGGACCAACCACCGTACCTGGGGTGACAGAGCTTTCACCATTGCAGCCCCCTCTTGCTGGAACTACCTACCTTAATTTATTCTAATATGCTTGTTTTATGTCTTGGTTTTATTGCTTATCTGTTTTTAATGTGATGTATGTGCTGGTTTTACTGTAAAGTGTCTTTGAGTACCATGAAAAGCGCTATATAAATAAAATGTATTATTATTATTATTTTTATTATTATTATATTACTTTCCTTCAAAATGGCACAACTAACAAACTGTTTCTAAAGGAGCAAAAGTACTACAGATTATTCTCTTTGGCAAAGACTTGCAACTGTTTTTTGACTTTGTTTTTGACAGACACATAAAAGCAATGCTAACACAGGATATCCTACTTGGACAATGTCTCTCCAAGCAGCCTCCATGCAGAAAAATATAATTGGGTAATGAATATTTTATTCCAATCCAAAATCCAGACAATACATTTTTTTGGATGCACTAACAGCCACATAAATTCTACCTTGATTTTCCCCTGTCACCACTCAGACCAAGTAAGCGCTCAATTTCATGGGTGATCGGGTATTGTACTTGTTTAAATCCAATGTTGGTGAGTGTATAAGTGGAAAAATGTACTCTTTTTATTGTGGAGACTAGAAATGTTAATGAGGCATAAAGTGTGTCCATTGAAAAGGTTAATGGCAATGTGAACTCCTCAGGGGTGACATTTTGGTAATATGGATGCCTAAATCACTATTAAAAAGATTTACTGACCTGTACATGATTAAGATCAAAGACACGATATGAGTGTTCGGCAGATTATGAGGTTGTTCAACTTTATTGCATTTTCTCAGCCTATCAAGGACATAGTATAATTGTTGATATCTGAGCTGCTCGTATAAAGCTGAGACTTTAGAAGAGAAAGAAAAATGCTGATTACAGTTTACTAAAGCCAAAAGTGATTTCTTCAAATTGTTAGCTTTGAACCCAAAGGCGTCCAATTTACACATTTGAAAAGCTGTAGAATTTTGGAATACAAAATTATTAATAATAATTTAATAATTACTAGTCTCGCATTGCCAGACCTTCCTCCACAACGCTGCGGAGGAGGGTCTGGCTAGTCCACACAGCATTCCGGGATGGGAGAAAAACGTCTCTGCATTTATTTAAACCAATCACAATTGTCATGGACAGCGCTAAGTGTCTCTGCAAAATAGCCTCGGGAAGGCACTTGTTTTGGTGGAACATGTGTACGTTCAAAAGTTGTTTTAGTTGTTCAAGAAAACTCTGATTGGACAGATAGTCTAGCTAGCTGTCTGGATTTACCCTGCAGAGATCTGAGGAGCAGTTAACCATAGTCCTCAGAAATCCACCAGAGTTTAGAATTCAAACACAAAGGAAGCGGAAGATGGCAGACATCCAGCGGAATTTCCGGCAGCACCGGAGCAATCCCAGAAGTGGAACGTCGTGGATATAGACTAAACAATTACTGACATAGTTTTAAAAAATGTTGATGAATTAATGAATGAATCAATCACTTGTTTAAACACTACTTCATTTTACTTTTAAGTAAAGCAAAGGCAGATTAATCTAATTGAAGAACCTTAATGGGTGCAGGTAAATTGAGGCCATTGCAAAAGAAAAGAAAGGTGTGGCACCTACAATATAGTAAATACGTGAGGGTTTAGGCAGGTTCATGAGGGTGTTTCTTGTTGTTGTTATGGTGTTCTCAGTGTTTGGTAGGATATGGATTCATGTCTATTAATAAAGGGTACCACACCGTACATTTCATTTGTGCAGAGAGTCTGGCCACTCTCCATTGACAAGTGCTAACTTCCTTGAACTATTGGATCTGCCCAGAGCCACTCTGGATCTGCCATAATCAATTGTTAACATTTGGTCGTGAGGTCGGCTTAGCATCGCTAGCGTTCGCCTTAGCTAACTCCTACACCACTAACAGAGCGAGCTGAAAAATCAAACTTTTCCCGAACCCCGTGGGGAGGAGGGCCACAACATCATGGCCACCAACACAACTCAGCAAACATTGTTCTTGCACGGGCTTTAACTTCTGGATATTCGGCAGCGTTGCCACAACGGACCGAATGACTTAGCTTGCATCTTTCTCTGCCGCCATTACGGAACTACAACTCAAACTAGACCACAACCTTAACGTCATCGTTCTCAGCCACTCCTTCTGTTCGCTGATTTGTGATTATAAACCAGCAAAAGTATTTTGAAATCAATTCTTTGAGGCACAGGAAGCCAGTGTAAAGACGTCAGAACTGGAGTGATGTGATCCACGTTCTTGGTCTTAGTGAGGACTCGAGCAGCAGAGTTCTGAATCAGCTGCCTGATAGATTTTTTAGGGAGACCTGTAAAGACACAATTACAGTAGTCAAGTCTACTGAAGTTAAAAGCATGGAAAAGTTTTTCCAAATCCTGCTGAGACATACGTCCTTTAACCCTTGATATATTCTTAAGGTGATAATAAGCTGACTTCGTAATTGTCTTAATGTGGCTGTTGAAATTCAGGTCTGAGTCCATGACTACACCAAGATTTCTGGCTTTGTCTGTAGGTATAGTCAGCTCATTCATTACAAAAGCATCATCGCTAGCAACAAGGACAACCCTGCCTTTTCTCTTAGCTTTAGAGTACTCTCCATTCCTTAGTAAGTGTGTCTCTCAGCAGCCTATTGAATAGGTCTAAATGGGAAATCTTTAGCTCTCAGTGTCATTTTTGAGGACTCCTATTGGTGAAATAAAACACTTTTTTTGAATATGCTCTTGAGTGTTTAGAACAGCAAGTATAAAAGATGTCAGGCTTTTACAACTGATAAAGCTACAAACTGAGAGACATAAGGAAAAGCCACATACATATTTTGATGTAAAACAAGCCTGTTCAGTAAACGTGTCAACACATTTTATAGAATATTCCAAATTGTAAGATCTTGTTTCAGAGCCAAACGGTGCCACAGAATAATGTTAGAAACTTAAAAACAGTTTCCCATTTCAAAATTGTGTCCTATTTTAGAGCTTTAAGGGGCAGCTGTGTGAGATATCATCTGCAGATGAGGTCGAACACCAGCACCAATAGACAGAGGTTTCCAATTACCAAACAGTGGAGGCAGAAGGAATGCAGAAACAGGTGGCGCCTTTAATTGCTTTTTGCAACCCCAGAAGCATAGCGTGAAAGGGAGCAGAGCTGTGGGAGGTCCCCGGGGAGATGAGACATTCACCAATGTCTTTGTAATTGGTTTTAGTAAAATATAATTCTGTAGTCAAGAATTAGTAAAATAAATCATATATATATAGAAAACAATAAGTTGGACGAAATCTTAAGAACATGGTATGGTTTACATTTTTTACTACTTTGTAATAATATAAGCTAGTGATAATATAAACCTGTTATGTCTGGCCAACCAACATCATCACCATTAAAATGACACATGCTACTCTCCATGCAAAATAGTCTGTAACCTCTCTGGATTGTATTCATCTGTCCATTGTTTTATAAGGGCTTCTAGAAATGTCAGACCTGACTACACTGAGGTGTTTTCATTTGTCTTTATGATGACATTGCAGCAGCTGTAAGTTCCTATGTGTTTTTGGGAACTCCCCTGTGCACACATATTGTCAATGCAAAAATACCCAGTGTAACCCCTTCCGTCAACCTCATGGACAAGGTGTAGGAGGTGATAGAAGTATGGATTATGACAGAATGGCTGACTTTATATTGTATGTCTTTGTTCTAATCAGTGTTACCCCTTTGTTAGCTCAGTTAGCTACAGGAATAACCTTAATTGCTTGCTAGTTGAACACAAAACTTTGTGTTAAGAATGATGCAACTCCCTTACCTCTTTTCGGTCTATGCGGTCTCTGTTTCTACTGAGGCTAACAACTGCACTTTGCTGTGTAGAATGGGGGGGAAGCAATATAGCCTAACCCTATCTCTTATACTGAGGTGATGAGATAAAAAAAAAAATGCCAGCTCTCTACACTACTACAGTTTAATGTTCTGACTACATAATATGCTTACATTGTGGCATGTGTAAGTAGTGAAGGGAAGGTTATGTTTTGGAATCATGTATCTAAAGTGTTTCATCTTCAAGGCTGTACAGGACTTGTGGGACTCCTACAGCCATTTTCAATATCAAGGAGGTATGATTTGTGGGGATATGCTGATTTCCAAGGTTAGGACAGGATGCATATTCATATGCTGAGATTACAAAAACAAAGTGGCAAAACAGCACTTTATATAACCTTTTGAACAGTGGCAGAAACATAGTTTGCATTACAATAGGAATGCATTGCATTTTGTTTGTATGCACAGGCGAGTGTACTTGCATGTTAGTGTATCTGTGCATTTACACAGACAAAGACATCTGAGTGTGTGTGTGTCCATATTCTTCTGATGTGAGACTGCTGGCAGCGATTGCCCTTTTTTCCCATTTCCCCCTCTGGCTAATCACTAGAGTCCCCGTAAATCCTTGGTATCACCACAGGATCAAGAGAACGCCTCCAAGCCCTAGGGAGCCTATTTCCTCTGAGAGCAGAACACAAACTGGAAAGCTTCTTGATATATTTGCTGGCCCAGGGATGGTCAAGACTTCAGGGCTGAAGGATGCTCCATGACATCACCCTGCTGTTGGTAGGTCTCACACACCCAACAGAAAAACTCAATCAGATGAACAAACAATGTCTGAAGCTCCAGAGAAAGGTTTTTATGACAAAAGGTGAGCGAAATATTGTATGTCATCTATGTCAGAGGGAATAAGGAGGAACAAGGTCATTGATAGGGATCACATTGTAATGTTTCACTCCAAACCTGTACTTTCCAGCTGCAGTGGCTATATTCCAGCTGGTGTGGCTACACAGAATAATTAGTTTGGTTGGAACAGCACCTCAGGGGGCTGGATTAGCTCTTGGAGGGCAGTTTCTCCGGCAGGCCAATGTTCTGATGGGAGCCGAGATATACTGTCATGCACCCAGCACTGAGAAGCTTTGATGGTTTTAAAAGCCTTGAGCAAGTGACAATTACAGCCTGAATAGCAAACAGTGTCAAAGGGAATGAGATGCTCTGGATTCCAAAGCTGAAGGTCACTAGGGGGGACGGCCTGTAGTGAAGCTGTGCATTAAAATGTCGAATAATGGACAATGTCCAGAAAGGGGTAGTAGGCGGACAAAAAATATACTTGGAACATTGTTCCGATTTTTATTTTTATGAAAAGCATATCTGCAAATGGCAGTCATACAGACACTAAATGATGCACAAATAAATTGAATCATATAGAAATCTGTGATGAGATATGTACTACAACTGCAAAACACAATGTTGAAAATTTCTTTATTAAGAGTAACCCCTTGAAATGCAGCATCTCGTTTTCGAGGGGGTCCTTAACAATAAATAAATATACAGTACAATCATGATTAGACACAACAGTTAACAAAACGAAAACTGACAAAAAAACATAATCAGTCAGTCATAATCAAGTTTGAGGCAGAGCCAGAATGAAAATGGATTAGGGCCGGGACTCGATTAAAAAAATTTATCTAATTAATTAGAGGCTTTGTAATTAATTAATCGAAATTAATCGCAAACCAGTCATCTGGTGGAGTGTGGGTTGGGTGTGGGTCCTTGTAACTTTACTCGGAGTCGGGCTAACATCCACGCTAACTCCTATGTGTTTTGCGTTGAGGTGATATTTGAGGCTCGATGTTCTGCGGTGATACGCAAATTCCTTGTTGCATAGCTTGCACACAACCATGCTCTTGTCGACGCTTCCATCCTTTCATTTTTTAAAACAAAATTTCCCATCCACGGGGCCAAGCAAAGCGGTCTCGTCAGCTTCTTCGTTCATGTTCACTGTGGTTTGTTGTTGTCGGAAGTCAAGAACGCTAGTTGGTGCTCCAGTATAATCGGTCCGTCGAAACTCATTCATTGAAAAACGTTCTGCGGTGCAAAAATAAGTGTGGTTAAAATTATGTTATTTATATTTTGCGTAATTAATCTTAATTTAAAGTCCCGTAATTAATTAATCTTAATTAACGCGTTAAGGTCCCGGCCCTAAAATGGATATTAATAATAATATTAGAAGAGGTGTTATCATGGTGTTGTAGAGGATTATGGACAGGTACAGTTGGAACTGTAATAGGAAAACGGGGCATTTTTAAAGGAGTGGAGAGATAGAATGGATCAAATGGTTACAGGTAGATTATTCCAATCTGAGGGGGGTTTAAACCTAAAGGCTTTCTTAGCTGTAGCGAAAGATATAGCAGGGACAGAAAAAAAAGTCTCAAGTGGTAGGTAGAGGAAAAGGGTACCATAAGCTGATTCAGATAACTAGGGTAATTGAAATGTACATTTATAAATAAACTGCAACCACTGCTGATGTATTCTTATTGAGGGTAATGGTAGAGCAAGTTTTTCATACATAATACAATGATGAGTTGTGAAAAGGACATCCAAGAACAAATCTACAGATTCTGTTGTAACCAACATTGAGAGGGAGCAGATTAGTGCTGGGTGCAACCTGGTATACAACATCAGCATAGTCCATAATTGGTAAGATAAGTTGTTGCACAAGTTTCTTTCTAACAGTAAGAGAGAAGCATTTTCTGGAGTGGTAGAGAACACCAATACCAAAGTTGATTCTTTTTAAAATATAATCAATATGATACTTAAATGAGAGCTCAGAGTCTAGCCAAAGTCTAAGGTATTTGGTGTGTTCAGCTTTTTGCAGTGAACTACCATCAGAACATGTAATTACACATGTGTGACCTTTTAATTTGGCTTTAATGGTCTGTGGAGTTCCAAAAATCATAATGTGAGATTTGGTTTTATTAAGTAGTAATTTATTTCTTATGAGCCAATGTTGTAGGCTATCAAAGTCAGACTGCAGAGCTGATTCTATCTGTAATAAATTAGTTTTGGAAGTGTACAATACTGTATCATCTGCATAAAGCTGAACACAACATTCAGAGCAGATTGATGGAAGGTTATTAACAAAAATAGAAAAGAGAAGTGGACCAAGAGTTGAACCTTGAGGGACACCTCATTGCTGAATTAATATATCAAATTTGCATCCTTGTATCATAACACATTGTTTTCTGTTATGGAGATAATAATTGAACCAGAGTAGTGACTTGCGTGACAGACCAGCAGAGAACAGTTTATCTAAGAGCAAGTAGTGATCAACTAAGTCAAACGCTTTTGTCAAATCAATAAAAATTGATAACAATTCCACCAGTTAGTTGACTGCTATTAGATGCGGACAAAATATAATTTGTAAGCTTTAATAGTGCAGTGGTTGTGGAGTGATTTGATCGAAAGCCAGATTGGAATGGCGATAAGATATTGCACTTATTAGTATTTTTGTAGTGTGTTGTTTCACATGAACATACTTTACCATACGATCTATATCACACATGTTTTAGTATCACGTGTTGGTCATGAAGAGATGGGTCATTTAAAAAGAAGAGCTAAAGGGAGCTATGCAGAGATTGCTGTGGCTTGGGTCAGCCAAATATCCCTACTGAATATGTTGTTGGACATGTTGGACGATTTCACAATCTAACTCTAATGCTAAGGGCAATGTTGTGGGAAGGAGGTTAGGGCGGGGTTACTATGACAACCGGCAAGCATGTGTTATGTCATTAGCTGTAGCAAAACTGCATTTTAAATCAAGTTTTTGATAGAGTGATTTTGATATTTAATTTTGTCTTCTGTTTTGAAATGTTTGAAAAAATAACATGAAACAGTTTATGTAGATGTAAGTGAAATCTTTTAATTTGGTGAAACATTATTAAAAATGATATATGACATATACCAGCCCAGTCTCATGGCAGTTCGTGAAATGGTGACGTTTTTTAATCTATTGATTCGTGTACAGGGACACGATTTTCTTGTTTTTATCGTGGTGGTGAGCACGAATTTTAAAGTAATGTATTTCAATGGGAAGCATCTTTTGTGATACGGTAGTGATTAGTATTGAAAAGCCGAGGAGGAGGTTGGTTGGGGTGGTGTATTGGTCAAACAACACAAGACTTTCACCCTGGAGACCGGGGATCGCGTCCCGCATGTGGCAGTTTCCGTGCCTTTCCGCGTTCTTCTTCTCCTAACCACAACTGTCCCTTTGTTGTCGCCGTCTCCTGCGTGTGATGGTTCCTTTCCCCGTTCTTCTTTTCCTAACCACAACAGTCCCGTTGTTGTAGCGCGTCCCACGTGTGGCGGTCCGTCCTGTTGTTGTCGCCGGCATGTAGCGTTTCATTTCCACGTTGTTGCGTCCCCCAGAGACTGCGGATCGTGTCCCGGCGGCCGTTGTTGTCACCGTCTACCACGTGTGGCGTTTCATTTCCCCGCTGTTGCGACCCCCAGGGCAGCCCAGTGTCATGGCAATTGTCGCTGGCGTGTGGCGTTTCATTTCCCCGTTGTTGCATCAGCCGGCTGCAACCCAGTCTCATGGCAGTTCGTGAAATGGTCACGTTCCCATTTCGTGGTGACCACCACGAAATAAACGAGAAAATCGTGTCCCTGTGTACGAATCAATAGATCAAAATAACGTGACCATTTCATGAACTGCCGTCAGACCAGGTTGCATATACACATTGTGTGGCATCCCTGGGTGCCATAGAAACTACTTTGTAAACCACTGGCCAAAGACAAACTATACATTAACCATAGTTTATTGGCCATAACCACGCCCTTTCCCCATCTTAACCATACTTTAGTTGCTATGTGCAGATATTGTTGAAAATGAGAATTTTAAAAACATTAGCATTGAATATGATCTAGAAAATTGCAGAATTGCCCAATTTCAATATTCTTGTCTGGCCGTGTTTTGTGGAAGTAGGTCAATTCAGTGATATAATAGTTAACAATCTGATGAGAAGAATCTTTCGTGAGATTAGAAAAATGAATAAGGTACAGGTACTTCTGCTTTTAGTTGTTATTTTATCAAATGTGTTCACTGTTAGACAGTTGTGATTAATTACCTAACATGCCAAACTTTTTGAAAATAATCACGACTTTTCCATATTGGAAAAAATTATTTTCCATCTCAATTTGGTTTTGCGATACAAGAGAGAGTGTATAATGTCACCTGGAAAGCCCATAACCACATACGATGTAAGAAAAAAAATGAAACCATTAGTTTTTCCCTTAAACGTTTCTGCTTCAGAAGATTTCACAAGCGTTCCTCCCTACAGTCTTTTTAAATAATGTATTTACACTTCTGACATAGCATAGCTCAAGTTTTACTCTAGTCTACCATTTTTACAACAAACACTCATCAGAGGAAAACCAATATAGGACTAGAGAGCTCCATTCATGATATCAGAGATCAAACACATTTTCCCTCAAGAGTGAATTGAGTTGAGTTCTTTATCTCTCCTGGAGCAGCACACATGCATGTTTACTTCCATGCTGGATGTGTCAGGTGTGCCTATTCTACCGAGAAGCATGTTCACCATACCAGAAAGCTATGAAAGAATTTAAAATGTGAGCTCCAACCATCATGAGCATCCCATGCTGTTCTTAAATTCTTGTAAGCTGACATTGAAGTGTTTCACAGCATTACAGATACAACCTAACTAACTGCAATGGCAGAATCACAATCTACATCATAAAGGAAAAGATCTATTTGTGAAAATTAAGTTTGTTATCGTAAGTCTCTACACAGAGTAGCACATTTGATACTCTGAGGCTTTAACTTGCATAACGGAGTGCATCCCACGAGGAGAAAGCAATGTTTAAATAAAAATCATCATGGCATTTTTCTTCTTTTAATTTAGCAAAACAGTTTGATGTTGTACCAGTGTTGCAGCTAACAGCAAATCTTTTTAAAGATCTGACAAAAAAAAAGCACAATCACAAAAAGGCAAAAAATTGATAAAGCCCAATTCAACAGTTTATTAACTGCCACAATCCCATAGCACTGACCCTAAAACGTCATCACCTGAAATTGTGTTATCAGTGTTCTCAGCCCCAGTTCTGGTGTGCATTTGACAAATATTCCACCTTAAATAATCTTGCCAGTGACAGATACTTCTGACAGCTATGGCACAAGGAATACTACATCATTCTCTTACCAGGCATCCTGCATGGAAATTACAGTTAAATTGTTCTTTTTTTTCTCAACAGACTGATGCTAGGGATGATTTTGCCGACAAATAAAAAGAAGGAGGAGAGTGTTGGATGAAACAAACATCAGGGAGTAAATAAAACACAGGTTGGGAAGTCTTGACTCCTGACTGAAAGAAATGCCGAGACAGAGACAATGTGTCTGAAACATGAGGGGGGCTTTGAGGGATGTGTGTAGGCAGAAAGCTGAACATGTATGTCAAAGTATACTTGGGTAGACTGGGTAAACCCAGCCTGATCTGCCGGCGATTTGATTTCGCCTTGCAGCTCAGGCTGGAAACCTGTACATTTTTCTATCCTGCTTCCGTTACAAATCTGCGGGGACCAATCACAAACTGGCTTATCCACCTGGCGTGCTTTTGGCGGGTTTAACACGATGACGATAGAGAAACGATGGCAAGCAGCTTTTTATTTACATTCAACATGGTGGCCACCGAAGCGCAGCAACACATTGATGAAAGTACGTCACCCGGATCGTTGGTCTGATTGGTTGAAGGACTATCCAATTGCGTACAGAGTCATTTGAACTATGCCCGTTGATCACGCCTCTTGTGCAGTAGAAAATACAGAGCAGACTCCCCAGACTAATGTTCAATCTTAAAAGATTGAGCTTGGTCTGGTGATAGCCAGACTAGTACTTGGGGACACATTTGAGAATAATTGAGTTTTCACCAGATTTGCTCATCTCAACATTCTGTATGGATATCCCAACTGGAGGCCCAAAAATAATACAATTACTCGTAGTGTGAGAGGGTATGCTGATGTTTTTTGTTTTTTTTAAACAGCTGTGGTTTGCAGGGTTCTACCTAATATGATTTTGTCTTATAGTTTGCCTGTAGTAGCAGTAGTAGTTTGACTTTACTTATTGGTGTCGGTTGTTACCTATGTTCAAATGACCAAAAAGAACACTGACACTGATGATACTGTACTTTGATTAGTGCAATATCTTGGGCTCTAAAAATAGTTTGTCATATCACTTACATCGATTGCTACAACCACACAGGCTGGCAGACAAATGTTGTTCGACCCTTGCTCAGTTCCATCTGTGATTTCAGCACTCCCTACATCACAGAGTGGCCTACATGAGTCTGTATGCCACTCCGTGTCATGTTTAAATTACTGGGGTAACGTACGGAGTAGTGAGCTGGAGTGTGCTCAAACTGGACCCATGAAACAGAAACCCCTAACGCTAGCTTTCTATAATGTGTGAGGTACACAGTACTGAGTGTTTTTCAGTTTGACTGTAATAAGGTGATGGTAAACTGAAGAGTTTTGGCTGCAGTAATGTTTTCAGAGTGATATTTATAAAGCATGTTAGCCTTATCTGCTCTGTTTATTGCATTTCATACCTCATACATGACGTATGAGGTATGAAGAGATATGACATGATGTATCTCCCCGATGCAATCTAGTGGTGTCACAAATTCAAAGTGATCCAAAGAGAGCCACTTAGTGAAAACGATTGGGGAAAAAAAAAAATTGCCCTGGTCAGACAAGATGTGACACCTATAGTGCTTGTTTTGGTAACACTGAAACAGTGAAAATTGAAATCAGATGTGAATATAGTAGCATGTGATTGCCTGTCTCAATACAACTACATCAAACTCATTCAAAATACAATTGCTAAATCACTGTCACACACATAAATCCCTCTCTCAGCAGGTACATGATCTTAACCAAAGCAGTGGACCAGGACAGAGGACCGTATCCTTTAGAGCAGTGAGCCAAATATATAGTCATCATTTGTGGGTAAAGCTTTGTCAGAAAAACAACCACAATGTTTCTCTCCCCAGTGAATTGGCTTGGCTTCAATTAAATCAGTGAGAAAAACATTTAAAATATCCCAGTCCTACTGGCTCTGTGCTGTTTTTAGCCTCACACACATTTTTCTTTGGCAAGGGGGATACACTGGCATGTATTCTACTCATAAATCTCCAATCTCTCCAGTTTATGTTACGTTTACCAGAGGCCAATCATGGGCCAGAGTCCACAATACAAATGCTAAAAG
This sequence comes from Sander lucioperca, assembly GCF_008315115.2. Taxonomy (NCBI): domain Eukaryota; kingdom Metazoa; phylum Chordata; class Actinopteri; order Perciformes; family Percidae; genus Sander; species Sander lucioperca. Next base: position 9,852,959 of record NC_050195.1, on the reverse strand, counting down.
TAATACTAATGATAACGTATAATGCAAAGGACATCATGATCGCAAATCTGTAACATACATGGGCTTTTGATGAGTTCTGAGCATTCAGAAACAATGTCAAAATGCCGTTTGTGTTTTCTTACTGTAATGTGTTTAATATGGCATGGCCGCTTCCATACACTAATCATGTAATAATCAGTGTTGGGCAAGTTACTTTTAAAAAGTAATTAGTTATAGTTACTTCTTCCAAAAAGTAACTAAATTAATTACTCAGTTACAAATTATAAAAGTAACTAGCTACTTCAGAAAGTAACTATTTTAAAGCGTTACTTTCAAGTACATTTTTAAATGCTCAAATGTGACCCCACCTCCACCCCTCTTTAACGGAACTTAAAATACATGTGCATGTTCAATTATTTATGATAAATCTGAATATTATGATGAAATGGACACTTAATACAATACATTATTAACAGAAACAATGTACACAAATCTAAACTATTTTAATTAGGGCTGTCAAAATAACGCGTTTAAAAAAATAACGCAGATTAATCCATTCCATATTGAACTTTGCCCCGGAGCCGTTCTAGCCACCATTCGACTGTAAAATGAAGGAGGGAGACGAGAATGCGCTGCCTGGATCATTAATTGGAACATGTACTTATAAAATCTTCTTCCTGAATAGGGTTGGGTACCGAAAACCGGTGCTAATACGGCACAGGTGCCTTCACGACCTGTATCTACCAGACCGAATAGCAATGCGGATTTCGGCGCCTCATTTCGGTGCCACTGATATGTCTGCGCTTCTCTCGGATGCTCTGAAACAGACGTTACAGGCAACAGAAACATCGCTGCACATGACGCTAGTTAACACTATACTCAACAGCAGCTAACATTAGCCTACCGCTAGCTAGTAGCTGGATTAAACACGGTTACAATGCTGATAGTCAACGCTAAACGGTGTAAAGTGTGACTGTATTTTACTGTACAGGATTCCAGCCCAACACCGGGATGTAACAATGTGCAGCTGCTGTTGTCAGAAAAACACAGACGGTGCGTTCAATGAAACTGGTAACTTACAGCCTCGTGGTGCATTCAAAGTTGTTGTTAAAGGCCCTTTTCCCATCTGGTGGTTGTTTTTCTCATTCAACAGCAATTTACTAGTGAAATAAGTTATTGTTATAGTTATTACATTATTATTAAATCATTTAATTTTGACCATATGGCCTAGCAATAAACAAGCCGTTCTTTAATGTTGCCGACTGTTGTTTAGTACCCTTCTTTTTTTTAACTTTCTTAAAAAGTATTGGTTAAAGCACTGGGCAAAAATTATGTATGCAATTATTTTAGATTAATTAATCACAGAGTATGTAATTAATTAGATACATTTTTTTAATCGATTGACAGACCTAATTTTAATGTTGCTGTGGGACAAAGTGACACTAGCCTCCAATCAAATGCCATGTATGTAGATATTATGTTTATATAGTGGATCGATACAAATAACACAATAGATGTTTTGGAACTTTTGATATTTATTGCCCCTCAACAGGCCACAACTGGGCAACATTTAATTGTGCTTGTTAAGCACTACACCAAAAATAAAATAAATATATACACTCTTTGTAGTGCAAATAAAACGTTGAAAGATGTTTGATTAAGTTTGAATTACTTAACACCGACGTGGATAGGCACTTTCACTTTTTTTCAATTTCACGATTACATTCGTTCCTTTAATTTCTTGGAGGGAAAAGTAATGGCTATACTTCCATTTAGAGAAGGCTACTTTTGGATTATTTGGGCTCGCCATACCTGTCTCTCGTTGACTGACTCGCTTGTGTTGTTCATTGTGTGTCCGACTATGTGTGCTACCCAACACCCGCCCCAACTCTATCTCTGATTGGCTTACCATGAAATTTTACTCAACGTCAGCCAATCGTAAGAATTTATGCGCTTGTCTCGTGCACTGCCCACTAACCAAGGAACAACAGTAAAAAAGTATTTGCCTCTAGGCTCAGACTCAAAAAAACAGCTTCAAATATAGTAACGCGCCGCATTTTTTGGCAGTAATGGTAACGGTGTTATTAAGATGGGAAGAGTAATCAATTAGATTACTTATTGCTAAAAAAAGTAACGCTGTTATTTATAACGCTGTTATTCCCATCACTGGTAATATTGCAGCCTATCATCTGAATAAACTTTGCCAAAAAGTAGCGTGATTTATTGTTTCCCAGATGGCGTATTTTGCGATGTAAATCCATCCGATGCATACTGAATTATGACTCAGAAAAGATGCATTTCTATACAACATCTACTGTGTTTCTTAAAAAAAGTCAGCAGGCCTGTGACAAAATAACTGAAGTTGAATAATGGCTTCTCAACTTCAAGCAGCAGAATATACATCTCTGCTTCATGGATTATTCATGTTCTCCATACCTGCCTCAATCTTATCAACATGACATACATCTAACAGAAAAATCATCGGCCCTTCCAAGTTAAAAGGAAATGATCAACCTGCCTCCTCTTCAAAGATCAATAGAGCCGCTGAATGCTGGACTGTACACAATGTGTTTCAATCAATGTCTCAGAATAACAAAAACAAAATAACAATTAGAATAATGAGGCATCTCAACGTGTGCAATTTGTAAATTGGTGCTGTGTAGACAATACGAAAGTAGCAGTTTCTCCCATAACCTCCCACACTGTTGGCCTAGGGACCGGTGCAGAGAAGGATTGCTGATCTTATCCAAAAAATGTGTGCAGGTAAGCAGAGCCTTGTAGGAAAGCCATACATTAAGTCATGTTGTGTGGATTTTCTTGCTCAGTCACTACATTCCTCATTGTTATCACCCAAAGCCTCCTCTTGCATAAGCCCTACTGAACCTGCAGCCTCAAGCACAGAGAAGTAATACATGATGGAAAAAAAGCTAATAATTGTCAGTCGTTGGTATTAAATCTGCCAATGAGGATGGCTCATTATAATTTAAATGATGTATTTTTAATTGGTGTCCAACAAAAGCAAGGTATGTGGTAAAACACTACAGAAGCCTACTATGTTGTTAGTGTACATTGGCAGGAACTGGCTTTTTACTATATATATATATATATATATATATATATATATATTAGGGCTGTCAAACGAGTACATTTTCTTAATCGCGATTAATCGTTGAAGTTCTACAGTTAATCGCGATTAATCGCATGTTTTATCACATGATTAAAATTCTATTATTTTGCATTTCAGAACTGTTTTTAAGTACAATGGAAAGCCATTCTTCATTCTTGCCAGTGTATCTTGATTGGGAATCAAATGAATGCAAGGAAAGTGACTTTATGAACTTGATTTTAAGATCCCAGATGTGTCCCAGTACGGACCAAAGTACAGAGTGTGGATTGGTAGCTGGAGAGATGCCAGTTCATCTCCTGGGCACTGCCAGGTGCTCTTGAGCAAGGCACCGTACCCCAACCGCTCAGGTCCAGCACTGGCAGCCCCCTCACTCTGACATCTCCCCATTAGTGCATGAATAGGTCCTGAGCATGTGAGTGTATTTCAGGCCTGTGTGTAGTAATTTCTAACAAACAGAGTGTAATTGTAATTGTAATTTCCCCAATGGGGATCAATAAACAGTATAAATAAAAATGTATTAATAAAATTAATGTAGTCACACATTTGAATTTAACAACAACTTTGAATGCACCACGAGGCTGTAAATTAACAGTTTCATTGAACGCACCGTCTGTGTTTTTCCAAAAACAGCAGCTGCAGATTGTTACATCCCGGTGTCGGAATCCTAGCTGTCAGCATTGTAACCATGTTTAATCCAGCTACTAGCTAGCGGTAGTCTAACGTTAGCTGCTGTCGAGTACGTGCAGCGATGTTTCTGTTGCCTGTAACGTCTGTTTCAGAGCATCAGAGAGAAGCACAGACATATCAGTGGCACCAGAATGAGGCACCGAAATCCGCGTTGCTATTCCTGCAGCAGCAGGATGTGTTACGAGGAAGTACGGCAAAATAGTAGCCTGTTAGGCACGACGCAAAGCCGAGTGAAGTGAAAATAAATTAATAAATGGCGGCATGCCATTAATACGATTAAAAAAACAATTAACGCATTATGCTTGACCCTTAATCGCATCGCGATTAGCACATTAATGCTGACAGCCCTAATATATATATATATATATATATATAGTAAAAAGGGTTATTTCCCAGTGCTTTCAAAGTGGTAATTTATTTGTTTTTATTTGGTTTTGATCTTTGAACTTTGTTATCTATGATGATGCATTTTACTGACCGACGTCTTTCTATTAATAGCCATAGTTAAAAATAGCCAAAAATAACAATGTCTGGGCACATGCGCATGCAGCGACCAGCAGTCAGTAGCATAATGGATGTTATATTCAGGCTGCAAAATAAATCTACAGTATCTACGGGTACAAATAAAGTAAGCTGAATGAAACAAAGACCTATCGATCATGATGCAAAGGTGGAGTTGTGAACACACCTGTGCAACTTCCTATCCTACATGTCACCACCTGAATATTTGAAGTGGTGTTACTGGCTGCAATTAGTTGGAGTAGTCTTTGGACACCAGCTCTGGGTCTTTGTGCCATCTTTATGATAGCAAAAGTGTCATAGGTAATGGCAAAACAATACAAATAAATGTTTCTTTTAAAATTTGATTCTTACAATAAGCTGTTATTGCAATAACAGCAATATCTTAATGCAAACATATCCAACCACCCAAGGAGATATTCTACCTTTGTGAAGATTATAATGTTCATTTTTTTGTGTCACAGGGGTTATGTTTCAACTTTGTGGTCATTTTTTTGAGGCTGCAGTATATGGTGTTGTTAAATTGCTTTAGATTGCACTATTGTATATTGCAAAGTCCTTCTGTTATTTTGTCCAGCCCCTGTAGAATATAAGGGCCGTTTTTGTTGATGATAGAGATCCACTTCCTGTAATTAAAAGCAAGTATTGGTCATATACACGGCTATGTCGGTTTTATCCTTCTGGACACTCTTATTAACTAACAGCAGGCGTGTTGGCCTGTGTGGCCCGTGTATTTCCTGGTATTGCCCTGTAACCAGATGGTCACAGGTTCAATCTTTGAAACAGCCAATTTGCAATGTCATGGAGTCCTTCAGGTAATAACCGATCCTTACCTGCACTTCTGCGTGAGTTAAACTAGGTAAGAAGCTCAGATGAATTCAATCGTTTTAGTTCAACTAAACAGTAGGAAGCGTTAGGTGGGATAGAAGGCTTTGCTTTTGTTTCAGCTGACCGACATCCACTCCATTGGTTTGTCCATGTCCCTGGTGTCAATGTGGCCATGTTTTGTTCTGCACCATTACACACAACAGACCATTTTTTAGCACTGAGCAAAACAATTTGAATGAATGCCCCTGTATCTCATAGAACTACATAATGGCTGTGGTTAGTGCCATGGCAGCTGAAAGTTATTCCTTTGCTTATTCTGTTATGAGAATGCTTGCATGTAAGTGACTGTCTATGCTGCATTCTAGCTGCCTTTTACAGCTTAATATGCTCCTACAGTGTTTAATTAAATACATGTATCATATTACTGCAAGCAAATTAAACATGATTACTAAAATTTGCTCTGAAAAATTGGTATTTACTATTAGCACATGTCAAACCACTGAATCACTCTCAACATGTTCACACAGAAAAAGCTTATAAATAGCTACATTTGCTAAACACAATGCTGATGGTCCCTCCTAAATTATTCTAATATTCTGGATGGTTTAACATTTACCTTTCCACTGAGCTAACACAGAGCGTTTTCCCTGTAACCTCCTATCTCTGAGCTATTAAAAAGAAAAAAGAAAATTATTATGGACAATGTACTGTACAGAATGTGCATGTAATGCTATAACTGGATTTTATAATATATGACTTTCCCACAAACGTGTTGTGTGAAGTGAAATGCATTAAGTATAGCACTGAGAGCTAATTAAACATGACGAAGCAAATCATTTCCACTGAAACAGGACATCCGTCTGAAATAATAATAATACAAATAGCTAATTCATTTTGTCAATTTTATGTCCGTTCACCCCCTATTCAGTCATAGTGTCTGAGTACTGTGACATGCCCTTGCTGCTCTGTTATTTCAGTCTGTTCACAATCAATTTATCTGCAAAATATCTCCCTTACTATTTCATCACACGGGTATGGAATGACCTTTGAAAAAATCCAAATGGAAGGTTTTATGTTTTAAATTTGAAAGAGCTGGGCTCACTCAGTTGTCATTAGTTATTCAATTAAAAGAAGAAAAAAAAGGTGTTCAGTTGCAGTGAGTCCTGCCATTTATGTCTCCCACCATTACCTCTAACTGCAGACTGCATTAAGACTGTAGTAGTCTATATCCACAGCGTTCCACTTCCGGGATTGCTCCGTTGCCACCGGAAATTTCGCCGGATTTCACTTGTATTACTTGTACACTTGTGTAAATGCTCCTCAGATCTCTGCAGGGTAAATCAAGACAGCTAGCTAGAATATCTGTGCAATCTGAGTTTTCTGTTGAATTACTTAAACAACTTTCGGACTTACACATTCCTGAGGCTGTTTTGCAGTGGCACCGTGGCTCCGTCCGGTGCTTAGCACCATCCAAGACATTGGGATTGGTTTAAAGAAATGCCAATTAACCAGAGCATGTTTTTTTCCCATCCCGGAATGCTATGTGGACTAGCCAGACCCTCCTCCGCAGCGCTGTGGAGGAAGGTCTGGCAAAGCGAGACTAAGATGATAAATACATGATAAAGTTGTTGTATTATCTTGTAGGTATGAGATTTCACACTCAACGTTTAGGCCGGTTACACACTAGATGCGTTGCGCGAGCGTGTCAGCGGCGTGGCGTGTCCGTTTATATTTCGGCTCCCATGTTAACAGGTTAGAGCTTACACACTGCCTGCGTGACACGCACGTGACCTATTTTTCACGTGACATGCAAGCGTGTTGGAAGCGTTTCCAGGCAAAATGGAATAGGAAAAGATGTTTATATGTCATTTTGACACTAATATTAATAAATGACATGTTGATGTTTGAAAGTATCTAGGTTTTGATATAAATGCAGATATAAATGTAATTTAAAAAAAAAAAATCGATTTTCTAATATTGCACCTGTCAATACAGAATGAAATATTCTGTAGCCTATTTTGCCGTCAATACTGCCAACGTTGTCTTTCCTGTAATCAAATCAGTCTATATTTATGTTTAACATGGTATTTAATTGTATCATTGGGAAACATACATGTGTACAGACAAGGCTAGCAGCAGCAGCGCCGTGTCAGACATGCGCCGTGTAAAGACATAGAAAAATCCACACAGCCGCCACGCAGCTGACACGCAACAGAAACGCCACGCTCACGCGACGCAGCCAGTGTGTAACCGGCCTTAGACCATTTTGATTGCAGTATCCGGGTAGCCCTATTGCACTGCATTTGGCCATACTTTGTCAGTGTGAACGCACTATGTACCTAAAATAGCAAGTGTAAGTAGAAAAGTGTTTGCTTTGAGACACAGCATAAGCAAGTCAGGAATATGCAATGCAATTGTTTACATTCAATATTTCTTCATGTTCAAGTAGCCATGGCAATTCTTAAAAAAACAGAGTGTGCAATGCATCTATATTTGAAACAAATAGGAGACTTTGAGAGGCATATAAATGAAAGTAGGACAATAACACTGTTGTTGGCACAGGAAGTGTTAAGAGTTTCCCCCAACGAATGTAATAATTTACTAAAAATATATTTTCTAGAAGTCCGGATTGGAATGGTCTATATTTTAAATGGAAAGGAAGTCCTTGTCAGGCACACAATAAGGCATCACTGTTTATCTAAAAGATGAAAACAATCCATTGACCTTTTTGCCCATAAAGACCTTAACCAGAGTGTAGTCACTCTATTCATTAGATATTCTACATTCTTGACATCATTATATTCAATGAGACTGTGAAGACATTTATATATTGCAGGTCTAGTGGAGAGGTACTACTCTTTACTTCATCTTTAGTGCATCACTCAAGTTAGTCATCACAAAACAATCCATGGCATTTAGCAGGAGCCCATCTCTAGTGGAGTCCTGATACCATATGTGAACTATGTATTTTAATTGCATTTATTTATTCCAATTAAATTTTTTTTTCTATGTGCTGGGTTCTACATGCACCATGGTTCTAGCCAACCATAGATGCTATTAACACTTACCAACAAGCTACTTCAAAGCAAAACAGGGAATCAGCAATCTCTTTCATCATCACTAAAACCAATCTGACATCAAAACAATGATACAGGATCAGTGAATTTCACACAATTCCAATATGATATTTCCATCACATGCGACGCAGGCGGTAGACAGTGTTGGCTCTATCCAGCCCATGTGTGTGGCTTGGTTGCTTTGTAGGATATGGCGGCTTTATGTTGGGATTTAGTAGGGATTGAGTAGTAATGGGTGAGCAGTGTTGGGGAGCGCTCAGCTATCCCAGAGGATTCATCTGATGAGCAGGGATTGGATTCATCTATTCTGTCGATCGATTTGTTTTTGCCACACGGACACCTCACTCCAGTTTTGAGCTCGCCTTTTTTCATTTTTTTTTTAACTAGTTCTGAAAAACGTAATTTCATTGAACACAATCTCATCCCATCTGCGCCGGCTTTGGGCACTTGTTCTTGTTATGATCAAAGTTGTAAGGTAGAATTGTTCTTGGGTCTAGCTAAGAGGAAGAAAAAGCAGTATTACAGCTGAGATGAAATCATTTTTTAAAGAGAAACTCATCTTCGGTTTTGTTTTATGATTGTACCAAGGATTTAAGACTGCCATTAATCTTTTCTTCCTTCTTTTTTGCAATCTTTTTTTTTTTATCTTGCATGAAATGGGAGCATTGTTAGAAAAAAACATCTTGACAGAACTGGCAGTAAGCACAGAAGCAGATTAATGAAATTGTTCCACAATTCCAAACCATGAGGGGTTTGTGTGTGATATTTGTTAAAATCATATTTGGGTTTGTGAAATAGAGAGGGCCACTTGCTCTCCACAGTGTCCCCTGTGTGCATCTTCTAAAATGTCCATCCATTCTATCGTAGATACTATACGGCAATCATTTATTTCAAGACAGCTTTGTTACTTTAATATTTGATAGATGCAGATATACGCTAGCCTGACAACTAGACTGAATTGACATGCTTCACTTCAAATTGTGCTGATGTTAACTGATTTCCTGTTGGGATAGGAGGTATTTTGTTTTGTTTTGCCTTAATTAAGTGTGGTATCCATCCTGGTTTCAGATGTTGTCAGTTGACAGATACTGTTCCTTTATTTTACATTAATGAAAGAACTATGCTAATTCAGTAGTTGTTATTTCTATAGTTATTTTTGACTTACAACATCTTGAACTTGGTAGCTGTGATTGGTCAGTTGACTTTCAGACCATGGTAAACCATCAATGTGCACAATGCCAGCCCTATTTGGATCTCAAACCTGAGATGTGTGCAGCAGTTCAAAAGCCTGGGACAAGCCATGCAGATGCTTTATGAATCAAAAATTAGATCAATTTCTATAACTGCCATCTTCTCCTTAGTAGATTCAGATCAATATCCATACAGTACAGATTATTGGGATATCCTATTGGCCCCTTCTACACATGTCCGCCTTTGCTGTTTTTACATTTCTTTTGACAGTTCAGATGACAATTGTACTGTTTTTACAAGTGTAACAATATGGATAGCTGGATAGCAGCACCCCACAAATACCTAGATGGGACACTTTTTTATTAAACACTTTTAAACAGCATAATTGATAAGGTTGTCACTGATCAGAAAATAGATTTATTCCTTCATGAGTACACACTGTAGGATTGCACCAAAATGGGACTTGTGTATTTAAAACAGGATGATTTATAAGGACCCTAATATAAAGTTAATCCATCTATGATGAACAGATACAAGCTCATGTGTGAATTGTTAAAGTTCTAACTTTCTGACATGTTGGACAAGTGTTCATCAGTGTATTGCACATCCATCCTGCACTATCTCTCCAGGGAAGAGTCAAACTGCAGCAGAGCCTTGCAGTGTGCTGGACTGTGCTCAACAAAGACAGATCTCCCTCATCTTAGCCAGTGCTGGAGATTTGAGGGGCAGACTAATGACAGGGAGCTTGTTCTCAGAGCATAGCAGTGAACAATTTAGGAAAAAAAAAACTGTGTTGACTTCAAGGCCTGCAGGCTTCCGGACTTCTTGTGCAAATGTAGAGAGTGGAGCAGGGCACAGAAGGGCCCTGACAAACGCAACGCTTCACAGCATCTAAAGGAGTCCAGGGGGAGCCTCAGCATTAAGTCCAAATAAGGAAAGTTGCAATCAGTCCATCCTGAAAACCAGAATCTCCTTCCAGGTGATATGCTTACTCAAGGGTAAACTATAATTATGGAAGGTTCAATTTGGCAGTGAACAAAAAAACAAGTATTCGGCCTGAGGTATGTTAATGCAATGTCTAGATCAATTGGAACAGCAGACGGTACCAATTGGTTTTGAGATACACAGACCAATTTCTCTCTCATTAGGACCACACATTGAGCACCATTTTTGTACCCACTAAACAACAGAGATGAACACACAGATTATGGGACATGTAAGGCAATTCTCAACGGAGGGCACACACAAGACGTCCTATTGAGTCTTTGTGCTCATAAGGGAATACTAAGGATCAATTAATGAACTGGCTTGGTCCAATGTTGGCTTGAGTATGCAAAGCATGCTTGCTGGAGTAGGGTAATTGACAGCTCAGAAGCCCCGTGGGCGATTTGAGTGATGAGTGTGTTGCATTAGTGGGTTTGCTTGTTCGTCCTCTGATTTATATTACTCAGGTAAGAACATATGCACATTGGAATTAATTGAAAAACATATTTAAACATGCAGAGGGAGTGGGGCTTAAATACATTTTCTGTGAAGCAGAATCCTGCAGGAATCGTGATAGATTTAATAATGGCAGCCCCTGACATTCATATCAACACCATGGCAAATGTATGCCACATTCATAAAGATTGCACATGATCTTTCATAACGTTTGATGGTGAGGTCTTTTCATGGAAATAATAATTCTCACTGGAAGCAGAAGTTTTTGGAAGTGCAATGTGCAAATGCTTCAGTGATGGGTCATTTAAACAAATACTGATACAAAAAGTGTTAATTATGTGAACTAAGGGACCAGCTATTCATTGATTACCTTTTATCAAAGATTAAAAAAAAGTCTTTAAAAACAAAAACTTATTCTGCTTACACTGCCCAAAGCTCGCTCTTCGACTTTATTGTTAAGCAGCATCTCGCAAAACTGCAAGGTTACAGTATGTCTCCAAAAGTGTTAGCTAACGTTACAGGTTCTTGGTAGGAAAAAAGACTTATAGAAAAAATTTATAGACTAAATTTATCCACAATCCCAGTGAAAATTATACAACAAGCAGCATAAAAACGTAGTGGACAAACCATGAAAATACATGTATAAAAGAGTAAACTAACATTAACATAGCATTATCAAGAGCCATACAGTACGTGATGTATCAGTAGAAATAAGCAGCACCTTTTGCACTAACCAAGTAATAGATGGGAACAACACATGTGACCACGGTAACAGTTGGTTATCAAAGATGGTGACAGCTGTAGCCTTAGAATGCTTAAATGCATAACAAATGTAAATGCATGACAAAAACTTTTTCAATCTGGCCAAGACTTTGGTTTAGTTACACATTAACATAGTACCTTAAAGGTCCAGTGTGTAACGTGCTTAGTTGTTCATTATCAAAATCTGTGTTGCCCGTTCACAAACTTGTCCTTTTTCATGAATATTTACCACCACCATCAATTCCAAGTATTCCTTTTGGCTTGAAATTTTACATTTACATTCGCATGAACTGGGGTAGACGCTCCATATTCATGCGCCATCTTGAAATACGTTAGCCAGTAAGGGACATACAGAACATACTGCTCCGCCTTTCGCGTTTTTGCTGTCACATGATAAACTCACAGGTGCTGCTAATGCTGCTAATGGGTATCGTAGCTTCCCGGCCCCGGCAAGTTTGAAGAAGGAAACATGGAGGACCACACGTATTCAAAATCCAAATTTCAGGAACAGGAGTCTTCTTCTTCGCCCAGAAAAAGAAAAAGGATATTGAAAAGAGCAAGAGACCGCTTTTGAAGCGTGAAGGCTACCGTAGCTGTAATACGTACTTTGAACTGCGTGGTGCGAGAGAGTTGATTGCGATATATGATCTCAACGCTATATGGCAGAAATTCCTACACATTGGACCTTTAAGGGTTAAAACAGTACCAGTTACATCTCAAGCACTGAGCGAGGCTGTTACTGTGCTAGTTTCTATTTGGTAGAGTTTAATCTATTTGCAGGCAAAGTGACAATATGAGGACAGTCATTTAAACTTAACAACAGATAACTGATGTTAGACCTGCAATATAACAAGTGTCTAGAGATGTAAGAGGATTGTCTTGGAATATATAACAGGCTAGAAAGACAGATGAAGAAAGAAGTGGAGACAAGCAGTCTAATGATTCAGCACTTTGCTGCTGACTGAGTACAGTGGTGATAAAAGAGTTTGGGACTCTGCGTCACACTTTCTGATTATGTATTTTGAGGAGAAAGCAAGTCAGTAATTGGACCCTGGAAAACATTAGGGCATTAATTATTTTCTAAAAGGGCTCACACGCTCTGTATATCACAGAAAAAAATGAGCTGGAAATGCTAATCACATGAAATGGAAAAAAAAAAAGATTTATAATTTGAATAAATAACACTACTTTTGCTTTAACATGACTTTGGCACACATTTGCATGGATATCTGATTTGATTTGCATTCCTGTGATCCATATAATGTATTATCTCTGGGCAATTCAGCATCCCTTCTTATCTGAAACACACCCAATCAATAGAGAGCAGCTGTGAATATGGATTAAGGATGGATATCTAAGGAGCAAAGCTTACATGAACTGGGAAACTGTTCTGCATTAGGATATCTACTCCTTTATTCATATTACACTTAATATAATTTCACATGCGTTACAATGCACTCTCTTTATTAGCAAATCAGGCAATCAGACACCCTACTAAGACTCAAATAAGTTAAAAACAAAGGCAATCATGCTAGTAATTAGCATGCAATAACCTCATTCTGTGGTGACCTTATTTTACCTTATTTGAACGGGATACTCTCAACACAACTTTTAGACACTGGCTTTTAAATGTGTTGCTGTGGCAAAGTATGAGTCATCACTGGAAACCATGTGTTTGTCACCTACATATACCGTACAGTATAGTGACTGTACATTAAGAATATAGCTTCTGAGAAAAGGCACACATTGTACGATGGCTGAGAACAGTTAAATATTCCCCTTGCCCACAGTCTCAGAGCTCTGAACTCGCGGCTTGAAAAATGAGCCAAAAGTCAGAAGAATCTAAAGCTAGATAGCTCTCGTTCTGCACCCGACCAAATGGAGAAGTGTCAGCTTTTTCATCCTCTGAGTGATTTAGACTGCCATTGGACAAAACTGATGAGTGCTTTTGAGATTTATGATGCTTCCCCTTGCACATTAAATATAGACTTTGTAACAAGTACTCAGAGCCGCTTTGAAAACCTAATCACACAGTGAAGCTGTGCAGAAAAAAAGGGCAAAAAAGATAGCAACTGACAAACTCAGCCCTGTAGCCCTGAACAATTCTGACATTAGAAGCAACACATGGTGACATTTCCCCGAAATACATCCCACCGATTTAAACTTTTTCCAGATGTAGCTTGAGACTAGAATTCCTATTTCCTTTGTCTTTGTACTGAATATAGCAATCCAGATGTACATTAATCTAATCAGGCAGCAACAATAAAAGGGTGACCGCTGTGAATCTGAGTATCTAGGTATAGTTTGTAATGTAAAAAGTAATATGGCAAATAAGTGTGAAAGTGACATGGGCATTCATTTCAGCACGGCTCTGCATTGAGGGGTAGTCCTAAATATTGCCATTTTCAGTCAGCATGGGATAAGCTCATATGAGCCCATTGTCAAATATATTCATATCATACATTCAAAATATATCTACATTATTTAAATTGAGCTATTGCAGTGACCAGAATGCATCCAACCTGCATTCTTACCACAATAGCATTGGGTAACATGGACAACTAAGGTCCAAGGTTGACAGGAAGAGTATTTTTGAGCTGCTCTGCAGTAAAATAGGCAAACTTTATCCAAGGAAAAACATTTGAAATACAACACAGTTTCATTTTGGTTTCTATAATCTTAAAACTATAACTTAGATAAAAGATGTGTATTGTCTTATAATGGTTTATCCTGATGTAACCTGATTTTTATCAGACCATAAACTAAACACACACTGGACTGTGATTCACTGGTGTTTTTTTTTTTTTTGTTTGTTTTTAACCTCCTCTCATGCTCATCCATACTCTCTGGGAACCATTTTTAATCTCCTCACCTTATTGCCTGCAGAAATATTGTCATCTCCAGCCGCGACTTCTGGCTAGGGCCTAAAATGTAAATCAATATATTCATTACCATGTGCAGAATACAAAACTCTACAAGGGTAAATGGGCACTGGTTTCAATGACATACCCATAAAGAAGCAGACAAAGTATAGGGAAGTCCAGGTTATTTGATACCAAAACAAAACAGGAAACTGGGGCACGCTTGGAATGATAACAATTAAAGCCTCATATTTCATACACAAGTGGCATCATCATTCTCAATGTCTCTAACATGAAGTCAATAAAACCAATTGTAAGACGAGATGGTAATGGCTGTGATGAGTGGGAATTACTTTAAACTCAAGCATTTGCATTCTCCTTCCCAAGCTCTACATATTGGCAGTTAACCAATCTAGGCCAGAGTTGTGTACTTGTACCTGTCATAGTAATGATCCTGTTTCTGAACCTTTTCCAAACTGCTAGGAAAAAAAAATATGGCAGAGCAGTCAACATGCCCCTTGTAGGTACTGTAGGTTTAAATGAGCAAGGGGAACGCAAGAAGTCTGTGGTGACACATCTTTGGAAATTTCTTTCAAACTTTTAAATAAATTCATCTTCTCCTGAATACTGTACTGAGGTATAGCTGTACTTGCTTAGTCATTTTACTTTCACCTTTTTGCTCTTTTTAGAAAGAACAATTGTAGCACAAGCAACACTAACTGGTTTGGTGTACTACCACATGCAGGCTTCTTCTCTTTTAGTGATCTAGAATCAAGGATGCACCTTTTGAACCTCATGTCACATTTCACAAGCAAGTCACCTTAGGATGCTTTAATTATTTACAAGAGGAATTTTTTCCCTCTGTGACATTTGTGAGACAGAGAGAATTGAAATTACAAGAGGCAGTGATTACAATGCCATGTTTGATGTGTAATTGCTCTCAATAAGCAGTTGGATTAGACATGGAGGAATGCAGAGCCATTAATTCATGAGCATTTTTATGAGCAATCAGATGCTAATTTGTTTGTGACCTTTTTTTAAAAAAAAAAAAAAAAAGAAAAAAGAAGAGTTGGCTTGACATTAGTAGGCAATAAGATTGGACAGTGCAAACAAGATGGAGGCGAGCGGGACGTAATGTATTTTCTCTTAGATTTTGATGTTAATGAACCACTCCACTGCATATTTACCTTGTTCATAATGTATTATCTAATGCAAACTTTACTTAGTGCTTCTTACACTGCTCACTCACAGCTGTACTGATTGCATTAGGCAGGTTTTTAAAATAAGTAATGAAAGCACAGAAGATAAGAATTATGATGATATGATCTAATGTAAATTTATATCCTACAGATTGCAAGAAAGAGGCAGCGATTGATATTTAATCCCCATAAGTCTCGACTTCTTTATTGCATTACAGTCAGCAAAGATTGGCAGAATTCACCTTGCTGCCATTTTCCCCTAGCTGCACCCACTTTACTTGAAGAGAAAGAAGCCTTGCATTGCTCGTGGTGATGGACAGAAAGTTTCCATTAACTTTTATTAAACCCAGATATTCAACCGTGTATGACTTTAATTAATTCTATTCTCAGGTTATAAAGTAATTTGATTATATGGGCAGGAGGGAGAGCAGGGATCCGTATCTGTTCTCCATCTGAGGTTAAGCACTTAGGCTCCACTGAATCCATTCATTACCCCAAAAGTGGGATACATTAAAGATAATTTTGTTAATAATTGTGCAATTAAATAATCTCATGTGACTTCGGTATAATTGAAAAAACTGCTGCGACATCAAAGTAGCAGCCCTGTCAGGCTGAATTGGCTTGAGGCGAAATTGTAAATATGAAAGTCTTCTTTGCTGTCCGGTCCCACGAGCAGATTCATGAGTACACAAATGCTTGCACATTAAATTAAAGGGATTCTTGGTAACACTTTACTTGAAGGTATCTACATAAGAGTGACATGACACAGTCATGAACACATGACACTGTCATGACACAGTCAGGACACATGAACCCTAACTCTAACCCTAACCATAACTTGTCATGACAAAAACCCAATGACACTTACTAAAAGAAGCGTTATGTCATAAAAGTTTATGATTGTTTATAATGTTTATGACACGTTCATGACAGTGTCATGTCACTCTTATGTAGATACCTTCAAGTAAAGTGTAACCGGATTCTTTGACATGATCACAAACTGCAATGTCACTGGCAAATGCCATAGTGCTGTTCAAATCTCTGTTAAAAAAAAAAAAAAAGCCAAGGAGAGGAAGGTACAGCACAGGCAGTGAAAAGCAACGGGGGCAGGCACGTTAAGCATTAGAGAGGAGTAGACAAATAGGGCACTTTAGATGATGACGTCAGGCTAATGTATACCATGTGAGCTTAGTGCAGCTATGGCGGGTGTGGAAATAGCTTGGCATCTGCAAGAAATAATATTTGCTTTTGGGCATTTCAGTAAGTCTCTGTGGGGGTGTAGGGCGGTATACGGTGTAGTGAGAAGCACAGTGAAAAATTGCTTCTGTTCCCTTCATCTTTATTATGGTTATTGAATTTGGTTCAAAAGAAGCTGACATCAAAGGGTTGCTGAGAGATTCATAATTCGAGAGGTTCAGTGTATTTCATTGTGAACCCATGAAAAGGAATGTCAGAAACAACATTAAAATGAAAGGGATGTTCACATGTGAGAAGCAGGTGTCGATCCATGTCGCTCTGTGGGTTAGAGGGATTGTTAAAGAGCTTAGCTCCAAAGGAAATAGGACTACTCAAAAGTGTAGTATAGGCATGTCAAATGCCATGCACTTTGCAGAGTCCACAACAACAATTAACAATGCACCATCAATTTTTTTTACTTCACATGAATAAGAAATTGGGGTGAATGCTGCAGGTAAACCTGAGAAGTTAACTTGTCTGACACAAGAAAGCAGTGCATAATCTATTCCCACATCTAGTTAACCTAAAGATTATGAGACAAAATGGATACTTCAAGGTGGAGTGAAGCAGGTAATTATATCCTTCAATCCCTTTGAAAACCTATTACGTCTATATTGTACCTCTGGAGATCTGCCGTATGGTCTAGTTGGGTGCTTGACTTTGATCTTCAAAGCTGACCTCCCTTCTCTCCTGATTGATGGATAGGCCCACCATTGATGCCTGCATATCCATCAAGTAAAGCCACCCATGATGAATGAATATGTCCTTTATCAGCCATGCATCACCTCATGAAGTATTGTCCTTTTTCACCCAAAGCATTCATCCTTGAGCCAAAGATTGATTAACCGTGGATGTGATTCAGTCAGCAATTATGACCTCATCGCTAATCAATCTAACTCTGGCCAACCCCGCTTACAGTTTGGCCCACGCACACACATGCACACTGACAGCTGTGTCAGTTATCAGCCGGTGCTTTTTCTGGGATCATGGGAAAGTTTTTTGCCACATTAACGGTGTCACTCTAGGGATGGCAGTATTGGTCGGTCTGCCGTCAACACGTTGGTCCAGAGTGAAACTCAACTATCTCAACAGCTATTGGATGGATAGCCATTCAATTCTGTACTGACAATCATGGGTCATAGAGGATTATCAACAAGATGGGTTGCCTAAAAAGCAGCCTATTTTCACAGCCATAGCTGCACTAGACTCAGCTGCAATGAGTCTTCTTGTGGCCCTTTAGATACACTTAACTTTAAGTTACACGCTCCCAGTGACATGTATCACCGTCAATAATCTTTTTTTTGGATTGCATTGTAATTAAATTTGTACTTTATAAAAAACATAGGCTAAGTCACAGAATTTTAAATCAGTTGAGATCATTTGTCTTTTTTGTACAAGAGATAGTCAATTTTAAAACAGCATACCAATGATTTGATAAGATGGATTTTTTTCTTTAAGTCCATCCTTGATTTTGTCGAACCACTTTGACAATATCCTTTGATCCCCTCCTTGAAAAGGTAGCAGACATATTCATCTAGAGATTGACTGCCCCCTCTAAATGACCCTTAACGGTCACACTATAATGAGCTCTCTTCCTACTCAGCGACCAGGGGCAATCTCCGTCTACAACAGACAACGCCCCCATGGATAGCGAGTTGCATTCCCTGGAGCACTGGACACAATTTTACAACCTGGAAATCAGAGTCGAGCAAGTCAGATGTGAAAATTGTCCCGCTGAGCCATAGCACATAGGTGTTAATCTGCTGAGAGAAAGACAATGTGAATGGCACAGCAGGTACACTGATCAGGCAGATCTGTTTTTCATTTTGAATCACAAAGCTGGTGACAGTTTCCATTGTGTTATGAGCAAAATGATAGGACATTTTCTGATTAAAAATGTAAAGTAGACTGTTTGGATTGGGTAAAAAAGTGCCAGAAGACAGATCACCCGAGAACCACAGTTGATGCTACCATGATGGTCCAGCTGTATACAAGAGCCAATCATGTTGTACTGTACAATGAGAAGTGGGAGAGCTCTAGAGTAGCATTGGCCTTGGATATCTCTAATAACCTCCAATTCTAGCTTTTATCCTGAAAGCTGTCTATATAAATAATTTGTTATGATTTTGTCAAGACACAACACAAGGAAGCGAGATTCTATAAGTACACAACATATAACCCTTCTCAGTTGTAACTGAGAGTGGGTCTGGGCAAGGTTCATTCGCAGCTCATTTCCAAAGGGGCGTCACCAACGGACGCCGCTCAAATGCCTCTGGGAACATTGGACAGTCCTTCAACCAATCAGACCAACGATCTGGGTGACGTAGCAGCGACAGCAGCATCAACGGGTTGCTGCACTTCCGTAGCCATCATGTTGAATGTAAACAAAAAGCTGCTCGTCGTCGCTGCGCTATCATCATCGTGTAAAAAGTAAAATTGGTGTAAAGCCCGCCTCGACGCTTGTGATTAGTGCCTCGACTTGGAAAAATTGGAAATGGGCTTGAATGGGCTCTCAAATTTGCCGGAAATTCGTCAGGGTTTTCCCTGGCTACCAAATATTACCATTACTCATACAAATCATGATTTAGAACAGTGACTCACAAACAGGATTACTAATACCCCATGGGGATACTTGCTGCTTTTGTCAGGGTATTTTTTTTATTATGAATACATTTTGTTTCAGATTGAAGGTGCATTAAGACTTGTAAGCAAACAAGCAGAGATGGCTAAATGGGGTTTTTTTTTCAAATAGAAACAAAGGAAACATGATTGGTATGGCTAGTAAGTAAGTAATGTTGAAAATGTTAACTAAAATGAATGGATAAACGTTAAAATGGGTACAAGTCAAGGATAAATCATCAAAATGGTTAGCTAATTGTTTAAAACGTCCAGCTTCTACTATAGTTGTATGGACGCACACTTGACCAAACTTTGCAACATCCAATCTTATATAATTAATAGTGTTAAATAACATCCTGTTTAAAATGAAATGAACACATTTGGAGCATGAGTGGTGGAGTTGATGAAGGGTTACTTGAGTTCATCTGACAGGGCTGTAGTACACATTAAACAAAAATGGTCGGGAACCAATGAGTTAGCAAACACTGTGAAGTGATGCAAAAACAAAGTGGCTTTTAGCGGTATTTCACAGTGCATTATAAAGTTTTGTGACATGTGGAAATTAGAAGCAGAGTCGGAGCCGTTTCTGTCTTTCTAAATGTCCAACAGGTGAACTGTTTGATTCACAATGTCTCATCAGGACGACATTTTGTCAACTTGAGGCTACTCCCACCCCGCCAAATGCTTTGCTACTACCAATACATGCTCGACCCTGACGCAATAGATCCTCTAGTAAATTGGCAACAATTTCACAGAAAACTTTCAGCAGAAAATACTGTTGGAACAATAGCACTGCCGTGGGAATTGAAAGATAATTGTATGAGCCTGTGGCATTGCTGTTTCATAAGCTTCACGCTCCATTTCTGATTCCCACAAGAAAGCTGTTTCTTTTCCTTGCTTTTCACATATTTATTTCTGGCACTTAATTTACGTCTCTATTTATGTATATCTTAAATCACATGTTCTTCTCCGTCCTTGCTAAATGGAAATAGGCACTGTTGTTATCTCTGGAACAGAAATAAAAACAATGTGCATCTTAGCTATTAAGTGCATAACAGCATCTTCAAAAAGGGCAGTTTGAAAAGAGAGGGCACACCAAGGCTTGAACATGCTGTTGAATAAATACATTAATTAAGGGGGAATTACGTGCTTGGGGCTTGGGTTGGCTTGCTTTCAAGTGCCAGGGGTCCTCATAAATATACATTTAAAAGACATGTGGCAAGATCAAGAAGTAACCTCTTAACAATGAACTTTTGTATCATCATCGCTGTGATAAACATCTCGCGCACGCTGGTAGCCTTGTTAAGAAACCAACACTTTTTACTTAATATTAATAAATGTAAATTAATGCTTTGTTTGTTTGAGCTGAGAACTCTTCCAAGTTGCGGGACACAGTCTGTTTAGTTTCAGCTCTCACGATACAGACAAAAATATCAAATGCCAGTCGTCCCTTGACAGCTAAGACCTATCCCACTTTTGTCCCATGGCCCCATGGGATTCCATAACTGCCACGATTTTTCTAGTCTCTACATCCACTTATATGAATACAGCTGCTGGGAAAATTGCTTGAATGAGTACTCTATTTTGTGATTCAGGAGTTAAAGAGAAACAGCTTTTCAACAGTAAAAGGTGGAGAATTGACCAGGAAGCATTAATGAATAGTTCCCCAAAGTATAGGGCTGGTTTTAACATGAAGCACTTTGTACTGTAGCTCTTCTCTAAATGAACACTGTATTTGGATAGCTTTTATGATGTATCACTATGCTCAATGAAAGTGGCATTTTTTATCTTGGTTTGCAAAGTATTTTGAATACAGATCCTTTTAATAAATTGGTTCAGTAATGCTTGACATTATTGATGGATGGCACCGGGGTGAATGTAATGACACGGAACTGCTACTTTATAAAACTATGCGTAAATTCATCAGGTTTTTGTAAGGCAGTGTTAATACAGCACTACTGGGATTTTTTTTTTTTAGTCAGCAAAATATAAATGTTCTCATGATCAGAAAAATATTTGTGAATTAGTACTTGACATAAAACTCACGTTAGAATGTCAGCATATACTTGTGTGCTTTATAGGGTAACTACTGTTTCTTTAAACCTGGACCCTATAAGTCCATGAAGTGCTATACAAATTAAATTTATTATAATTATTATTATTATTTTCCTATGTTTTTGTGTCTAAGTAACTGATGGGAACAACAATCTTTGAAATTGGTCCAGTATTAAGCAAGATCGCTGCAGTCGGCAGCGGTGAAACAAGCTACAATGTAAGTTAATAGAGCAATTGTCCAGCTTGTATTTACCTTCACAAAAGTGCTTGTTTTGCCACTGACAGGCTCAGATTAATATTCTAAGTGTCTGACAACATTATGAAAAGGATTTCTAAGGAGGTTGACCTTTCTGTTAAAGAGTAAAGATCCTTTTTTAAACATAAAAACATCAGCGAAATCGCATTCGCTAAGCACACCAGACTCCATGTAAATAAATAGTAATTTTAGCGTCGTAAAATACACTTCATTCAAAGTCGACAAAAAACAAAAAAAAACTATGAAAAGCCGTTTTGGGTCGTTTTTCCACATGTCCAATGATCACAACTCATGTTTTGGGTGACATAAACACATAGTTTACCGATTTACATAAGGAAAGTATGTTGGCTCTATGCATGCTAAAAGTATTGATTTTTCAAATGGAGTCTGGTGGGTTTAATGCTAGCAACTTCAGAGCTGCTTCTGGTTAAACAGAAAGGTCTCAAAGAGGTTGTAAAGGTCTATCTCTGAAGGGATCCTTTCCATAATGTTGTCAGACACTTAGAATATTAATCTGAGCCTGTCAGAGGCAAAACAAGCACTTTTGTGAAGGTAAATACAAGCTGGACAATTGTCCTATTAACTTACATTGTAGCTTGTTTCTCCGCTGCCGACTGCAGCAATCTTGCTTAATACTGGACCAATTTCAAAGATTGTTATTCCCATCAGTCACTTAGACACAATAACATAGAAAAATAAGGTCCAGGTTGAAAAAAAAAACGGTAGTTACCCTTTAAGCGGTTGAATCTCATTACATACATCCTTTTGTTGACATCACCTGGCTAGATGTGGCTAAATAAACTGTAACCACGGCCAGAAGTTAACTTGTTTTGATTTTTAAAATTCACTAACTACACAGGCTTTTGACCAGCCTTTTTTTTGCCTCATAAAGGCGGAGTACAGGAAACACAGAAGCATCATTGTTTTTGTTTTGTTTTTTAAGATTATTTTTGGGGTTTTTTACTTCATTGGCTAGTGGTATAGTGGATAGATAGTAAAGTTGGGGGAGAGAGAGAGGGGATGACACGCAGCAAAGGATTCAAACCTGGGTCGCTGCCAAGGACTACATGGGGCACACACTCTACTGGGTGAGCTAGAGGTCACCCCACATTGTTCTTGAACTTGTTAAGAATAGATATTTAAGTGCTGTCTAGTTAATAATGAAATCAATATAACTAATGAGTCCTAGAATATACATTTTATATCTTTTTATGAAGTAGTAATTAAATCCAAGGAAATGTGGGACTTAGGTGAATGTGAAAGTACAACAGTGGCAAAAAAAAATAAAAAAAATTAATCTCTCAATTCTCATTGGCTACCCGCCAACGTGGCAGGTAGATCAACAGTTTCACACACCAATGGCAAGATTCAACGACATTTGGCTCATGGATGATGATAATGTCAGGCCCAGGCTGTAGCCAAATTCACAACATAAGGCATTACTCAATGCAACGCTAGTAGCTACTGTCGACATTCATTGAAACCAGCTTTGGTCCATACAATTACAGTCAAGTCACACTTAAAAAAAAATATATATATATATATATATATATATATATATATATATATATTTCATACAACTGTTGATATTTATATGAATTCATTAGAAAACAATGTATTCCCATCCAGCGAGTGAGCAGGAAGTCAGCAAGAACATCTACAAAGAGTCAGCTGCTGGCTCCCACCCTCATTTGAGCAGTGGGGTAACTTTAAAAGCAGGAGAAAAATGATGATCCCAGTAGTAATATGTGCATTTTGCAGCACTCTCATTAAAGGGTTTGTATGATATCGTACAAAAAAGTATGGACACCAATTTGTATAATATCCTACGAAATTAGGCGACCACCAGCTGGTCACATGGAGACCAGTTACATGACAGTTAAGTTTAGCGGTCTTTAGAGTAAAATGTATTATTTATTCAGGGAAGGTTTACTGAGAGGAATCCTTTCTTTTTGTAGGAATGCCATGATCACATTCACACAGTTACACAGTACAACCACTGTCTGATCTGCTGGCCACTGCGGTTGTGTAAGGGCCTCGCTCAAGGGTACCTCAGTGGTGGTAATGAGGGAGTGGCAAGCGCTGAACTTTCACTCTCCCCACCCACATTTATCCATTCAGTCTGGGGATTGAACCGACGACCTTCCGGTCACAGGCTTGGTCAAAGTTCTCCAACGGAAAATTACCAGATGGATATGCCGAGCAAATGCAAAGCAATCCATCTGGCGGAGTCAGGTTACTGAGACGTAGCAGAAGCTGAAACATTTATAAAAAGATTTCTGCCATAATGTGTAATGTTGAAGTTTCTTTTTGTTTTATAAAATTGGTATCAAAAAAAGTATTGTTTAGGAACTGGTATGGAAGGTATTGGTATCGAAAATGTTTGAGTGATACCAAGCCCTATGCATTACAATGCTTTACTTTTCATAGCTATATGTACGAATGGTTCATGATAACAGCCTGACCGGTAGCACTGTACAACTTTCAGTTTGTGTACTTAGTTAAGCGACATGCTAAATATTGAAGTTACGCATGGCATTTAACTTGTTTTAACTGCATTTTGAGCTTATGTGATTTATTGTTAGCAGGTTATTCCAGTGAGCAGAATGAGTAAACACAGACACTGAGCCATGCATCGTGATGGTTCCCTTTTATATCCCTCCTAGTCATCCTTTTTCTCTGCGACAGTCTGGCTTTGCACATGGTGGCTTTACAATGTGTAACCCTGCGCCCAGGTGTTTCCTCAATCCCATCTGTTCCCTCTGTGCCTGAGAGCCTTATCATAGAGTCGCTGCCCATTGTTGTTTCTACACAGCATGGATTGGTATGACAACTCTACGGCAATGATTTTAAAATCCAGAATTTGAATTTCCAAAATTAGACATAAAATGGGAAATGTCTGGAGCTGTTTTGCATATGAGAAGAGTAATACTAAACTCAAATACGACTGATTGCTGTATATTCTCAGGGACAAGTTAACTGTATGTTGCACTACATTCAATACTACATTCTGTGTAATTAACCACCACGTATGGTTGTTTTATACAATAAAGAAATTAAGTTGTGCGATGGCAAATAAATGCCTTTAATGGTCATTTATGTAATCATTTGGGGAATGATGGCATGTGTGCCTTCATGATCACCAGCCTAACTGTCAAGGTCAAAACTGAGCTGTAGTGGCATTACTAATTGAGAGTAGAAATGGCCGATTCAATTTGCGCTAATTCGCCAACTGATCTGCCAATATCGGCTGCAGCACACATGCGGGTGGCACATTTCACTGGCTCTCCGTTGTTCATTATTCTAGTATTCTCCCTTCACAGATCAGGGGTACAGATGACTGTTGTCAGCCATCAGATGCTGTGTGGCAGATGTCACAGCATTTATTGTCACCATGATTTATTGGTTTAGAATGACCAGAGCCACAGGGAAGAACACATCAAAAAGGCAAGGCGCGGTTGAAGGGGAGCTACTGAATGCCAACTCCTCAAACAACTTTCATCCCATGCCTCTTAGGACCGCACATTTTGCTTCTGGTTATTGTTTGGCCATCTGCTGTATTTCAAGGCCTGTTTGACTACACCGCTAAGCAAACACGGAGTCTGTGCCAAACACCGTCACCTTCCTTTTGCCCCTCTAATTCGTCCTTACTGTGTTTCTTCAGTTAGATCAAGCGGTAATTCATCATGGCAAAGGTTCATTTCTGCAGGAAAATCCACCTGTTTTTTAATTTTTTTTATTAGTCTTTTTTTTCCCAAAATTCTTTTATTGCCGGCATTTTCTTATTAATACATGTACATAGTGAAATACATAGACTGAGACAGCGGTTAGTAAAACTTTAATCTTTCTTTCAGTTTAATCCCTTTTAACGTTTGACGACTTGATTTTCCACAAAACAAATATTATAGATTATAATTATTATAGAATATTAATTTATGGTCTTCTGTTCACAGAAGTCTGGTGAACGGTCAATTTGATTCAACTTCACCTTCTTCACTCATATTCCCACCCATGTGCAGCTGAATCAATTTGCCTACAGCATTTAGACTTGATGTTTGAAGTTGCTTTTTAATGTTTCATGAAGACAATCTCTCTGTTATCTTCAACCGATTTTAATTGAAATTAATTAACACACCCTAGTTCTCTATGCCTGTGATGTTTTGCTAACCGTACAGTAAGTGCATTTTGTTCCCTGAATATAATCATATATTAGCAATGCTTTAGTTGCCATGAACGTAGATTAAAAGAAAATAAATACATGGATACAAATAATATGTTTGCTGTGAATATTTTGCAGGTATACAATGAAAGCAAGATGAATTTAATTATTGGGATATAAAGACAAAAAAATATGTCCATAATAAGGTTTAAATGAACTTGAAGATGTTTTCTTCCTAGAAGTGTACGGTCTCTATGCACGTGCAAAGAAGCTAAATTAAATTCAGTCAAAGACAATTAAAGTATAACTTCTCACAATTTAATTTCAGCAAAGTTGACAGAGCATGTAGCATCATGCTTGTCAAGCTGTTTTAAGTCAATGTTGTTTGGTATGTAATGAAACATGCATTATTTAATGGACAAATAATTAGATGTTACAGTACTGGCATTATCCGCCAAGATGGTTGTGTTCATGTAGTGCTTTTAACACACTTCGGCATTCAGATGAATACAATAAATGTAAAAATGAATCTTGAAACATAATTGCATGCAAAACTTCCACTACAACACGACTCATTTTTTCAAGACAACCTCTAAGAGAAACACCTTGGGGCGTGGTAGGTTAGCAACAGAGGCTGTTTATCGGTGTTTTAAGCCCCCAAACTCTCCGTCCAGGCAGTGCTGCCTGGAAGCCACTAGGATTAGGCAATGGTTATGGTTAGGTTTGGGTTAAAACGCAACACCCAGGATGGGCGCTGCGAGGGGCACAAAGGGACCACTGGTGTGAATAAAACACTTAAAAATCTCCTTAAAAGTTAGGGTTAAGGTTAGGGTTAGGTGCCTTGAAGTCAACGGCCGCAGCGCTGCCTTGAAGTCGATTAGGCAATCTTATGGTTATGGTTATGGTTAGGGTTAGGGTTAGGGTTAAGGTTAAGGTTAGGGTTAGGTGCCTTGAAGTCAACAGTCGCAGCGCTGCCTGGAAGGAGACATTGGGGGGCTTAAAACACCATTGAGACTAGGCAGGAACAGGAAACAATATTCTATTTCCTTAATGCAATCATATTTATATTCCAAATATGCATGAGTTCAACACTGAAAAGCCAGTAATATCCAGCAGCACTGCAGTGGATATTAAAAAAAACAAAAAAAAACACTGTTGTCGAGCGGCGTCACCTTCGTGTCTCCTTCCCCACTGAAACAGTTTGCTGATTCATTCAGAAGAAACCATGAACAAAGCTTTCAAATACCTCTCAGCAAATGATATTAACAGAAAAATTCAGTTGAACAAATTGTACAAATGCCTTGCTGCCTCTTACCAAATGTCCACTAAATGAATTACGATAGCAAAGCATTCCACTGATGTTTCACCTTCAAAGCAGACCTTGTGATGGCTATTCTCTGCTGATGCTTGCCAGAGATAAAAGCTATGAGCCCTTCTCACCCCCCCGATGCCAAGGACACACACATCATCGCTTTACTGGCCTATCTGCCCAGGTGATGCATGGCTCCCATAGCCAGTCAGTCTGAGCCAGTATTTATAACAAACTATGTGAGGCAGCAACCAACTCATCACCGTCGAGACCTCAGAATCCTTGGTCTCCTGGTGGACTCATAGGCTTTGTTATACGCTGTCAACATACAAATATAATGCATTTTGTCTTAGTTAGGGAAATGCAAAGGGAGGATTTAAAGATTCAGCTAAAAGCAATTTACATGTTTCTTTCCTTCATGTTTTTATCCATTTTTTACCCTGTAATATGACGTAAAAGTATCTTTATACATCAGGACACATTTTGGCTTTCAAAAAGACAGTGACGTTAAGAGACAGGATACAGACTGACAGAGTTATATCAATAGATAGATAGAACAAAGACACAGCACACATTAGCAAGAGAATAAAATCAAATGAACAGAAGTATGAATGCTGCTGAACCTGCCAAATACAATTTTAAGATGAAAACGAGACACAATCTACACTCCAGGGTCAGGAAAGGACATCTTGTGACTGGCAAGGAAGTGAACAGCAAAGAACAGTCAATGCTTGAAATTCATTAGGTATCAGTGGGAGACAAAGCACTGACAGGTGTTTATGCAAATCATCTGCGAATGGATTCATCTCCCTAATGGGGAAAACAGCAGTCTCAGAATAATGTGAGGCATGTGGAAGTAAATGATAGTCCACTTGTGAAGTCTTGGGCATATTGTAAGCCGTACAGTGTGCTGTGGTAGACAGACACAGTTGGAATTATTAACTGTTGAGGGTTATCTGTTGGTTTATCCTGAGAACAAATGGTACACTTCTTACAATTCAGTGCTTCTGCGAACATATTGTGTTGCAGTTAATGAAGTAACTGCATTTGCATTAAAGCTATGCACGGATACTCATATCTTTAAGTTTCTCAAGCAGACATGTGGACGAGTAAAATCAACGACATATAAGCTGCAACGAATAAACCAGAAATATCTAACTCTGATAATTAAATGCTAGCTGCTCTGTGAGACTGAATGAAGGTACGGTGGTGTCTTGGGCTAAATGCTAGTATCAACATGCTAACATACTGGTTATAATAATAATACGTAGGGCTGGGCGATATGGCCTAAAAATAAAATCTCCGATTTTATTTTTTTTAATTCGATTTACGATTTTTTTTCTGATTTTCCCCCCTACATAATAAAGCGACCGCTTCGGTGATTGTTCTCCACCAGATTCATCTTTCCTGTCATATGCGGTGCCTTGTGCAAAGGATTCGGCTACAGTTAGCTGTTTTTTAGCTAAGGTTTGTTGGTCACTGCGGTTTTGTTCGTCTCGGAGAGACTGGCATTTTTCATATTCGGCTGGATGTCTCTGTTTCAGGTGTTGGAATAGGTTTGTGGTGCTGCTGCCTTTGACTGTGATGTGCTTTAGGCAAATGTTGCAGCGTGGGGTCTCTTGCTCCACGTCTGTCGCAGCAAACCCATACCAGTTCCAAACAACAGATGATTTTATTCCTTTCTTGGGAACAAACTTCCCACTCTCACCGGTAGCCATGTTGTCGCTTGCTGTTGCTGTTTCATGTGTGCTATGATGTTGTTGTTGTTGTTGTCGCTTGCCATACTGCTATGTGAAACTAACTCTACAGAAGCTCAGGGGAGCCAAAAATGCGCCATTACACAAAAACTCGATTTACTTATTTTTTAAATCGCCCGCGACAAAAAACTCGAATTAATTCATTCAATCGATTTTTCGCCCAGGCCTAATAATACGTCATTTAAAAAACGCATTTCAGGGGCGGCCTCTAAGAGTGCGCGCCCCATGTGGGCTGAGTCCTTTGCAGCGGCCCGGTTCGAATCCAACCTGCAGCCCTTTGCTGTGTGTCATCCCCTCTCTTTCTCTCCCCCTTTCCTGTCTATCCACTGTCACTATGGAATAAAGGGAGCCACCAGAGGAGTTTTGGGATCTTTAATTAAAAAAGACCTGACCCTCCCTTCACCAGCAATACATTTTGGATGGCCCTCCATAATGATATGGAAAAAAAAAGGCATGACCCTCCCAGCAACGTATTGATGCATTCTGTACTGGTTTGCGCTTGGCAAAGATATACGGATAGCCATTGTAATTTTACAGCCATGACAAACGTGACTAAACCTCTACATTCTCATCTTACGCATCACACTCCTCTGTTATGGTGTGGTGGCCATTTCAGTAGATTTACTCACTAACATAGCTGTGGAAACACAATAAGCATGGAAACTAAATGCACACTTCCTGCATTACTTCAAATACTAAGTTACTCATCTAGTAAACTAGTATTCACATGAAATAAAACAAGAAAACATTGAGACCATTCAACAAAGGACACTGGGAAATAACAAATTCAACACAGGACTCGTCACTAGGCTTCCTCAGTCATTGTATATTTTAGCATAGGTAAGCTTGCCGAAGCTGAACATTATCCAAAACTCCATTTCTCAGACAAGTGTCAATTTTGGAGCTTGCATGCCACCACTCCTTCTCAAATGCCTTGAAAAGTCGCTTGCACAATTTCACAAATAATCACCGGGACCGAAAGGATATTTGAATCGGTTATGGCTGCAGCCTGCAGACCTCCTGTCTCATGCCCTCCCTGCTCGGTGCAGTCCGTGGCGCGAGCTTTGACTTTTCAAAATAAAAGCTTGCGTCTGGTATGTTTTCGTACGGTGTTTTGGATGTTTTTGAACTAAACAGTACGGCAATCATGCTAATGAATAAAATTATTTTTTCAGCAGATGTCTTAGTTACAACACAATGGAGCTAGCAAAGCAGTTTTGTGTTTATATCTTTTATATATGTCAATGGTTTATATATGTGCGAGCGGGATTTATTCAGTTTGGGAAATTCCACGGTCTCTAAAGCTACAGTTCAAATTGTCTGGCTGACTAAACAGAGAGGGTCCCATCTGCTAGCAATAGGGGCCGAGACTGAGAGAGCTATGGATCTACATGGATAAATATGCACCAAACAAGCCACTTGGAAATTTTACTGTTTGAATACAGAAGTTGGGTGACCCTCCCCCCTAGACTAAAAAAAAATTGGATGAACCTCCCATCAACAAAGAATAAAAAGACATGACCCTCCCCTATTTTCCTCTGGTTCCATTCCATAAATACCGAACAGTCCCTAAGGGGACATGAATGCCTGTAGAAAATTTGATCCGTCTGACAAATGTCGAGCATGGTGACGTTCAACTAAAAGTCAGGGGATCTGGGGGGTCTTTCGTGATTCATCTTCTAGGGACCTTGAATATCCATAAAAAAATATCATGGGAATCCATTCAATAGCTGCTAAGTTATTTCAGTTTTGAACAAAGTGATCGAACGACCGGCCATTCCACATTGCTGACCTTATGGCATACTGATCTCAATAAACAAATCCAATGTCACCACACTGTCTAGCTGAAGTTTTACAATTTGTTAATGCCAACAATTTACCGACTTCTTAATGACAAGAACAAAGATGTTGCTTATATCAGTATGAAATTAAGAGGATGTATCATTCTGCACAGCTTGTTCAGATCTTTTATTTATTTTAAGATTTCTTTTGGGCCATTTTAGGCCTTTATTTATATAGGACAGCTGAAGACATGAAAGGGGGGAGAGAGGTGGAATGACATGCAGCAAAGGGCTGCAGGGCGGAGTCAAACCCGCGGCCGCTGCCTCAAGGAGTAAACCTCTACACATGGGCGCCTGCAGGTGAGCTACCCAAGTACCACAGAATGTTAGGATCTTTAAGGCAAATTTGTGACTTTTGATTTTGGGCTACATACATGAATACAATTGACTTGGCGGTGCCACATCACTTCAAATAACACATTATTGGTTTGAGACTTGCTATTTGAGAAATTTTTCACTTTCAACTGGTATTATCCCAGTAATTTCTCATTGTGACATCAATTAACACACAGTCTGATAAATATTCAAAGTTCTTTTCATATCCTGTCATGGGAGAACAAAATGGAGACAGTGCACAAGGCTCACATCTTATTAATGACTCATTTACTTTGATCACAAGCTGTCATTACACTGTTTGTTTCTATTATTTTGTGCCATTCAACATCTGCCAAGAGACTGTAAAAAATCTGACGTTTAAGAAAAAAATCAAAGTTGCCACAACTGTGCACTGCAACTGTGAAGTTTGATAAGTGCCTGCTATGCACATACTTAAAACGATTTCAATGCTGAAGTGATTTATGAAAGCCTTAATTGCATTGTCTCCATCCATGCTACTGTATTTGTCACATCCACAGCTGTTCCACAAACTTCAAAACAATGCATACTTTTGGCCTGTTTATGTAACTTGTCTACAGGGGGCAAGTATGGTAATGCTGAGTCCTTAATATTCGAGTGGAGCCTCCCTATATTTAGCGTGCACAGCATTTCTTTGAACCAACTCGCTCTAATGAAAACTTTCTCTGTTTCATAAATTGCAACTTGGGCTGCATGGCCTTAAAATACAGATAGTGACATGTTGTCGACCAGAAATATGATTGGGTTTCATGAATGACAAACGCAATCTATAAAACATCTTCACGATTTTATCAAGGCTCCCATTCCTTTTTTTCCATGTAATGTTTCACTAGATTGTTTAACAGTTGTTGCTAATTTAAGGAGTGTCCTCTGCCACTGAATGGGAGTAGTCATTCATTGCCTTAAAAAACAGTTGGGCATTTTGGAAAAATATGTTCACTTTCTAGGCAAGAGTTAGATGAGATGATTGATAGCACTTGTCCCTAAAAGCTACACTCAACAACATGAAACTTTGCTCGAAGTATGACCAGGGTCTCTACACATGAACTCCAGCAATGAGAACATTGTTTGTGTTCACAGAGTTTACTAAAAAGAAAGGTTTTGAGCAAC
Organism: Sander lucioperca; assembly: GCF_008315115.2. Lineage (NCBI taxonomy): Eukaryota > Metazoa > Chordata > Actinopteri > Perciformes > Percidae > Sander > Sander lucioperca. The sequence continues at coordinate 9,820,593 of NC_050195.1, read as the reverse complement.
TCATGTTAGCAGTTGTTCTTTACGCTATCCGCCATTTTCCCAGTCAAAAATAGGCGATCTCAGAATGTGAATAAATGGAATAGCAGGGAATGTCATTCTTATATGAGGCTCAAGGTCAATATTGTTTTTCACTAATGACAAAACAAAAAATTATCCGTGCATTTATATGGAACTAAGCTTTAGGAGCCTTCCATCTTCACTCTCCTCCCTTGACTATTTTTGACTGGCTCAATAGATGGCGACTGGAAGAACAACAGCTACAGTGAGTTGCTCAAAACCTTTCTTTTTAGTAAACTCTGTGTACACAAAAAAATGTTCTCAGTGCTGGAGTTCATGTGTAGAGACCCTGGTGATACTTCGAGCAAAGTTTCATGTTGTGTCGAGCCTTCTTAGTGTTTTAAAAATAGCTATTTTGAGGCTAGCATAAAAGTGCCCCTAGCATTCTCATTCAAAAGGCCATTTGACCAAAAAACGAAAATACTGTAAATCTTAAAAGTGACGCTTCCGTCCTAAATATGCTTTTAAACGAAAGTTTGACCCGGGTACATTCACAAAAAGACCCTAGGTTGCATTTTGGCGAGAGTTACGCTTTAACATATATACTTGAGAGTGATATCCTTTTTCTAATCTAACTCCTGGCAATAAAGCACATTTCACAAAATGTAGAAACTAATCATTTAAGGATGTGCTAACCCATCAGAAATCACAAAGTATGGGCAGATTGCTGTTTAGAAAACTACCAAGAGTAAAACCACAAAATACCTGCAATTGCTGGGCAAGTAACAGTTGAAGATATTAAGGATTGACAGAAATATAGGCAGCCTCATTACGCAGTATCAGTCCAATCCAATGAGAACACATCAGACTGAGAAGGCAATCCCTTGGATGAACTCATTCAGTCAAGTCAGTCTGGTAGGGAAATGTGTTTTTGCCGCTGAGTCACTTTCCTAATCAAATCAGAATCAGTGATTTTAGAGTGGGGGATAGTCGGTGCTTACCAAATCATTATGGTAAAAGAAACTGGGTATATTTAGCTTGCTTCTACATAGCCTCCTCACCCACTCTCCCTCCTTTGCTCTCACTCACTCTGTACGATCTTGTTTGTCTCTCAGCGCTTGGCTAATTTTGCACTTGGATGTAACTTTGGCTCACAGGAGAATGCTCCTCATTTGCATAATCTGGTTTCTAGGGCTACAGTTGTAATACAGCTGCAGCTCGAAAAAAGCCATGAGGAGTCAACTCCCAGAGTGATGTAGTGCAAATGAAGTGTCCACTGACTCCACAGCCATTTGAATGCAATGAACTCCTTCACCAGATCACTGTACATAAAAGAGAACATTGAGCGTAATCCAATACAAAGTGAACAGCGCATATGATAAATATATGTATGATACACATTGTTGGTTAGTTAGGGTCAAGAGAGAATATGCAAAGCTATCATGATACACCTTAAAAGAACAAACTATTAAAGGCCAAGTCAACATATTGACTGAGCAACCTACAGGCTGTATAGATTTTAGAAGAGCACAGAGTACAGTGGAATGGGTAAAGTCTTTGAGTCAAAAGGGTTAAAGAAGAAATCAGTAAGTTAAGGAGGAGCACATAGATGTCCGTTGACCTCGGTACACACTAGCTGCCTTTGCTTTGACCCAGAATCGATCCATTGCCAGCCAGTTAACTCTTGGCCTCTCAGCCTCACAGCACTCTGCCGCTCCCACAGAAGTGAGGTGATGTGTACGGACAACCCCCGACTTTAACCACTCTTTGGAAAGCATTCCAAACCCACCACAGAGTGGATTGTCGGCTTTTGTCTATCCAGCATGTGACAAGGTGTAGTAATTCAAACGTGTATCTTCACGATCGTACTACACCCATTGTAATATATTTATTTGTGAGTGTAGATTGAAACATCACAGCATTGAGTAGTATTGCTGATATTGATCTTTAATTAAATCCATCCATGTCATTCACCTAAAAGCAGCATACAATAAAACAGTAGCACTTTTTACTCATTGTTGACTTTGGTCTTTTTCTGCCATTTCCTATCACTGAAATGCCTGAAAGTAAACTGAAACATTGCTCATACACTGTTCTCTATGGGGTAAATACTTATATTGTATTTTGGCAACACATATAGTATTCTTCAATCAATCAATTGGATTTTAGTATTCACGCTGTGTAATGTAAATTAGATGTATCCATGAGATTTCTTTAGCAAAGGACACACAAGCATGACTTGTTGTTTGTGCCATTTCATATTTTCTTAAATGTCATTAGATTATGCTAATTAAATCAACTGTTATGGGGAAAGGATTAGTGTCTGGTAAAATTATGAAATTATGACTTAATAGGGTGTTAAATAGTGTAAACAAATAATTATCGTCTTACCAAATATAAATGGTAGTTGTGACACCAAAGACTTATTTATGTCCAACAACACACTGTGAGCTAAAATGAGAAGTACCATCTGCATCACACTGCCAAAAAATGCTGTCACTTCCTCAGTGATAAAAGGAAGAACTAGGTGGTATACTGACAAATGAGACAGTGAAGAAATAGCCACGCTGTATTTCTAAGAGGCAAAAATAAATAAATGAATGAATAAATATAGATATATTTATCAAACACTGAGTCAGTAGGGTCATTGCATAAGGCAGGATAGAAGGTAGTGTTCGGGGAAAATGTTGAAAGACATTGAACCTGACTATACCGTACTAATCAATCATTCATTTCTTCCAGCCACCTCTAGAGAGGGGAAACACAAACAACATCCAGATTGAAATGCTGTAGTTTCACTGATCATTTCACTGTATGTCTGTGAGTCTTTAGTGTGGCTGATATACAGAGGCAGTTTACCAGGAAATGTTCAAAGGTAACCCCCCCCCCCCGATGCTGTATGTGTTATATTACATTAATAACACCTAGGTCTCCTGGGTGGCAGAAGCTTGACAGCTGTCTGGTCCCAGGTTGTCCACCCAAGCTGCTCCTGTTTTGGGCTGAAAGGCTCAGCAGGAGAAAGTCAGACAGCAGGAGTTATGACTATCACCATGAGCCACACGTGAGTCTGGTGGCTAACCTGATGTATAACTAACTTTCTGTTAGTGAAATCAAAATACTCAGCTGAAAGATGCTGAAACTCGCAGTCATGCTAAAGGGAGATGCAGAGTAATAGTCTGTGGGTTTGTGGCTACAAGAGACCCCTTTCACATTATTATTTAACCGATTGTTCATATACAAATACTTTTTTTAAAGCAGCCTTAAATATCCAACTCCAGACATGCTTGGTGTGATGACACCTTTTGGGTCGGGTGTTTACAGATATGGCTGTTAATCCTTGCATTGTGACGGTTAACAATTAGCACGTACATGGAGCAGCAGTAAGCACATTGAGGTTCAGCAAAGTAATAATCTATATAGCCCTGTGATCAGATCAAAAAGGAAAATATTTTTTTCGTAAGATTTAGATATTCTCCCCCTTATTTCATTTCAAGCATTTAGATGGCAGCCTCATCCTAGCAATCTAATTTAGCATTTTTATTGTGTGTCTCTCCCAAGGACAAACACCGTTGATGGAGACACACTGGCTGCCGCGCCTTTGACCTTTTAGGTATGGGAAAGTCTAACTACTGGGTCACCCTGTGTTACCTTCAACAAGGGCTTTTTCATTCAAATAGTACATTTGAATTTGTTGTATTTCAATTTTCTAATTACAATCACTACACAAGACACACAAATATCTCAGTCATAAATTGTGTTCACCCAAAACACAGCAGTAGATTTACAAAGGTCTTCCCATTATTTTGTACAAACTGTAGTTAACAAGTTAACATTTAAACTTGCTGGTCACACTAGACAGAAACAGAGTTTCTTTAAGCTTCCTGCAGCCAAGCAGCCTGTTGAATTGAAGTAAGGTAAATGACCTGGATCCAGATACTTTTATGAAACAATTTTTTCAGGTACATCATTTTTATTAACAATTCATATGATTTTGTTTCCTGTGCTTTCTTTGGAGCCCGAGGCTTGAAGACGAAACTACACTGTATGGTTTGACACTAGACAAAGACATAATAAAAGTTCATCCTATACTCACAAAAAATATCCGTGGGAGATAAGCCATGTTGTTGATAATTACACACATTAATCTTGTTTTACCCGTCTGCTCACTAATCAGTTTGTCAAAGTCAGCCAGGATTTTCATACAGCAGTGCCTCTAGTATACCATTTTTGTGTTTATTCTTCTTGGCTTGCAGTATCTTCCCAGAGGCAATAAATAGAATGAGCCTGCCAAGTTGAGAGGGGATTGGCACTATCCATGGGAGTGAAAGTCATAGTTGTTGAGACACTGCTTAATTTTAGCTTCTTTAGTTCTGGCACCTTCCTCCCCTTTGTAACAATGCCAAAAGGTGACATGATGAGATACAAACTTACAACACTTCATCAATATATAATTGATTAGTCTACAGTTGGGTCGGGATTTAGTTCAAGTTCTGGGCAAACAGCCCATCTATTATGGCATCTGTTAATTTTCTTAAAGTTCGTCTGTAACAAAAGCACACAGCCAATACATATGTGCTTGTTCCCGGCATCCTATGGTATGATCACGTCTACGGTTTGTTTAGTTTGAGCCATGCCATCATAGTGTAAAGGTTGAATTTGTTGTATTTCAATTTTCTAATTAAAATTCAGTAGGGCTAGCTCAATCATTGGACAGATTAAGGAACATGGCATCATGCAAAATCCCATACCTATATTTACGTCACAGTATTTAACGCGTACATATATAATAACCGTCTCTATCATTCACTCCAGAACATATGAAAAAGATATGGACATCATACAGTATAAGTCTTGAATTGTAGTATTTTTTAAATAATACACATTATAATTCAATAGAGACCTCCTGCATTTTTTGAAATCTTGATTAATTAAACAAGTTCACTAATTCACAAATTATAATTGTGAACATTTCTGACCTTACACCTGTATTCATTGATGTTTTTAGACGCTTGGCGGGTATCAGGGTCAGGTTTAAATACAAAATTGACACATATTCACCTTTAAAGTTAATATGGTGAATGTGTTAGTTAACAGTAGCTCATGTATTTTTTAAGATTATTTTTGGGGCATTTCAGCCTTTAACTGATAGGACAGTTGTAGACAGAAAAGGGGGGCGAGAGAGAGAGGGAATGACATGCAGCAAAGGGCCGCAGGTCGGATTGGCCTTGGTACATGGGGTGCACGCTCTACCAGGTGTGCTACCAGGGCGCCCCACAAGTAGCTTATTTACACATCCAGCATACATGGAGCAAAATCAGAATCCATTTGGAGTTAATGTGTGTGTACACCTGATGAATGCAAGTGTTGGGACCTAGCAGTGATGAAATAGCTTTGATAATTGCTAATAATTGAATCTCTAACTCACAAATTCCTTACACAAGTCCAACATTTACTCTCCTTACCTCTGGTTTTGGTCTCTACCACCTCTTCAATATCTAGCTCTGTAGCTCTGCTAAATGCTTAACAATGTTCACTAGCTTTAATTTTACCTGTCTACTGTGTGGTGCTGGACAGGTATCATACAGTGGGTTTTAACAGTGGACATTCAAATCAAAATACACAGCTGAAAGATGCTAAAATGCTCAGTCATGCTAAAGGGAGATGCAGAGTGATAATTCTCTGTGGGTTTGTGGCTACAAGAGACCCCTTTCACATTATTATTAGGGCTGTCAAACGATTACATTTTCTTAATCGTGATTAATCGTTGAATTTCTAGTTAATCGCGATTAATCGCATGTTTTATCACATGATTAAAATTCTATTATTTTGCATTTCAGAACTGTTTTTAATTACATATTAACAATAGGAAGCAATTATTACCAGTGTATCTTGATTGGGAATAAAATGAATGCAAAGAAAATGACTTTATGAACTTGATTTTAAGATTTGTATTTGTTTATTATATATTTAATCTAGTCACACATTTGAATCTAGAGTCAATATTAGGGTCGGGTATTGTTTGGTTTGGATACCGGTGCTAAAGCGGTACTTTTAAAACGGTACCAGTGCCTTAACGGTGCCTGAACCGATACTTTTTAAGAAAGTTTAAAAAAAGAAGGGTACTAAACAGTTGGTGACATTAAAGAATGGCTTGTTTATTGCTAAGACCATATCATCAAAATGAAATGTTTAATAATAATGTAATCACTATAACAATAACTTATTTCACTAGTAAATAGCTGTTGAATGACAAAAACAACCACCAGATGGGAAAAGGGCATTTAACAACAACTTTGAATGCACCACGAGGCTGTAAATTACCAGTTTCAATGAACACACCGTCTGTGTTTTTCCGACAACAGCAGCTGCAGATTGTTACATCCCGGTGTCGGAATCCTCTACAGTGAAATACAGACAAACTTTACACCGTTTAGCGTTAGCTGTCAGCATCGTAACCGTGTTTAATCCAGCTACTAGCTAGCAGTAGGCTAACGTTAGCTGCTGTCGAGTATAGTGTTAACTAGCTTCACGTGCAGTGATGTTTCTGTTGCCTGTAACGTCTGTGTCAGAGCATCAGAGAGAAGCACAGACATATCAGTGGCACCAGAATGAGGCACCGAAATCCGCGTTGCTATTCCTGCAGCAGCAGGATGTGTTACGAGGAAGTACGGCAAAATAGTAGCCTGTTAGGCACGACGTAAAGCCAAGTGAAGTGAAAATAAATTAATAAATGACGGCATGCGATTAATACGATTAAAAAAAATTAACGCATTGTGCTTGACCCTTAATCGCATCGCGATTAACGCGTTAATGCTGACAGCCCTAATTATTATTTAACCGATTGTTCATATTAAAATACTTTTTTACAGCATCCTTAAATAACCAACTCCAGACACACTTGGTGTGATGACACCTTTTGGGTCGGGTGTTTACAGATACAGTATGGCTGTTAATCCTTGCATTGTGACGGATAACGATAAGCACGTACATGGAGCAGCAGTAAGCACACTGGGGTTCAGCACAGTAATAATCTAGAACAAAAAGGAAGACATTTTTTTGTAAGATTTCGATATTCTCCCCCTTAGTTCAGTTCAAGCATTTAGATGGCAGCCTCATCCAAGCAATCTAATTTAGCATTTTTATTGTGTGTCTCTCCCAAGGACAAACACCGTTGATGGAGACACACTGGCTGCCGCGCCTTTGACCTTTTAGTTATGGGAAAGTCTAACTACTGGGTCACCCTGTGTTACCTTCAACAAGGGCTTTTTTATTCGAATAGTACATTTGCAAGATATGAAACAGTAGGAGGTAAGAAAAGTGTTGCTTTGTTGTATTTAATATCCCCAAACACAAGCTGAACTTGGGATGCATTTAACAGCATTATCACTGCCACAGTCAAGTGTTTTATTCCCTCTTTCACACAAAAAAAAATCTAAATCACTGTGTGGAGGAGACTAAAGAATACATCATATGAACCGACTATTCATTTAAAAAAAGAAAGAAAAAGGGGATCATGTATAAAGCCTACAGATTTAGTGACATTTTGTAGAAATATAGGGTGTAGAATGGTAGATTACGGGAGAGGGTGTATAAAACATAATGAATATAATGCTGCAGACATAAGATACATAGCCATTTATAATAAGATATGACATGAGCAGTCCATGCACATTAACACAATATGTACCATATATGTGATTGTATTCACATTAGCTGTCAGGGAACAGGATGTAAAGCCACGCATTTTCTAGAAAAGTAATTAATTAATTAATTAATTAGAATGAATGACAATGTTCTTTAGAGAAGATGTCAAACAAGCACCACATATTCAGTTGCACAATATGTAACCATCTAGCCATTTGCTATATTCAGTCTGCATTGTAATTCTTAGCAGGAAGGAAAACAAAGACACAAATCTAATAACTATCAGAGCAACAACAGTAGCCCCATAGAGCTGCTGCCTTTTGTTTTAATTTGGGATGTTTACGTGGTGTTCATGTTTAAAATAATCCCTTCTGGGAAATAATCAATGATGCAGCAAATTGTGAATAATGATTCCTGATGCTAAAAAGACGTATACTTAGTATCCTGTGGCAAAACAAGTCAGATTTCCATTCATCATGAGCATGACCATCATGCAATAACAAAAGCATACAAACTGAATTACAAGCACTAAAGCCAAATGTTTACCGTTTACTGTATGTAGTGAGACAGATACAATTAAGTGATGCTTAGGGGTAAAATATGTTGCATTCCTCAGTCTAACATCCAGCCTCAAAGGGTCAGAACCTTTAAAAGGTTTGGTTTTCTTCCCCAAAGCCTTTTGAATTACTCACCGTTAGCACTTTGAATGCATGGAGGTTAAACCTGGATCAATATTTCCTATTTCAAGTATAGACTGCCACTACAGGTTAGATGCTTGGTTGGGAGAAATATACACTGTGGTTATGTGCATGGCTGCAAAGCGTCATACATGAACTGTATGGCAAAGACCAATCTCACATATTACACATTATGCGTTACTGCTTCTGCAACAGAATATAAATGATGTTTACTGAATTCAACAATGGTTTATTTGATGTGCTTGGGAACTTACAGTACTTTCCCCTTGAATATCCAGTTTACTTCCATTATCATATCCCAGATTATCCTTTGACATTCCCTAGAGAATGTAGTTCTTTGTGCTGCACATATATGTAGGTAAAGAAAACCCTAGTACTCACTACATTCATACATTTTCAAATGTAGAAAAAGTGAAAGTGTAGACAGCATTAGGCAACGGTCCAAAAAAAGTAGGTGACCACCAAAGTTCAAGATAATTATACATCTCATAAAACTGTGTTGGAAATCCAACAGAACAGCGAAAAGGAGAGGAATCCAATGCCAATTTCAATCTCTAGTCTTTTTTAATGTAATCGTAAAATAAAGTTGTTCCTTTGGTGAATGAATCTGAATACACTTCATAATAATTCAGATTTACATCTACTGCTTTGTTTATTTAGATTGTTTGTGAGAACAGTGCATAACCTCATAATTCAGAAATCAAAGCTTCATACATGACTTAATTAATTAAGCTGTTTAGCAGTTTCTGCAGTCGCTAGATATAGTATATAGTATTGTAATTTCCCTATTGGGGATCAATAAAGAGTATAAACTATTATTATTATTATTAATTATATAGTGGCAGCTTTAGTCAATATCTAACCTCTAACCATCATCCACTATGGGCAACTAACACTCCCACCTTGTATCTCTTTAACATACTTTACACTATCTAGTACATATGGGATAGAATAAATGGGCAAATTGTAACACAAAATTAGAATTTGATGAGATACTGTAAATTTATAGCCTGGGAACCAGACGGATCTACCAACCTCGTTTCATTTGCTTTGGCAGATACGTCTGACCCTTCATATTCAGACAGATTTCCAGTCAACCATGCCCTCGACAGACCAATCCCAACCGTCAATATAATGTGGGCTGGTTTAAGACGGTGACTTTCAGCGTGTAGCTTGCTAGCTCAAAGTGTGTTGTTGTTTCCTGAATAAAACTGAGTTTTGCAAGGCAAATATCCAGTGATCCAGTCCCTGATTGAAATTAAGTCGCAACTTCCCTGCATCAGAAGTGCAGACAGTTCATTCTTTAATGGTGATTAGTGGGTCATTTTATTGTAAGCCACATCTCTAAAGAGACCCCCACCTACAGCGTTCTTTCTTTTCTAAGGTCACAGATCAATTACTACTGAAACTTTTGTTAACATCAATGTAATCATCTATCTCCACATGCTAATATACTGTATTTGCATCCAGTAAATGAACTGTCCTTGATCCAGACGATGCAGTTACTGATCGTAACTGGCAATCTTTGTCCCACGCAACTTACCGGGCTCAGGGAACTGAGATCAAACTGTCAAACTAGTCAGTGCTGATCAAATATTAATCAAGATTGTGTTACTGTTTTGCATATTTCTCGCCTAATATGTTTTAGGCCTGACAAACTTGATTCCTTTTAAGGATTCGGGTTATTCTGAGTCACTCACTAAACTGATCTGGGTTGTGCAAGTCACTTGGGTCACTTGAGTCAGTATTGCTAAATCGCCAAGGAAACTCAGTCCTAGCGAGCTTGCAATGATTCGGACTGTCTGCTCGACCTAATTGCATTTTACCATACTACATTTATACACCAAATCTACAGTAGGCCTAGGCTACGTGCAGAACATTGTATGTTATTTCAGAAGTGAAAGAAGGGCTTTTGTTGTGGATTTGCTTTACCCTGAGCTCGAGGAGAGACTCTACAGATCCACTCATGACAACATAGCCGGCTGATCGCGCAACTGACTGACTGACTCGAGGACTCAAGAGCTCATGACTTATGAGTCCCATGGTATGCGAGCTTGCAATGTTTCCGGCTCTGCGGGAAGTTCCTATAACCTGTTATATCGGACTGTCTGCTCACCCAGTCACTTGAGTTGACTTGTGGAGTTGTGGTTGCCTACGAAATTGTAAGTTTTAAAGCTTTTGGCAGCTAAGATGGCTAGGACTAGTAGTAGCTCATGTTGCAAGAGGTTTGTGTGTGGCGCTGTTATCATTTTAGATTGAATTGTAGTATGACTCAACTGATCCAAGTTAATGATCTAGAGACTCGCGACTCATGGATTATTTTAAAGACACGGGTGAAAGATCCGAGTGAGTCACAACAACAGGTTTGGTTTTCATAAACACACTTTAGCGTACTGTTTTACTGTGTTACCATTTTTTCCTGCTTTAAAACAGACCAAGCATCGCCCAACTTGCATGTGTCCAGAGGCATTTTGGTCTGCACAGTTGAAAACGCCCAGATGAACAGAGGTTCCAGGTTAATAAACATTTGCGAATTAGTCTGGTGATGACAGGCTAGTAGGTTTAAAGACTGATGATTGAAAAAAAAAAGACCAAAGTTAGAGTTCCTCATTTAAGTCAAATCTATATCAACATTGAGAACAAATTTCATGGAATGCACAAAATGTCAGATGGGAGTAATGTACTGGATTTTCAATACAAATTACTCGCTTAGTAATAAAAAGTAAAGCATCCAGTAAATACTTCCTCTTTGTTGTTATAGTTATGCTGCAAATGAGATCAGTAGAAATGGTGACAAGTAAGAGGAGGGAAATGAAAGATGTGGGACACTGGAAGAGTTCCTGCACATGAGATACAGCAGAGCTCATGCATGGCTGGTTTCTGTAGACCCTGATTGTAATTAAGTCGCAACTTCCCTGCATCAGAAGTGCAGACAGTTCATTCTTTAATGGTGATTAGTGGGTCATTTTATTGTAAGACAAATCTCTAAAGAGACCCCACCTACAGCTTTCTTTCTTTTCTAAGGTCACAGATCAATTACTACTGAAACTTTTGTTAACAGCAGTGTAATCATCTATATGCTAATATATTTAATTGGGAATTGTTCTATACTCAACCGTACAATTCATTTTAACTCATTTATAGAGCATTCACAGATTAAGACTAAAACACAACAACAATTCTGAAAATCAGTCACTAAAAATAAAATCTTTAGAATGAAAAAGTATGGATAACACAATTACAGTAAAACACAATAGCATCAAGAACTAATGAAAAATAACAGTGGGACCAGGCATGTATTCATGATGATTACTATCAGAAAGATAAAGTAAACAGAGGGTAAGACATTTTGTAAAGATATCAGTTGAGGGGACAGATCTTTTAGTGAGGTGCAAACTATTCCTCAATTAAGGAGCAACAATAGATGGCACACAGTTGTAAAAACACAAAACATGCTCTGTACAATGTAGCACAAATTATAGATATAGATATTATTTGCAATGCTAGTTAAACAAATCAAACAATAACAGAGGTAAGATTAACTCACAGAGAATGCAAAAACGTAGCTAGCCAATGGAATGTACAATTAAAAGCTTCAAAAAGGTTGAAATTATAGCATACGGGGATGTGGGTACTGTTGCTGTTTCTATAGTGCTCAAAACATTTGACTCAAGAACCAGGGATTTTATTTTTCGGGGTTAAGCATGCAACTGTATCCCATTTATATGAGAGCTGTCTGCTGCTTGTGCCCTTCCTTGACAGCAGCCTTATGAGGCAACACTCAAAGTGTAGAATGTCTCAAAAAGGAACATATTGACTATAGAGAGCAACAAATAACATGTCACAAACCGTCACTCTTTTCCTCTTTTTCTGTCTCATTCCTAGTTTTCAGCCTTCTCTAAATCTGTGTTATCTGATGTTGTGTGATTTTGTAATATTGGCTGAAAAAAAGTGTATATTTAGGGTTGCACATTCATGCTCTCCACTTCTGCGAGGATTAACATTGTTTGTTTGTTTGGCCTCAGACCGTCTTAATCCAAGACTCAGTTATTTACTAATATGTATGCCAAATAATGTGTGTGACAGAATTCACACTGAAGAACACAACCAAATTTTTTAACACTTGGTTTCATATTGATCAGCCCAGTCAGAGTATACTGTAACCGTTTCTAAATGTGACCATCTCCTCCGAACTTGTTTAATTCCCCTTAAAGTTGTTGATCTGTGCAGTTGGTAAGCTTACAGTAAAATCTACGAATGACATAATCATAAATGACACGTAAATACAAAAAATAATGCAGTGCCTGAAATAAAGTAAGCAAAATGAGTCAACGCTGGTTGCTGCTTGATGTTCATAAGCACCTAATCACTGTGTTACAGAAACAAGGTATCTAGGCAACCAATATAAAGACAAAAATAAAATGACAGTAGTGTTATTATGGTTTAGACAGGCAGAATGTAGGAATGCGTTTTAGGTTAATTGAACATAGTCCACACGGTAATGTTGTTTATTTTCAATTTGCAAATATCGAATCTGCAATAAGAAGTTGCCAATCTTGTCAAAATGAAAAATGACTGTCAGTGCAAGAAAGGATTGAGGCATCTTTATGTCACAAATTTAAATTATTCCTGCTACTAGTTGTGCTATTATAGATTTGACACACATTTTGATGCAGTCACTTCTCTCTTTTCTTATCATTAAAATCTATTTGGGGAAACTCTTATAACTACATTAAAATAAAAGCTGCAGATGGTAGAAAATATATATGTTGTTGCCTTGATATAACAGAAGCAGAATAAGGTTTATTACCAAGTCTGTGTTCACTTACACTTGGAGCAAAAGAGGAACAATTAAAATTTAGAGCACAGCTTCAATCAACAATGTTAAAAACAAAGGACAAAGCCAGAAATCTTGGTGTAGTCATGGACTCAGACCTGAATTTCAACAGCCACATTAAGACAATTACATAGTCAGCCTACTCTCACCTTAAGAATATATCAATGATTAAAGGAATTGTGTCCCAGCAGGATTAGGAAAAACTTGTCCATCCATTTATCTTCAGTAGACTTGACTACTGTAACGGTGTCTTTACAGTAGAGCTGGGCAAGATATCAATATTATATCGATATTGTGATATGAAACTAGATATTGTCTTAGATTTTGGATACCATAATATCGTGATATGACATAAATGTTGTCTTTTACTGGTTTGAAAGGCTGCATTACAGTAAAGTGATGTACTTTTCTGAACTTATCAGACTGTTCTAGCTTTTCCATTATTTTCCTTTTCCCCCACTTAGACATTATGTCCACATTACTGATGATTATTTATCTAAAATCTAAGTGTGAAGATATTTTGTTAAAGCACCAATTGTCAACCCTAGAATATCGCAGCAATATCAATATCGAGGTATTTGGTCAAAAATATCATGATATCTGATTTTCTCCCTATCGCCCAACCCTACTTCACAGGTCTGCCTAATAAATCAATCAGACAGCTGCAGCTGATTCAGAACTCTGCTGCTCGAGTCCTCATTAAGACCAAGAGAAAAGTGGATCACATCACTCCAGTTCTGAAGTCTTTACACTGGTTTCCTGTCCCTCAAAAAATTGATTTTAAAATACTTCTATTGGTTTATAAATCACTTAACGGTTTGGGGCCAAAATACATTTCTGATCTGCTGCTATACATTATGAATCATCCAGACCTCTCAGGTCGTCTGGGACAGGTCTGCTTTCTGTCACCAGAGTCAGAACTAAACACAGAGAAGCAGCATTCAGTTTTTACGCTCTACATATCTGGAACAAACTCCCATAAAACGGATGGAACTCTCAGTTCTTTTACAGTAAATGAGTGTTTTGATGCTGCCTTTCTTTAAATAATTGTTCATTTCTTATACTGCACTGCAACTTTTATTCTCGTATTTTATCTGTTTTTATATTTTGTTTTAACTGTTCTTAAATGTTTTATGTAAAGCACTTTGAATTGCCCTGTTGCTAAAATGTGCTATACAAATAAAGCTGCCTTGCCCTGTCTTGCCTTACACAGAATTAGCCTTGGAGTGTGCTGCATACAATAAACATAAAACATCAAATTAAAGGCAAAGTACTGCAACAGTCAAGAACATAAATATAGAATAGAAGAAAAAGGTTAATACAAATATGAAAAACAAACAACCAAAATACTATAACCAATGTGTACAATATAACTTTTTCAGAATGAGCTGTACAGTGTAGTGCAGGAGGTGCACACTATTGATTAGGGGATGTGCAAAAGTTCACCCCATCTGGAATGTGTACAGGGATAATAGTCCAAGATGTGTTTTAATGTAACACACATATTGCGGTGGGAGTTGTAGTTGTTTTATTGTAATGAAAGCAATGAAGTGTGACATTAACTGTTAAAAAACAATACTAGATTCAAATATCTTCCTACAGTATGTGCTCAGTTGCTCCAGCCTGGGAGTTATCAGACTCAATTCTCTGTTAAGTCTAAAAAACTCCTGGTGGACTGGTAAGTTATGCAGGCTTCAGATATATTCAGGGAAAGTAGTGGAATACACAAAATAGAATCAGCTCACAGGGGTTGTAAAACACAGTGCTGAATATACTCAAAAGAGCCTAATTCATAATGTCAAAGAAAATACCACAGTGGTTACCCTAACACTCAGAACTTCAAATCAATCAATTTGGTCCAGTCACATTTGACAGTTATGTGATTAATCAACATATATTGACACACTATACTATTGGTTCTGTTATGATTAATTAAGTGCTATTTTAGTCAATATTAAAGATCACCCTAATCATTACACCTCAACACTTCCCAAGTAGTGATTTAAATTCAATGGTCATCACAGAGCAGCACACATACCACATTCCTAATTTACATTATTCACACAAAAGACATTCCCAATAATCTATCATTAATGCATAGACACTGTCTTAACATAACAGAGGTAAATCCTTCTTTCATATCAACAGAGTTAACATATTCCAGAGCTGTGATCCAATGCACTGTGAAAATATGCAGCATAAAGGTGTTTTTGCCGATATGTCCACAGTTGAATATGACAAATGATGGTGATTTGCCTCAGGACACGATCACTCACAATTGCCAGTTCAGAACATTTTATCTCACTCTAGTGGGAGCATTGACAAAAGACAATTGGGCTATCAGGTATTCTGCGTGACAGCGATATACTTCAAGCCGACTCCTAGTAATTTAAATGCCCTTCTCCGCATGGCAAAGAAAAAAAAAAGTCTGTTTGCAAGAGCAAGATGCAAAATCTAAATATAATATTTGTATTGCTTAAGCTCTGCCAATGTTATTGCAATGTTAAATGGAATTGATGTTTAGGTAAAAACAAGTCTTAGCCTGGCATAGCCAGACTAATTCGCAAATGTGTATTAGTCTAACCTCTCAGTTCAATCGGATTTCCACGTGGAGTTATCAACGGTGCAGAACAAAATGTTTCTGGACACAATCAAATAGACTACAACCAATCACAGCAATAAACAATACATCCAAGTTGGGGCGGTGCTGGGTCCATTTTTATGCAGGAAAAACATGACGGCCGGGTCACAAACTTTTTCAAATTACAGCTAAACTGCACTAAAATGTGTTTCTGAACATTTTAAGCGAGAAATAGGCAATACAGTAATACAATCTTGATTCATATTTGATCAGCACCACCTAGTTTGACAGTTTGATCCAAGTTTTGTAAGCTTGGTCCGTTGTGCTGGCCAGATAATCAGAAATCTGTCTGAGGGTCAAGGGGGACCAGAGGTTTTTGTCTGAGCAAATAAAACATGAGCTGGCAGATTTGTCTGGTTTCCATGCTATCCATATCTAGCTTTCAATAAAAAAAAAAATAGTAAAAACCATATGAATGATTACAATTGTTTTTATTAATGATTTAAATTTATTATTTCAGAATTTGAAGTAGTGAGCAAGGCAAGCTAGCAATAAGCAAATAAGGCAAACAAAACTGTAGGGTGGCATTTGTGTCATTTGATTCTAAGGGAAAAATGCTTCATTATACTGGCTAGCTACTCTTGTAACACCACTACACAACATTTCATATAAACAGTACAGAATAGTACAGACTGCATGCTTATTGACCCAAAAGTCTGTTTTTATACGACACGGAAATTTAGTCCAGATTTATCTGCTCAACATGCTTGCCTATGGACACCATTTGGGTTTGAGTATTAAGATTTGATTTGTCCCTTTACGTGTATGTGGACCAAGAATATATTAACAGATTTTTGGACAAAAACGGACAAGCCATTTCAAATTGAAAAGAAAAGAAATGAATAAAAAAACGATACATCTGACCTTGCCACTGCCACCCCCGTTCAGATTCCTGAAAATACCCGCCAGACATCGGAGGTCATCCGTGGCACTGACAAGTCTGTAAGCTATCTGGCAGCTGTCAGTCTTCATGTAGCCACTTGCAGGAGCCCCAGCTGGTCAGCTCACCCTTATTTATTGGGTGAAATTGAGCTGCGTCCCACTCACCTGTTCCCTTGCTCTCATTGTTATTGCTTAATGTGATTGGATAGTTTCAATAATGGGATATGATGTATTATTTATTAGGTTGAGTTAAGCATGACTTATTGAGTTGAGTTTGTCCAGCTTGCACCAGTACCAGTTGACCATTGATTTTAGATTTGTTTCTGTTGTTATCGCTTGAATTGCTCACTGGTAAAAGTCCAAACTGCTTAGTAAAACAAGATGGAGCAAAGGAAAGAAATGATAGCTTTAAGGTCATCTGCTATCTTTATTTTCAAAATTCTGAGACCTCAGATTATTAGTTTCACCACATTGGCAGTGACTGCTGAATGCCATATCTGGAGGCTTGTACAATTAACATACCGCTCCATCTAGCCTCTGGCCTTAGAATAAGTAGAAGGCAATTATGAAAGCCAGAGCCTAGTGCAGGCAAAGTGAATGGCACAGCCATCTTCTCAATGATATTGAAGTGGGAAAAACACTGGAGACATTTAAATAAAATTATAAAGAAATGGGCATTGCACACAAACCTGTACCCAATTTCCTGATGACACTGCCCAGCAGCACTGCATAAGGCTATTTTAAAATATCATTAATTGACTGTGTCTGATGTAGTGAAATAAAAATTCTTAAAACTAGAAAACTAATTATAGTCATGGTTTTATATGCACCAATGACTCTCATTCATATTTTGTAAGGATTAACACTAGACATTGACCTATGGATCACTACTGGACAAAACATGTTGAAATATCACAGTCTAAAAGTGTTGCCAAATGGACATGCAAGAGGAAAGTGACACAATTGTGCAACAAATTAATTACTTGATTCTAATGGATACAAAGTAAGAGACCTACCATGTAATGGCATCTGGTAAATGTAAGACTCAACAATATCTTCATGGCTTTGGTGGGTGAAAAATATTAAATGTAAAGATTTTTGGGGTTTTAAACTTTCCTTCACAGGTGTGCAATTTAATAATAATAATAATAATAATACATTTTATTTATATAGCGCTTTACATGGTACTCAAATACACTTTACAGTAAAACCAGCACATATAGCACATTAAAAACAGATAAGCAATAAAACCAACACATAAAACAAGCATATTAAAAGCAATTAAAAACAATAAAACCAGTAACTATCAGGTGAGGAATTTAAGATTATTGTATGTGGAAAGCTAATCTGAAGAGGTGTGTTTTGATTAGTGTTTTGAATGTGTCCAGGTTAGTACAGTCAGGTAGGTAGGGTAGGGAGTAGGGCTGCTCGATTATGGGAAAAAATATAATCACGATTATTTTGGTCAACATTGAAATCACGATAATTCAACAGGATTACTCGTTGACTTCTGGAAAGATGTTGCAATTATTGAACTTAAAAAAGTTAAATAAATCAACAGTAAAAAAAAAACAACAACATACAACTGTGAAATTTGCCTTAATACTTTTCCTATTTAAACTTTATTTTTTCATTCAGAACACAAGAGAAAATAAGAGTTTACTTGCAAAACGTAATGAGCTAAATAATTATTTGTTTTGATTATTCTGTTTTTGTGATCATTGGGAGCCAAAATCATAATCACAATTAAATTTTGATTAATTGCACAGCCCTAGTAGGGAGTTCCAGAGTTAGTAAATGGTGTGTAAGTCGGTAACACTATAATGTAATAGTCAGTTAGTGGCTCTACAACATAAAAGTTGACTGTTAAAAGTTAACTGTAACAAACAAATGACATATATTTCACTCATCAGATAGCTACCAAGGCTGTCTTCAGATAACCTGAGTCAAACAATAAACTATACAGTGTTCATCTGACAACATCCACAGACCTCAGCATCTATTTTCAGACATCATACAAATTGGTGTCTTTCTTTAGACAAACAAGCCTCCGTGCCACATGTCAATCTGTCATCCAACTAGACTTTAAGTGAGAAGAAAGGTCACTCTGTACTGCATGATATCCCAGAACTGATGCTGTGGATATTTTCAAGGGTACATTGTAAATTATGCACTAGACTCCAGATGTCCATAGGTATCCACATCAGTTTAACAGCGCAACATATCAACAATAGCCAAGGTGCAGGCAGAGCTGGTAATCCTTCAATGTTTATCTGGGGTTTAGAAAAGAGCAGATGACACATTCTATTTTGTTGATAAACCACACTATAATAATGAACAATTAAACATAACACTAAATTAACTAAATGCCAATGTCAGTACGCTAACATGCTTACAGTACAATCATAATGCAAACATTAGCACTTTACCGAATGCCATTTTCTTTTTACATTCAAAGCTTCTAATAAAGCTTTGAATGTCTGGCCATATTTTGTGACATCATCACCCTATAAAACGACTTTCTTTAATATATACAACTCTGCAGTTTGGTCAACATAAATATACTTTATGTTGCAGCAAGCTGATCCAATTGGGGCATAAAATAATGCTCTGGAGTTATTGGAAATGTATGGATAATATGAGTCGGAAACAATCCTACGCAGCCACCACTGGAATCCAATCCTACAGATAATACAATACTAATATTAGTGAAGCCTAATCTGTGCAGATATGACAAGTTTAAAAAGAATGAATAGACATACAAAAGCTGGCTAGCTAGCTAAGTTATAGCTAACATTAGGGGTGTAGGAAAAAAATCGATACTCTTGAGTATCGCAATATTTTATTTAGCAATACTGTATTGATTTTCAAAAACGCAATATCGATTTTTCTTTTCTTTTTTTTTAGTTTATGTGCAAAGATATTCATGTAAGACAGTGGTTCACGTTTATGTTGTGTTTAAACCCCCTACCGCTAGATGGCTATGCTGAGACGCACCACTAGTGTCCTTGCCTAACAGTGCCTGACTTTTTGCTAGAAGCTAACAATGTAGCTATGGCTGAACTTTGGCCTACTTTAGCATATAAATATTAGCTCACTAAGAACCTGTGAACCACAATCCCAAACTGGCAGTTTGATTTTCTGTGTACTGAATTGTTTACCTAAAGTAAACTTCTTTGACTTTTATGCACATCATGTCTTTTTTTAAATATTAGTTTTTCTAAAATTATACTTTAAAACAATCCCAATATATCGCCTTATGCACAGTATCGAACTATATTGCAATATATTGAATCATGACCCATGTATCGTGATACGTATCGTAAGATTCTTGCCCATACACAGCCCTAGCTGTTAATGCTGATGTTTAGCATCTAAAAGGCTTGGCGTGCATTTC
Source organism: Sander lucioperca (assembly GCF_008315115.2). NCBI lineage: Eukaryota > Metazoa > Chordata > Actinopteri > Perciformes > Percidae > Sander > Sander lucioperca. The sequence continues at coordinate 9,800,497 of NC_050195.1, read as the reverse complement.
AGTTTAGCAAGTTAGCGTGCTAACATTTGTTATTTAGCACTAAACAAAGCACAGCTGAGGCTAATGGTCCTGTAATTAGTAACTAATTGGTTTTGAGCAAATACAAATTTTGACCTGATGAAAAGAAGGAAAGTTAAGGATCACCAATTATCATGACAGGGACATTATCGCTACCAAATGTCATAGCATTCCGCCCAATAGTTGAAGAAACATTTCACTCAAAACCACAAATGTCAACCTCATGGTGGCGCTAGTTGAAAAAACAGGGGATCACCAAAATCTTTGAGATACAATTGTTTTGGGAAAAAAAAGTCTGAAAAAAATTGTGTGCCAATCCATTTAGTAGATGTTGAGATAATTCACTGGTTGGTGGAATCCAAAAGATTAATTGGGTAACCGCCTCCATGCCTGATCAGAATGTTCAGTTTAATACCCTCAGCTGTGCCAACACAAGAGGGGAGAATTGGTGGATAGGGATCTGCTAATGTGTCAAAGCAAGCCCACTTGTTTCCAGTGGCAATTGACTTGCTGCTCATGGAGTCATGTGAAAGTGAGCATGCTCAAGAATGTAGTTGCTGTGCCAAACTGATAGTGCTTTAAGCCTTGAGGAATGAAGCCCAGTGTGCTTGCTAAAGGTTGCCAATAAACATTCAGACATGATGTGTATGATTTTTTGGGACCAATATGCAAGAATTTTTGGACATCTTATTAGGTCTTAAGATGTCTTGTTTAAGACTGTTGTGAGGGGCTTGGCTAATTAAATTGGCTTTTCAGCATTGTGCCTGGTGTGCATTGTCCATTGATGTGTCTGGGAAAAAGCCAACAAATATACAATGTCTCAATAATGAAAGAAAGTTGTTTTTAAGGTATAGCTGAACATTCTTTATTCTGCTGGTTTTGATTTACAAAAATGCAATGCACAACAACACGGGGCATCACGATTTCCAGCATTCACACGCTAACACATGTATCTCTTTTGAACTACAGTCACAATGACAAATGAGGGCTGTAAAGGTCGTATTGCAGATTTATTTGAGAGGTAGGCAGTGATAGACGGAGGAAAATGAATTAATTCATACCAGGGCCAACACTGTCTGTGACAAACGGTAATGTATGTGACTAACTCCTTTAAGAAATAAACAAGTGTTTAATTCTTTAAAAACAAAGCGCTGGAATTTTATGTACATTAAAAGTGATAGACTCAACTAACTTAGTTTCTTGAATACTTTCGTTCAGTACATAGTTTTAGAAAACCTCTACAGTACTATAAAAGATAGCATACTCCAACTGAAGTGTAAAAGAGAGACCATATCATCTTGATAATGTGAGCATGAGGAAATGTTCACTGAAGAGGCTAAGGAAAGGTCACCTTGACAGGAAAGAATTAGAAAATGACAGAAATGTCAGGAGACATTTTTATTAAAATGCCAATATTTTGCTATATCAGTGTAAGCGGGTCATCAAGATAAGACATTTATACTGTTTTGCCGATCTATCAAACTCTGGCATGGCATGGCATTTTCTATGATGGGAATCATATAGGCTTTTTTCATTGTAGGAAGGGGAAACTGTGTCTATTGCACAGCTTATCTTTACATTTTCTCTGGAGTGCAATAACTACTGTGGGTAAATCTTTAGAGGTCCATTGTATGTGTCCTGTAGATACACTAATTGCTATTTTTGTATCTTCCTAAGTAGGCAAAACCCTGTGAGAAACATTTAAAATGGGATATTCTGCAGTATCAAGTTGTTGTTCTTTAATTTGAACTGTCCAAATGACAATTCCTATTAAAATTATATATACTATATATGTGTATATATAATTTTATAGTACAAACATACACACACACACACACACACACACACGCGCACACACACACACACACACACACACACACACACACAATTCAGCTTCTAGTTTAATGCAATTTTGTGGTGCTATATGAGCTGCTCTGTTTACCGAATGAGTTATTCATACATTTTATTTCCTTGCAGGTACACAGCAAAATTGATGGAATATGTGTCAAATCGCTCTCTGACATCTGCTCATATTCATCAGCCTCTAAGTCCTTGCATTGGTCCCTTCATTAGAGAGGTGACACAAAACTCCATCAAGACTTGATATCCCCCTAGCACCTGAGCTAAATTGGATTTTAAATAAATGTCAGAGTGAGTTTTACATTTACATTGGAGAGCACAAATGTAAGTTGGGTATCAGGTTTGAGGCAGAAACACACAGTATGTGTAAGGTGATGTCTGATGAGGTTTCACCACCGTCAATTGCCAGGCCTGAAAATGGCATCATGCAGTAAATGTAACAGGTTGTGATTTAAATGTTATCCATTCCCTGGCTGTTTGGTGCCCCCTCAAGTTTGGTTTCCACCATGTCTTATTTAAACACATATTTAAATACTTTTGGAACAAGTCATCCAAGATAATACATTATTTGAGTTCACCAATTGTCAAAAATACCTCAATTTAAAATGATGTGAAAACGTAGGGACTAATATTTGATTGATTTATTTTACTGGATTTTTTACAATGGACCCATTACTTGGAATGACCTGAATGGACCTAGTATTGGAGCAGTAATTCCTTACGAATGTTCTGTTCATTTATTGTAAACCCAATGTAGCCTATTGAGACATTGTTTAGGCTACACTACTTGCTTTGGCCTGGATTCGTCAAGGATTTCTTTTTCTCCTGAATAATGTTGAGATAAAAACAGCTCAACTCATACCAAAAAGTGAAGAGAAACAAATGGTGCAAAGCACAAAACAGCTGCTGATTATGCTGAAGAAAAAAACAGAACTAATACCTACAACCACTAAGATGACTACGATTTTACAGGTAGATGTGTACTAAGCATGCATACACACTCACATATACAATCATTTTTAAAAGAAAGTGCAAATCGTCTACAGCTGTAGACATAATTGCACATTCTGCCACCAATATCAGTCGACTTATTTGTTAAAATAAAATACATGTCTTTCTATTGCTCGACAGGCTATTCAGCAAACTTCCAATATAACCAATTCATACATAGGCCTGTATCCCTAAGCATTGCTGACATTTCACTAATATATATTTTGCTGAAGAATGAGAATAGTGGCTATTTCCAGTCATATAAGGAAGATTTGGCAAAAAGGTCAAGCTGTGTTGTCAAAATTTAAATAAGGTCCCAAAAAAATCCATACCATTAATATAAGTGTAAGGAGCTACTGAATGAGCTAAAGCCTGGTTCACACGGGACGATTTTAAAATTGTCGGCCGATTTTTTCAATCCTGAGAGACCCCACACACGGTGATAAAAAATCACGGGTCTAACAGTTTTGGTCGTACAGTGTGTGATGCGCAGCACACGGCAAAATCAACACATCACACACGAACCGATTTGACTCCCGAGCATTCCCTGGTCAGACGGGAAATCTCACAAAATCCCTCGAGATCAAACGTGACTTCAGAGTAAACAATCATGGCGGACGAAGAGGATGCAGTGGCGATAGTTTGTAGTTTGTTTTTAACTGAAAAAAACATTCACGGTGTTGCCACAGGTCGACAAGTTGGTCCTCCATTTCCGACGTCCACCGGACTTTCTGGTGCGCCATGCCGCCGGCTGTTTTGATTTTGTTTCCCGGTGCTTTCCTCGCCACCTCGTCACATCGCTTTCTGATTGGCTACACGCCACAGTCCACAGGCTGCATGCTCGTTTGTCCCGGGGGACACCACACGAGGAGAAATTGGGCCAAAAAAATCCAACATGTTGGATATCCCCGATTTGAGATCGGAGCGGTCCCGATGTCCTTCCGAGCAGACGAGAGCAGTCTTAACACACCACACACAGCAGGAATATCTGACCAGATTATTTTACGATAATCGGAGCATCCTTACGATTGTCGGAAGGGGTGAATCGGGGCTAAAATCGGCCTAATTATCCTGCCGTGTGAACCAGGGCCCCCTATATATATTGTCTGCTGTCCTCTTACAATCAGACAATTTCCAATGGTTTTTATTTCACATTGGTTACCTTGGCCCATGCACTCCCCCTCTCCTCAATGTAGGTATGGAGATTCTATCAATTACCTTTTGATGTTTCAGCTCTTCTGATCTGAAAGCAATTACTCTGTAAACCCTGTAATAATTAGAATGAATTAAAGTAAAAAAAAAAATAAATGAAAGTGGAATATTACATTTGGAACACACTAATTGCTCTTCTCATAGAGCTGGGGTTTTATTTGGTGACTGGACATGTAATACTATTATATTTCTATTCCTTATTTTCTAAACCAAGAGAAGTAACCTTTCTAATCAAAGCCAGCCAAGAAAACGCAAACGCAAAATCAATATCTGAGGGGTACTGACCTGATCAATTTCTCTCTGCTCTGCTGCTTAAATATGTTATTTTCCCAAAGAGAACTCATGACCTGATAGATTGGACAGACAGACCATACCCATGATGGCCACCTGCTCGCAAAAAAAGTCTGACTTACATTTTACACTTTTTCTAAAAGTAGCAGCACGTTGCAAGCAAAACTAAGACTTGTTGTCAGGGGCCCATACTTTCTGGAGTCATTCAACATAGAAAACAAAAATCAGAGCGGATCATTGGTGTCCCACTCCCCTCAACCACTGGACATCTACCAAACCCGCCTCACCCGCAAAGCAACCAGCATTGTGGTCTCATCACTCTCATCGCGTAAAATACGGAGACTTGGTCAGGTGCCTTTGGCGTTGTTATTGACGCTAAAAGTCTCCTTTAGCGTCAGATCTAAACACCCGGGCAGTTAGGAAATATTATATGTATTATTATAAAAGCTAAGTTTATGTGACACGTGGGACAAGAACGGGACAGTTGGGTTTAGGAAAAGATCGTGCGTGGGGTTATAAAATGAGCGTTTCAGTGACATGTAGGACACAAACCCAGGTCCCCGGGGTGAAAGTCCTGTGTTGTTTGACCCATCCACCACATCAAACCAACCACCCTACTCGTAATTTCGGGCTTTCATACTACTCGCTACCATTGTCGCTCTGCCCGGTGCTTTCCATACAGACACTGAAGGGTGCTTATTGCGTCGTATCTGCCACTGAGAGAAACTGACCAAGCGTCCGTATTTTACGACTTGAGAGTGAGAACGGGTTGTTGTGGGTGACCTCAGCCACCCCCCACAGAGACTATTCATCTATTCATACTATTCATCCTAGCCAGTTCCACCAGACTGGCAAACTCTGGACTCTGATATATTTGTTATCTTTTATATTATACTTGTTGTACGTGTCCTTAATGCACCGTGGGTCGGAGAGAAACACATTTTTAATTGCTCTTCATGTCTGGCACATATTGCAGAATTGACAATAAAGTTGACTTGACTTGAAGAAATATCATATGCTGAATGATCCATAAAATTATTGGGACAAGGTATAACAATTAATACTATTCCGTTATTATGGTTCTATGATGAATGAAAAATGCCAATGATTACATAAATCATGTGGCATAATATTTTAGCTTTAGCATCCCAAGTTGATTAAATACATTTTTCCTGTTTTGCATTAAGCTGTTAACAAATTTCCACTTCCTCCCTCAAAATAAGTCATCTGTGTTAACCCCTTTATCAGCTCCCCACTCAGCACTGCTACAGATAAATCCCTCTGACTCTTTCACCGTGTTGCTTATCACTTACTGTGCAATGATGTGGTCACAGCAAACACAGCAAAAAAAATAAAATAAATATATATATAGTTTTGGTCATTGCTCCAGTTATGCCTGGATTTTAAATGTGCGACCTACAGTGGATGTATTTTAAATATTAATGTATTGTATTGAAAATGTATTATTGCATGCCTAACTGACAAATCAGCAAAGTGGGGACTCCAATCTTACTAAGTGTGATTAATCAACAGATGGCATCAAGTAGATGAGAAAAAAACTAGTTGATTATTGATTTAGGCAAAATGATTCAGAAAATGAATGTTTCAAACGTTTTTTTTTGTTTGTTTCAGCTGCTTAAATACAGTAATGTGCTGCTGTTCTTTGTCATATGTGTCATGTTGAACTGTCTGTACTGTTTTATACATCCTGTTGGTCAGACAAAACAATATTGCTGCCTGTTGGCTTGACGTGCTCTTGACAGCGCTTCAATTGTATTTTTTCGTTTTCATGTGAAAGGAAACTTTTCTAAACAGTGCATGCGTGGATGGGATTTTTTCTGAGAACGAACAAAGGAAAACACCTGTGTACGTTTGGACACCTAAAACACGTCATTTCATCTTCTATTTGAGCTTATATGTGTGTGTGTTGGGGTTGTGGCTGGGGAGGTGAAATACAAAGAAAACTAATGCTTTATAAGCAGCATTCCCCCTATAATTGCACAAGCATCATTATTGTTAACACACAATCTATTTCAGCATGCAACATACAACAAGGAAAAATGTCTACCTGCACGTTGTTTTCTACTCATATACTTTTATAATGAAGACCAATTAAAGAGTACAGGCTGGGAACTGGCTTGGCAGTAGCAGGATGAATACATTCTGACATGCCTCATAGCACCAGGATAATTAGGTGAGCTGGATGCAAGAAAAGGGCTGTGTGTATGTTCCACTGCAAGGGAGGAATCGGCACCGACCTTTTGGAAGTAGGTACGGGATTGGCAACAGTCACTAGAGAAAATGTTTCCCACAGGGCAAAATAGCTACAGGCATCTAGAACCACTGGCAAGACACATTTGAAAAGGAATGGTAATACTACAGAAAATGTCCTGTTGGCCTCTTGGCAGAGTCTCTTACAATAAATGGGATTGTCTCCTGAGGGTTAAATTGAACTTTTTTTAACAAATTTACACATTTAGGTGGGTTGAGTGGGGGAAAGAATTAAACAATTGATTAACAGAGCAAATAAAGCAGCTTTTGAATCCAACCATCCATTAGCTATACCCACTTATCCTTTGATGGGTCGCGGCAGAGCTGGAGCCTATCCCAGCTGACATTGGGCGTCCAACACCCTGGACAGGTTGGTAGTCAATCACAGGGCTAACAGGTAGAGACAGAAAACCATTCATGCTCACATTCACATCTACGGGCAATTTAGGGTCGCCAATTAACCTAACCTGCATGTCCTTGGACTGTGGGAGGAACATGCAAACTCCATATATATATATATATATATATATCAGAGATGTTCACGAGTCATTTTTTGCAAGTCCAAGTCGTGTCTCAAGTCTTTGAAGGGCAAGTTCAAGTCAAGTCTCAAGTCTTTTGCCACGAGTCCAAGTTAAGTCTCAAGTCTCTGGCCATCTGATCTGTCCCTAACACTGTATTGTTAAATTTTATGAATTCAAAACATGTCCTGTAGCTACCATCCATACAGTACAGTATCAAAATCAGTTGTAGGATAACTTTATGGGGTCTAGTTAACACATGCCTTTAGCCCTCGGACCTGGTGAAATATTAACCTAAGTCTGTCACATCATATGGCTACAACTATAAAGATACAATTTGCCTGTTCCCAGCATTAGCACAAAACTGCGAGGGATAGCTTGTTACCTGTGACGACATATACTAAATGTAACGTCCCTTTAACTCAAAAAAATGTCTAATGTCGGAGTGGAAATCAAGAGAATAGTGGCAGCGCCACACCAGTTACAGAAAAACATGCATCTCAGTGTCAGGCCAAATTACGCACAATAAGCAGTTTGAACTCACTGATGTAATGCCATTTATTTTCTAAGTATTAGTACGCTCAGTGAAACTGAGTCCAGCGCGAGGGAGATCCGACTCAGAGGAGGAGAGGTTAGTGAGGCCAGCGTCTCCACGGCAGGTGACAGTGCGCACGGATCCGCTGCGCCACGCATGGATGAAATAATGAAATAGTAAATAGGACTACAGTAACAGAAATTTGTGCAGAATTAAGACAGTCAAGACGGCCCAGTGTTTGGTGGACCGGGTACACCTTGTTCACTTAATAGTCTACAAATCATCCACGGGATCAATTACGCATCACAAGAGTTTGCCCCCCCCCCTGCACAGCGTTTGTTCCTGGGGAGATGGATCCGTGCGTCTCGCCTCCTGTGCACCATGGATGTCTGAGCCTCAGCAACTACTAACTATAAAGATACAATGTGCCTGTTCCCAGCATTAGCACAACACTTTGCGATGGTTAGCTTGTTACCTGTGATGACATATGCTAAATGTAACGTCTCTTTCACATTAGCGTGTGAGTGACTGACCTATCTGGGTGCGTTTTGAGATGCCTGATGAAGTCCGACGTTGTTGATCCGGCATCATTTATCTTGGTGCCACACACCTTGCACGTAGCTGCTGGCTTACTGCCACCGTTTACCAAGTTATTGAAAGCAAAACTAATGATAACGCACATAAGGCATAACGCATGCGTTACGTTGCACATTATGGCAAAGGGCAGGGGACATGCAACTCGTCATACATTTCCCCAACGTATATGCGCCAATAAAAGAAAATAGAAATACATGAATACATTTAGATTTAAAAAGCAATAATTGCATGAAAACAGGTTGTTGACGAGTCTCGAAGCTCAAGTCTGAGTCAAGTCTGAAGTCAGCTGTTAGTGTGAGACTTAAGTGCGACTCGAGTCCCCATCTCTGAGATATTGAGATATCTGAGATACACATATATTAATCGTTCAGCCCTAATTTAAACGTTAAACTTAAACCAGAGGCACTGGAAATTAAGGAGGCTAAGGATGTTTTATAGCTGACCCTTGCTACCCGATAATTAACTGTTAACAGACAAGCTGCCAAATGAGTCCCAGTTCAACCGTCTGGGAGAGTTAGCAGCCACAATGTCTACTGGACACATGCAGGCAACATCATGCATTCAATGCTAAACTATTAGATGAGAGACTTTGATGTCATCCATCTATATACAGTACAGAGAGAAAGGGAATTGTGTAAAAAAGTAGTCCATTTATTGTCTAAGTAGCAGAGTTTTGCTGTAAAAACAGTCGGGAGAGTTGGCCTGCTGGGGTTAGCCTTTAGCCTAGCATGAACACCGGCTCGTTTACCGTGCAGCCGTTTTCTGGGAGGCGGTGTGACAGGAAACGTAAATGCAGCAGACTAGCCGGTAGCTTAGCCTTTTGCTAACCCAAGGTCATGGCTGCAGCTAATTCAAGTTCATATTTATGTAGCTAATTCAAACCTTAAATCTTTCTCATCTCAAAGGGCTTTACAAAAAAAACAGGACAGTCAATAGAAAAACAATATATAACACCGTGCCATCAGGGTTAAATCAATGATTAGTACTCATAAATATGAAACTGGTACATGCCCGTGCTCGTCTTATAGGCGGGACATGACAGAAAGAGGAGAGAGAGAGAGAGAGAGAGAGATATGCAGGACGAGGTCCGACTCTAGTTCACATTCTGGCGGGGTTTTATTGCAAAATACCTTCCGCAGCTTCAAGTGTTTATAAATCAATTCTGAACTTTAAATTATTATTGTCGGTTAATGGTTAAACCGTTAATTATTAACATCCCTAACAGAGATCAAGCACGGTTTCAACGTAAGTGAATGTGAGCATTCAGTTCCCGACCTCTCTCTAATGAGCATATATAACACAAGACCGACAGACATGCAGAAACACATAGACAAACTGACAGAATAGTACATTAGTCCACAGTCCACTTGACCGTGTATGATTACACCACATGGCAAGGTCCATAAGATGGATTATACAGCATTTCATCACACACCAAATGTGACCCTTTTTTATATGCCTTTTCCATATTAAATTTCAAATTACATCCTGTTAATTTGTGGATGGAGCATATTAAATGAAACCATGAAGTATAGAGGTTGAGACCAAGAGATATCACTGTATTTAATTTGGCGAGCCAGTGGCCTGTCTGTGAAATGAAATAGGACTTGAAGTCAGCAGTAATCGTGTATTGTGTTACCCTGATACATTATCAATCAGTGAACTGAAAAAAAGATCAGATGATTACTTTTTTTATTATAATAAATTACCACTGGGATTGTTGCTGGAATATATAACATGGTTACCTTTCTAAGGCTATGTAGTTTCATGGGTATTGCAAATATTTAAACAGTCCACATGCTGCATAAGAAACCACATACAAATCACAGGGTATTTAGGGATTGTAAACTTAAAAAAAAACAATAACTTTGTTCAGACACTAGGAATTACGGGATAACGTCATCAGAATGAGTTTCATAAAGTATACTGTATGAAACTCATTCTGATAATAAAGCATCCTTAATGTATGTCTGGATTTTTTAGTATTTCACATGATATGGAATTTGTTATCACCACTAAACTGTTTGTATATCAGGCCCAGCTGGTTGACCATGCTGTTGGGATGTCTGAGGTTTTTAATTAATGAGGAACTGTTGTACATAAAATAGCATTGTGGACTATCACACCATGTGTTAGATATTTAATGTTTATTCCAGCTATGGAATTACTCAGCCGCGAAACACCACTGGAGAGTGACAGCCACTTTGTCAACTGTTCTCCTCCCCCTGCGGTCAGGGTTGTCTTTTTACATTGCAGACTTGGCACAAATGGTAAATGGCAGAGCTACTTGAAGCCAGTGAAGAGGGAGAAGGATGGTACAATAAATGTTAGATTCAGGACGGGACAGGCACTGTTACTGTCAGATAAGCGGAGAGCTGAAACCGTGGCATGCTAGCAATCCACTGGGAATCGCCTGCATGTCAGTAAGGTGGAAAAAAGGAAGGAGCAGACCCACATTAAGCCTCAACAAAATTATGGGTATGAGCACTGAATGGTAGCTGGATAACAAAAGGCGTATCAAAGACTATTAGATAAAATACAAATAGCTTAAAACGGAGTAATTTGCACTAAAATACAAAAGTGGGATTTTATGTGGAGCTATACCATTTTGAAAGATTTGGCCTCACCTTCGGCAGATCCCTCAAGAGAGGCAACACAGCAAAGAATAGGCAACATCAAAAAATCTGACCGATTTGTGTCTGTACAAGTCCATATAAGTCTGCTGACCGCCTAGCAGATGCCTCATTCTTGAGTAGTGGCAGTAAACATCGGCAGCATTATCTAAGGCCTCAGCTTGCCGCGCTCTCCATCAAGTCTCCACTCAGCTAATGCCTGCATCTGTAATGTCCCAGAGGCTGCCTTATCTCCCCCGGCCACTTGGATTCATTGCCAACCTCCAGTTCATGGCAAAGCTCTGATCTGAAGACAAGCTAGTTGTGTGCCAAGGTGGGCAGCAGTAAAAAGTGACCTCCCGCCACCAGTACTCATCTCTCCCACTCCCACCCTGCACGCCAACAGCTCCCAAGCACACCCTGACTGTGCTAAATGCAAGACTCTTTAGTAGATTACCCTGTGCTTTTGCTCCGTGTTGTCTCTCAATTTAGAGTCCTGTCACAAATGCTACCCCACTAACATGAATCAACATGATGGAGCACACAAGTCCAACATGAAGAAAAAGCTTCTTTTGCAGCTTTGGTGTGCCACAGCTGGATGCGCTAGGTTAAAGAACATTGTTTTCAGTTTTTATTTTCCCTTTTTATTAAATAGTTATGACATTTTATCCAGAGATGCATCTAACAATTGTCAATAATAAATATGTACTTGATGAAGTGATTATTCGTTCGATCTACAAATATAAGAAAAATACCACTGCAATATCCGAGAGCCTAAGATGGCATCATCAAACCGAAGGTTTTGCTGTTTACACTGATAGAAAACAGAGAAAAAAAAGCAAATTATCGCTTTTGAGAAGCTTGAAATAGAGAATGTTTGGCAGTTTTGTTTGAAAAGCAACTTTTTTTTCAATAATCGATTATTAAATAACATATTTTTCTGTCAATCGGAAACTGGTTACTGCTTCAGGCTACGAAATTGCCGAGCACATAACCAAAAGTCACATCTTGCTTTTTTTACACTTCTGTTTTTGTACAAATCAAACAAACGCAATTTTGTTTTACCGTCCGACAGAGCCAGGCTAGCTGTTTCCCCCATTTCCCATCTAAGCTGAGCTACCGCTCGAGAGTGGTATCGATCTTCTCGTCTAACTCTTAGCAAATAAGTGTGTTTCCGAAGATGGTGAACTAATCCTCTTAATGTAAGCTATATATATATATTCAATTCAGAGCTTTTCAGCTTTCAATCATACGTATTGATTTAGTTATTGGATTTTACAGTACACTCTACACCAGGCTTGGTATAGGCATCAATTGGATATTAAAGATTTAGAACACAGAGCATCTCTGACTTTCAGGAGCTGCTGTTGCGCATAAATAAAAGATGATTAAAGTCCTTTTTTAAATATATGTTACTCATTCCGCAGTCATTGGCATATCCTGTGTACATACACCCGTACCCACAGAGGCATTGTTTAATATTAGGACTTCAGTAGCACACAGTGCATATCTTAATCATGTTGAAGAAGCCGCTGATCTCACTGCAGTTCAGCCACGCGGTTCCTTTGAGAGCGGAGCAAAGGTCAACTGAGCTGCTCTTCACTTACAGCCTTTGAAAAATCGTGACTGAAAATAGACTTGATTATTCGACACATTGTGTTTGGGTATGCATTCTATTTAGTAACCTAGATACTGTGAAATGAATATACAAACAACAAAGCCATTATATAACTACACAAAAAGACAGAGAGACACAGAGTGTCAGAGTAAGTGCTAAAAATCCTTTACTTTTAAATTGCCCTTCTCAAATATTAAATCAATGTGCAATTATTGACTAGTATATGGAATGAATGTCATTCAGCATCCAGTCTGGTGGTCTTTGATAGCTACAGGGTTCCATTACTTATTCATTAACATATGAATACAGTCATCTGTGTTGCTTTTACGGGTATGATGCAGAATATGAGTAGGTTTTCTTGAAAGAGCTGAAGTCATTAAGTCTGGTCAAAAACAGAGTTTATCGTTAACATGAAAAAAAAAGCCTGATAGCTATAAGATCACAATTGGCCCCACGGTGATAACTGTTGCATACAACGTGGGTGAATCACTGCCATCTCGATTCACCATCCTGTTTAATTAACATTTCAGCCTTCTGCGGTCAGAAAGTCTGGTCCAACTCGCTTCATGGATGCAGATAAAAAGCCTCTCCGCTGAGGTTATGAGTTAACAAGGACCGTGGTCGGGCGTACAAAATAGCACAGGATGCCTGATCAAACACACTTTGATTGGCCTCCATCCACTGAACCATTAACCTTAAAACAGTGTGATGGATACTGCAAAGTCAGATCTTACACCGCTCTATTTGAATGAAGGCTGTGGGATGTGGGAGGACAGGAAAAGGGAAAGCAAAGCGTACTGACAGCCAGCGTATACTGAATAATCTAAATTCACACCCAAGTGAACCTTATGAGGTGTCAATTTCAGTCAAGCTGCAGACGCTACATTATCATTTTTTGCCGATAAAACCTTTTTTATGTTTTCAAAGAGACTTCATCTATTTAATGACCTTTTTACCACTCTGTACATGGATTTATGTTTGCTTGCAATAGGCTTTTGAAGGCTGATATCAATATATATTCAGAGTGAAGCTGACATAGCAAACATATTGTGCGTATAGTCTTTGACTTTGATCATACGTATAATAAAGAACTGCAAAGATTCAGCATTCCCAGAAAGTAGTTTTATCTTAGAAACCATAGGACTCGCTCAAATATATCATACAGTGAATCTCAAGTAAATGTCTTAAAAATATTCACAGCACATTTGTGCAGGGACCCACCAGCCTATTTTCGAGGCAAAGGGATCATGCAAATATAATTTATTGTTTTAATTGTTGTTTTACAGCTGTTTCCATGCAGCAGTCATCTGCCATATTGTAGATTGAGTACCATAGCTGTGGGAAGTTTAGAGAACATAACCAGCAGATTAATCAATTATGAAAATAATCATTAGTTGCAGCCCTACCACCAGAGCTTCACCATAGCTGACATACACCTCCTCAAGAAATTAACTACATGTTGGGGGCCGTGGAGACCACAAGAAGTGTGAAGGGTCAGCATGGGCTGCTTTTTTAGTTTCTGATGCAGGTGGAGATTGCTGAGCAGAGAAAACACGATGAAGTTGAAAAAAGGGCAAAGTAAGGGTTCCCTTCTTCACTGCAAAACCTTCTGCTCATGGCAATCACTGCTGTCCATCCCAGTGAATGAAACAACGCAAGGAAATGGTCTCTCCACAAATTACCGCTGACCTGACGGAGCACCATGCGGAGCACCGTAGCCGGCGTCGCGAAGCTCTGTAGTGGCTTAAACAGCTAGCAACTGCCGCTCTGTAGCACGGAGCTCTGTAGCCGATGTCACCTGACCAGTTGGTGGCCTCCTAGTTTTCGTATGATATCATACGTTTTAGCAGCGTAAAATCAGACGCTCATGTATCAGAGTCAAAACTTACAGCAGGACCCCCACTAAACCCTTGCTTCATGATTCAATACAGGTTAAGTCTAGCATTATAGCAGATATGCACAGAATATATTAAAAGTAGGTCACAAAGGCTCACAGAAGGCCCCACACACATACCTCCAACATTTCGTTCATGCTTTGTGTTATCTTATCTGAGCTATAGGTGCAAAATTGGAAGAACTACCAATTACATTTGATCACAGGATGTCAGAAAAAGGGGATTTCTTACTTATACTGGATCATGTTTGTTGAGAATTGTCCATTTTATACTTGATCTGCATATATGAATGTATGAATACTGTATTGAAAATAAGTCACATATCAAGATGGAATTAAATTAATATTGTATTTGATTATGCAATCACCATGGGGGTTGCAAATTAGAGTTTCACATTGTTTTGGTATGATGTGTGTGTGCACGCTGCCTTGTGTTCCTGGATATTTACACACAGCTGGAGATCTCTATTACTAGGTAGATGTGTCTGTTTTACATCCTTAAATCATCGTAGATACAAAGTTCAACTAAACTGATTTCCAGTTCATCAAATGCAACATTCACGACTATCTCATTATGTTAATTTCACCAACATCTGACATCCCACGCTACCTCCTACATCTGGTCCTTAGACATACCAAGTCATAAAATATATCAATAACACATCAGTCTGAATTTGAGCTGCTTGATGTAGCAGAAATTCATCAACGTCAGCAAACAGGAGAGGACACAGACTGTTTTTCAAATTGCCAAGGATCTGTTCAATGAGCCATACTCACAAGTGATTTATTCTCTCGTTTGTCAAGCTACTGTATATTTAGCAAATGCTCCAATATATTTGGTCAAACAGTCAGATCAGCAGAGTTAACGCAGTAAATAAAGAGAAAACCAAATTTACTATTTTCTATAAACTAACGTGCACTTACTTTTCTACAGACTTTGACTACAACCAAATGTGACAGTCCCTACCAAATAGCAACACCTGCTAATGATGCTAAGCAGTACATTAATTAAGTGTCTATGCAAGAATATAGTATGAGTTTTTAAAGATAAGTAAAATACTCCTGTCAGGCAACTGACAATGAAAAATACATGCTCTCAGGGAAAAAATAAAATACAATTCAATAAATATATTAATGTGCAGATTCAAAGGTCAACTCAATTATGTGTGAGACACAGGCTCACTTAAACATTATTTTTATATCCCTCATATTCAAAAACACATAAGATCATTCACATGACTGAGGTTCCAAGAGATCAATGTGCTTATACTTGACATGTATAAAACTGCAAAGAAACATCCAGAGTGACAAAAGAACAATAAACAGTTTCAGTTTTCAGGATAACCAGCCATTAAGAATAAAAACCAGGCCTTGAATGTGTAGCTAAGTCTGGTTCCTGACGGTCTGGTTCCCTAATGGTTTTTGCTTTGTGAATCTTTCTGAATTAATATAAAGATGTCAACGCTGCACAATAGAAACCTTTGCTGTTCTTTTGTACGAGTGTGTGCATATGTGCTCGTGCCTGCGCGTGTGTCTGTTCAGAGCGGTGCTTTTAATCAGTGTTATGGATAGTTTTAATTTGGCAGTGCTTAATATTCCTGTTCCCATTACACTCAGATAGTGTTTAAGCTGCAAAATTGAATTTTTAAAATGAATCATTGCAAGTGCACTATGCACCAGTAGCACAGATGATTCAAGTTGAAAAATAACATTTGCCCCCCCACCACCCCCCACACCCGCTGAAGGAGGATGGATAAGCTGCTCCAGAAAACAGTTCACACAACGCTCTACCTCACATACCATGAAAATAACCATAATGCTTCATATAGAGGATTAACATTGTTTTGGAAGTATAGCATAGCAAGCAGAGATATTGCACTTGTATTAATCAACACCACAGAAACATAACATGCCGATACCAAGAGAAGAACTGGCAGGGGCCTCCTATTATAATCATTAAGGTGCTGATTGTGATTTGATTCTTTGGAATGTCAAAAACTGATTTTACCACGGGACTTAGATCAGTTAACAACACATTGCCACCTTTATCCCTCAGTGTTAGCACCATGTGTCGGTGGTATTATCACAATGCAGGATTTGTAACTAGGACATAGGCATCAAGCTTCAACCTTTTTAAAGTTTAAATCCAAAATGTATTGAGAATTTTGCATTTACCTATGATGGCTCAAATCTCCTCCAGTTAATTACCAGGGCTCAAGTATTCTCTCTTACCCTATAGGAAGCAACATACACTTTGCAAAATGCATGTATTTTTCATTATACTGATTGGTCATTCTGTTCTAAGTCATAGATGTTGGTAAAATGATGTTCTATTTCGTATAGGCTTCGCCCTCTAAGGGCTGTCGCTATTGGGTTAGTCCCTTCGCGCATGCGCAGTCGTGAAGATTTCTATTGCACCCTGTGCCCCGCACGAGCCTCTCTTATGTCCGCAGATACTGTATATTATATATATGTGTTAGTAACGGAGTGCGGCAAGGAGGGATTTTGTCTCGTCTTTTATTTAATGTTTATATGGATGAATTATCAAATCAGTTAAATAGGTTACAAACTGGCTGTCTTGTGGGCAACACTACAGTTAATCATCTTATGTATGCAGACGACCTGGTCCTGCTCTGTCCATATAGTGCTGGGCTGCAGCAGATGCTGAAGGTGTGTTCTCAGTATGGCCTTGATTATGACATAAAGTATAATGCTATGAAAAGTCACATAATGATAGTTAGAAGTGACGAGGACAGGAAATCAACTTTTCCGACTTTTTATTTGTCAGATAGTCCTCTAGCTGTGTGTGAGGAAATTAAATATTTAGGACATGTCATATCTGATGACTGGACGGATGACAAAGACCTATACCGACAGCGCTGTAAAATCTACTCTCAAGCTAACATGCTTATAAGGAGGTTCTCTATGTGCTCTGACTCTGTGAAGTGCTCTCTGTTTAGAACCTACATCACACCGTTATATACTGCTCAATTGTGGTCTAATTATAAGAAAAAGAGTATGCAGAGGCTCAAGGTAGCATACAATGATGCAATGAGACTGATGCTCCGTGTCCCTAGGTGGCAGAGTGCCAGTCATTTGTTTGTGTCCACTAGAGTGCCAACGTGTGAGGCACTCTTAAGACAATTGATGTTTAGTTTTATGTGTCGATTGGACAAGTCAGAGAACCACATTATTGAAGCCCTAGTCAGCCCTCTGAAAAGTTGTTATAGATACACTTCCAGGTTAAGACGACATTGGTGCAGCAGCCTTTATATCCTATAGGCTCATATGCAATTTTTATGTATTATTGTGTATCCTATAGGTTAATATGCAATTTTTTATGTGTTTTTGTATCTCTTTTTTATACTATGTATATTGTATTATGTGTTATATGGACCTGTGTCTGCAATAAAGCTTTATTATTATTACAGTGGCGCAACCAGAGATCTGCTCCCATTTTTTCTTCAATGACAGTTTGAAGACTTTGAAGAACAGCGGTGTCCGCCGTGTACCGACAACCGACCGGCTACATCCGCCCGCCCGCCGGCCCTCCACTCGAGCCGCGAGGTGTGCCTTCGACCCCGTTCACCTGGCTGGCACCCCGCTGGCCGCCGGCAGCTCTGCAGTCGTTTACCGCCAGAGGAACTGAAGTGGCATGTGTATTTTGAACCTAGTCTTTCTTTTTGCTTTCACACCTACATGTTTACTTCTTGTGGGTGGCTGCAGCTGCCTCTGCACCTGCGATGTCCTGTACTGTGGTGTAAGTCTAAAAGTGAAGTTCCTCATATCATTGATATAATGAAAATCAAATATATATCACACGTCTTAGTTAAGAATTATAATGCACCTGCTTGGGTGCTTTGGCGGTTGATTTATCATGTGACCATCGGGCAAACCGGTATTGTGAATGCTGGCTCAATGCAATGGGGTTTACTGGGAGAAATGAATACAGAGCTGAAATAATTGGTTAATTGTTTTGTTGAATGTCAGAAAATTACATTTGATTAGTTTAAATTTTTAAGTGAAAATGGCAGAAAATTGACTGTTGGTTGGCCAAAACTAGCCATTTGGAAACCTGGGTTTTGGAAAATTGTGATGGCCCTAATCTATGTTAGTTGCAAGCCAAATTAAATGGAATAAGCCAGCATTAATGTAATTAGTAGCACCAGTGGTTTTCATAATATAATAAGTCAAAATGTCCAGAATTTTTCCTTTAAGTTTTTCTTTCTCTTTAAAGCTTTAGTGCGTAATTTTTTTTATATTTATGAACATCCGTTACATTCAAGCCATTGCCAAATGAGTTGCTACAAAGCTAATTAAGACTATCAGCTCCACACAACTCTCTGTATTTCTCAGTATGGTGTGTTCAGAAGATTGTGGCGTCCAGTGACTTTCGTGCGCAGAAACTCGATTGAAGATAATTACCTCTTCTGAAGAGTCCATCATGTTTTTTTAATCCTCCGTGTCATCCTTTGCTACTAGCAACTGTGTGAAGGGGGCGTGGGGGCGGTGCATGGTCACGTAAGGTTTATATCATGTGTACGCGCCGACAGTTTGGTTGTCATTACTTAGAATTCCTCATGGGGGCGGCAGAAATTATGCACTATTGCTTTAATTTATATTGTATTTTTAACATAACTAAATGTGAAGTATTAACATCATTGTTTTAACCCATGATTAAGAATCACTGATATTGTTCTTCATAAAGATTACACATTAGAGCACATACTGTAGATATATTTTTATTTATTTATTCTTTTTTTTTACTTTAGTACTTTTTCCACACTGGCTGGATATGGATACCATGGACTGGCCATCTTAAAAATACCCTGACATTGTCTACTGTACAGTGTGTGTTGTGTCTTTGTAATTGAACAAATAATTGGATGGAGTAGGCTACTGTGTACATCAGCAGTGGGGATAACAGCAGCAGTGTGAATGCTTTGACATGTTTGGCCAGATGATCTGACAGCAGATGGATAAAACATTGCAGTTTTCTAGACCTTCATTATTAAACCTGTCAGCTGATGACTCTCTACCTGTATGTTGATAGCTGGCACATTACGCTCCTGGTTGCATGTCACCCCTGACAAATTAAAACATTTCTTTCATCTGCTTGCTCACCATCATTTAATTAGTATAGATGCAGCACCCTAACCCTCTCTCATGCCTTCATCCAAACTAACCATCATTTGTAACAGCAGCAAAATAATATTGCTGTGCACAACATAAGAGCCAAATATATCTGCACAGGTACAAAGAAACAATGGCATAGTGTGCGCCAAACATCCACTATGCCCCATGAGTATTTCAGGGTGGAAGCTATTATTCATTCGCTATGGGTACAGTTTGCATTATAGTAACACTATTCAGGGAGTCAGTTATACATGTATTCTTAAATGACATTTGTGACTAAACTCTCATCTAAAAATCTAATTATTTCAAGCTGTAAGAAAATCTAACCTCATCTATATGTCCCTTTATATTTTCTTTTGTACCCTCCAGTATTGTAGAATTGTAACAATGTTGTGAATTTTCTTTTTTTGTATGATGTTAATCTCAAATTTATATTGCTAAACTTTCCAAGCATCCATCAAATGAGCCCTGGGAAGTAAGGCTATAGTATCAGGTTTCATCACAAGTGTGGGTAAATCTCTTTAAAGATCTCCAGGTGGTGTCTAAAATAAGGTTTTATGACAACACACTTCCACTTTGGGGAAGCCTGTAAAAGAAGGTCAGGTGGAGGCATTGCTCTGTTTTCTCCAATAATCTAAACTGATTCTGTGAAAGGCTAATAGATGGCATCCGATTTGCATATAAATTATTGTGAAGTCTCTGGTGATCTATGACTCTCAATCTGATTTGGTAGCGATGGCACTGCAGGGGAGGAGCTGGAGATACAATGGGGGGAGCTAGAGCAAAGATGGAGCAAAAAAGCATGGAGAATACATCAACAAATAGGGAAGAGTTTTTCACTTTGGCAACTAGATAAGAGTTTTAATCATGTATCATATTTCTTGGCCCTCTTTACCTCCACACATAGAGAGCAAGCCTCCTATTCCATTATGTTGTTTTTTTTGGTCTTTTCTTTTTTTGGCAAAGCTCTCTCTCAACAATCATAAAATTGGGTTAGCTACAAAATATAACCTGTACTGGCTTTGCAAATGCCTAAAAACATGATTCATATCTGCAAGGTTTGTTTGGCTTTGTTCATTTTTCCCCAGGCAGTTTATTGTGTAGTAATACATATTGTATAGTGTTCATATGTTTGTCAAGTATCAATTTGCAAAGTAACCAGTACTAACAGTTATAGTACTACAAATACATGTAGTGAAGTAAAAGTTTAAAATAGGATTAATGGAAATACTTAAGCACAAGCACCCCAAAAGTACTTAAGTAAATGTACTTAGTTACTTTACCACTGAATTAGGTACTTCTGCATATTCATCAATATTTTTTTCTATTACTGATATGGAGTCTGGTAACATGAACATGGTTTATTTTAAGATCCTATATTAATTGTAACAAGTGAGATGTCCATGCCTTTTTATTTTAAACGCAGGACTTGATGCTATAAAAATACTGTTAAGGTATCAAAACCCTCAATCCCCAGAGAAATGCACACAGACCGTATTCAGACACTGAGTCTTTAAACGAGCTGTCAGAACTTCGTTACAACTACACTACACATGGAGGAAAGTGCCGCTACAGTGCCGCTACAGTGCCGTTACAGTCATTCCCCAGCTGCAATGACAGTGCTGAAACTGAGGGTGCAGATGCAGATGAGCCAGAAACGCTGACCAATCAGAGAAGACTGGGCTTTTTCAGGAGGGGGACTTAAAGAGACAGGTGCCTAAACAGTCCTTCAGACAGATGGTGAATACAGGTATATTCAGACAGACAGTATAACAAAAATATTGTGTATCTTGAACATTAAAACATATAAACATGTTCTAGTAGGAACGCAAAATACAAGTATGAACCTGAAAATTTGCTAACGGTTATTACACTTGCCGATAATGATCCATTGTATCATCAGTGTCTTTTTTTAAATGCTGCCTGCTGAAGGTTTGGCAAAATCCCTTTTTTTTTGGGGAAAAGGTGCAGATAGTGTTGACCCATATACAATTCATTACACTGCAAGTTTTGGGGTATTCAAAAAAAGGTTACATTATTTTACCCGTTTCCACACAGCTCATTTGTTGGGGGCATCATATTCAGTGTAATAAGAGGTATAATGGAGGCAATCTTGTGAAAATGATGTGTAAGATTGCATGAATCATATTGGAAGTGCCTGCCAGGTCCGTTGTAATCAACGGGGAGACCCCGGGTTGTTCACTGCAGAACTAGAGGCAACGGGAAAAGGTAATGGAAGCTCTTATGCAAATGATGCCATTTTGCATAGAGGTCCAGTAATTGCTGTATGATTCTGTTTTGAAACATATTTTCTCCACAAGTCGCCATGTTTATTTATGCAGAATAAAGTACTTACACATCCCTCCACTTTTACCGATATGTTTGTTGTGTTGTAGAACTAATATGAAAGATGTACATTCCTTCATCCGTTACTTGGCCATTTTTTCGGCACAGGATCAGAAAATAATGAAGCAAATGCATGGCTTCTAGATATCTTGGCACCTTTTTGGAGCACCACTACTAAAAGTTATGGCACTTTAATTTAGTCTTCTACCTGTTTTCAGGAGACTAAATAAATGTCTGTTCATCCATAAACATCTTAGAAGTTCATATGAAGCATGCAGAGGTTTATCTATATATAAATATTTGCAGTGTGTTGAAAGCCTTTAATGAAACGTACAGGCAAAAATCAAATAGCATGTTTTACATCATAAACATATCTGAGAACAAATGTAGTGCCACCCACATGACAAATAATGACATTTCTGACAATCCATAATTAGCCTGGAAGAAAACAATACCCAAATTGTAATGCCTACCTAAGACGTGACAATGCCATAAGGCTGTAAATAAAGAAAACAGAACAAAGACATCGTAGCGGTCAAAGGGATATATTCTGTGATTGGGACTATAGCACAAGGAAACAGGGACGACTTTATGGTGCACATGTGTTTACTGTATATACAAATCCATATGAATATTTACTGTAGAACAACATGCTCTTGACCTTATTGTTGTTAAGTCATTAAAACAACACCTTACTGTACTTCATTGTATCGTGAAGCCAAGCAATTTGACACATCCAAATAATGAATAGAGAGGGTTATCTATCTCCTCTAGGAGCAGCAGTTCCATCTCTAAAAGTGCTGATCAGCTTCTTTCTTAAATGATGCACTGTTAATGGTGGCCATATAACAGCTTTCTTTAGCACGTCCATTCATTTCAACAAGTAGTAGAATACATCACTGTATTTCAAGATGTGCCCCGTTGATTTCCTGTTAGCAGCACCTCATTTATGTTTATTTAAATATTGAGGATCTTTCAAACAGGGGATACATACATGGAAGGTGCTGGAATGCTGAGAGCACTTTGTCAATTCTTCTGCTGGCTCTCATTAACAGGGAGTCTAACAAAATCAATTACTTCTGTTTCAGTCATACATGCCTAATACTAGCCTGACTGCAATGGCAGGGTGAAATGTAAACAGAGTTTTAATGAATGCTTGAAGTTTAAATTGAAAGAAAAATGGATGTCTTAGAAACTGCCAACAGGCAATATGTAAATACAACTTACTTAAATGCTTTTTGGAAGTTTAACAAAGCTGGTTTGTTAGTAATTGGTTGCAGAAAAACAAAACAATGAAAGGTATTTTTAAAAGCTGACATACCTCAGCCTTAAAGGTGAAAACAGTTGATAACTTGGTCTTATTAGCCGTGCATTTATTATTTATTCCCATATCTTTTCCCATGTAAGATGTCTTATATTAAACAAAAGCTCCTCTGTTCCCTGAAAGCCATGAACAGCATCAAATAATGTTTTACTTATGTCCGTGGACTCTCCAGACCATTAATTTATGCAATTTATTTTCTAATGACTCAATTAGATTTAGATTACAAAAGGACTAGCAAGTTTAATTAATTTATAATGGATAATTGCCCCACATCATTTGCAACTTTCCCCACCGTATTGAATGTACTCAGGCATCACGACACCATTACGGACATCTTGCTATAAATGTTTTATACTTTGAAAAAATCATACTGGGAAACATTTACACAAAAAAATGATGAATGTGTGTTTGCTGATTAAAAATACTAGATTATTTATTTGATATCATGTCTAAATGCTGACACCAATTAACACAAGATCAACTGTAACATGAGTCAGCAAAACGGATTGTAATTTATTTATCTGAAAATAATATGGGCCTTGTGGTTTGGGGTTGTGTCTAAGAGCAACATGTTCGTCTACACAACATAGTACAGTACATGCCTAAGGAGTTGTCCTTTTCATTCAGATAATATGGCGCGACTGGATGAGATGTTAAGCATTGTGATACGAGAATAGATACACGTAAATGAGTAACAGAACTAGCACTGCAACTGATTAGATGTTGTAATCTGAACGTTTTATACATCACCTTAACATAGTACTTTTTACATAACATTTCTATAAAATTATTTCTTTCCTGCATAATTGAATGCTTCGTGACACTGTTTGCATGGTCAGACTGCATAGGCAATATTTCACCATGAACCACAACTACACAGCGGCAGCAGCTGCCTAATTGGCAAAAAAATATCTTTTTTTGGTTTGCTTTTTCTTGTCGAGTGTTGACAATTGTTAATGTGCCGTTAAGAAAGGAAGTTACTCCAATTAGCTCCAGTGGAAATTCTCCAAAAGCTTACAGTTTAAGGTCAGTTGTACTGGATAGCTCCCAGGAATGAATATCTTCAAACGTGTTCCCTGAGAAAGACATTGTGTTGACAGAGTCTTCCTGAATAAAACAAAACTGAAAGGTAGAAGAAAAGCAAGTAGCATTAATTGTGTCCATGTCCATTTTTATTTTTTGCATGAGTTTTGAGTATTTGTATATATTGTCTTATGTTATTATAACTAATAAAATGGCTTTCTTTTGGGAAGATGCATGTATAATTGCATTTATTGAAGTTTACCACCAATACTGCAAATTTGTAGAAAAACAAGACATTAACTGCAAAACATTTCACAATAGGTATGGCTGACTTGACCCAGAGTATCGCTTAAAGATTCATACATTCTAAATAACCTGGAGTCATACTATTTGCTTCCTGCCAGCTCTCAGATAGTTGCATTATGTTGCTCACAAATGGAAATAGACAGCTCCTGCTGACTGCATTTATTTTTGACAGATGCTCTTTAGATTATTGAAGTTTTCTATGACAGGAAACATATGGGGTGGTCAGCAATCACTACCTCATTCTTGGGCCAATTTCCCATCCAAATTCAATACTCTGACAGCATGTGGATGCATGCAAAAAGAGATGGATGGTTTGACGAGGCCATCCCTATGTGTCACTACTTGGTCAATAATCATGCTCTTATTGTTAAACAAAAATAAAAGTAGGTATACTTCCATGTGCTATATAATAAGTACTTTGTATTCATTTATTGACTGTATAACCCTTGTTTGTTAAAACCGTTTGTCCTTGACTGATTTGGAGTGGTGATTAGAGAGAAAGATAGTAAAGGTCTATGTGACACAGTAACCCAATAATGGCTACAAACCTACTTTACCATTATTTCTTTTACTCTGCAAAACTGTCCTACACACAAACAGTTCTTCCTAGTATCTGTATTTTCTAGGGCAAGTATTTATTTTCTTAATATTTGAGTGAGGTATATCAGGAGTTGTGTATTTTTTATCGACACCAAGAAAGGTTTGTAATTTTGACTTATTTTCCCCTCCTGCTCATCTGACATTGACCTATTTCTTGAAGGCAAATCCCTTAGCAAATGAGATGAGAAACATTCTTCAAATCTTAAATATCTCTAGAGTTGGAGGGATAGCTCTTTTCTACAGTGATACTATAAACATTACAAGGATGTCAAGGCTTTATTATCATTATTCACATGCTGATATATGAGATGCATAAGATGGGCTGAACCCAAACCTTCTGTAGTGACACAGGATGATTGGCAAGGGCAATGAGAAAGATAACTCCCGCTCCTTATGTAAAATGACCAATCATTAATTATGCATAAACCTTGATAAGATATTTTATTTTTAGCCACTCCTTAAATCTCCAAAGTACAACCTTTTACTGCACCAAGCAAAACAGTGAGCCCTCCGTGATTTTCATTACACACTTAACTCATGAGAATGTGACAACCTACAAACACCTGTGCATTTATTTGTCACTGGGTCCTTGTGTTGACTTAATGTGGCTGTTATTATATTCAAACTGCCATGTACCACCAAAGATATGTCTTATTGAATTATTCCATGGAGGCTATCTTGTTTTGAACAGTTCTCTATAAAAACATGTTTTAATATACTCTATTTGTCATGCTATTGGTGTCTGCATTTCCTTTTCTCAGCTGAATCACTTTAAAATTACTTGCGTTATTGCAATGACTCAGTTTGCTAACATGAATCAATAGATTTTATCATGTAGTAGAGAAAAAAAGCGGAAAATAATAAAACAAATTGTGACACTCAATGGTGTATTAATGCAGGGTCAAAATATGAAGCCATCATTATTATACAGCAAGAACAGTGAAAACTAACATGATCACTGCTTAAATGTCCAGCAATATTAAAAAAAAAAGTAACAGCCTTGTGTGAAGATGAACATTTTACCGTGCATGGGGATACTTAACGCAGAAAGCTTGTAAAGCATTCTCCACTGTGCCTTTTTAAATCATCCATCATCCAATCATTGAAAGACATTGAACCTTTGTCTCCGCTGACCTCTTCTCGCCCACGGTTGTAAATCTTTGGTGATGATAATGAGGGCTCGTCAGAAGTCAAGGACCCACACATCAGAGACTGACAATTAAATCAGCAATGAAGTCATATTGTGTGGTAATGTATAAGACAGGGTAAGAGAGAACCTAACACCCCATCCACTAATAAACCCTTTTCCATTGGATGTGCCCCTTCGAATGCTGCCTGTACAATATATATTAATGCAATACTATTTAGCATTAAACACACCAGTCATACTGTAACTTGCCCTGCATAAAACATTTGAAACATTGTCCAACATTCTTTTGTAAAAGCTGCATTCTGATTTCCAATCCCCAACGCCATGATGAAGCCAGCAACACATCCCTGGCTGGTAAAGTTGGCATACTGTACGACCGCATGTCAAGTAGAAAAAGATATGTAATAACCTCAACCTAAGTATTTCTGCGTGCAAAATGCACAAACATTTCATGTGTCATGGCAACTATGTCTCCTAGTAATTACGTTTAGATAACAACTTTGCAGGTACGTTCATTAAAAAATGTTACCTCATCATTTTGATGTATAAGTGGCATCATGCTTCTTATATAATGTGATGTTGACATTGCAAATTAGATTATATAATTTCTATGAGACAGGGTTTGTCAGTCACAGCCAGAACTTCTGCTAGTTTTGTTTTCCTCAGAAGTAGGTTCATATAGGTAAGTAGGGATGCACCGATCTGACTTTTTCAGTCCCGATACCGATGCCAGGGCTTTGTCTATCTGTCGATACCCAATACCGATCCGATACTGTTGTTGAATTAATAATAAACTGTATACCTTTTGCACCTTATACCATCCTTCCACCATGTGGAAGAGACTAAAGGCACCAGACTTTCCTAACTAAACATTACTTCCCTACCTAAGACAAAATAACATAGATGTAATGTATTGAATTCTTATTTATTTGTTATTTAAAAAACAATTGTGCATTCAAATCGAAAATATAATGTAATCAAACTTCTTAAAATTAATTTAAATAAATAACAATAATGGGCCTTTATATAGGTTTATAGTGTCTTATTCTACTTCTAGTCAGGAGTACATAGAATATTACAAAAACATTTTAATGTCATCATGTTTACTAAAAGCTTTGATTACTACAGGGTTTGCTTGGCTCATCAACATTATACAATGACGTTATATGAAGGAGAATCCATCAAACAGTTACAGAATCTAAACTATTTTTTTTTTTCTGCAAACTGCAAAGTAGTAAAATAAACTCAAATTGAATGAATACACATACAAACAACTTTAACATTGTTTCCCTTTCAAAACAAAATAGTTGTAAGCTAGTTGTATAAACACTAGCTTGGCCACAGGTAAGTTAGGTTGTAGTGTGGTTGTAGTGTGCGACTGGACGTAGCTCCGCTGTCAGCCTCCTTCGCTGTTTGAATAATGTTTGTAGGTTGGCGGACGTATTTCAGCGAGGCAAGGCATCTTAAATCCAGTGTTTTAATCATTGCTCTGAACCCGTCTTTCTCAACGGTCTGTAGCGGGACCGTAGTTGGATTGCGTTCATATTGTTGCTCTGCTGCATGCTTGAAGTGACATGTCTTTAACGTTAGCACTGTAACGTTAGCACGGCCGAGTAACAGAGCGACGGGCAACAACAGTGGCTAAATTATGTCCGATTTTTTAGAAACAAAAAACATTGCAACAACAGACGGCTCCTCTCTTCAGCATACGTTGTTCTGGTGTATCTCCGGTCTTTCTTCATCCTCTAACTTTTTTCTTTGTTCTTGAATGTGCAGTAGTGACCAGAGCCTCTCCCAGCTTAACAGACTGTTATGCTACCTGGTTAGCTAGCAGCTATAATGTTACCCAACATGCTGTTCGGCGGTGTAGCTACATTTGTAAATCCATCCATCCATCCATCTTCTTCCGCTTATCCGGTAACGGGTCGCGGGGGTAGCAGCTCCAGCTACCTTTGTAAATGATTAGTTAAATTAAAAATTAAAATTATTAGTGTTAGAAACTGTTTAAGTCACAAATTGTTATGTGCTATGGTGTTTTATCCTTTTAAAGAAAGTTAGTTGTGGGTTATTAATTGTTGTGTTATAAAGTTACTACCATGAGTGAGAAAGGTACACAGTTAACAGGGTTTCCAGTGCTGCGACGGAGGAAAAAAAAAAAAAAAAACTGGATCGGCCCGTGGATCTGTTAATTTTTCCGATCCTCGATCCAGCTATTTTGTCAATATCGGGGCCGATATCCGATTTTAATATCGGATCGGTGCACCCCTATAGGTAAGTATGGTCACGATGTAGCACCAACATTTTTCACAGGAAGTGGCCACTGTCACACTATTGTCTATTGCAATGGTGCATGCAATGTTGCATTTCCAAACTTGTTAATCAAGTAGAAATGGTTGATCCAACTCCACTCCCTAAAAATGTAGGTAACATTGGAGTAGACTCTGCAGCATCTCTCCCTGGTTAATATTGGACTGCCTCCCATTGCACATTCTTCACTGCCTCTGGAGGCCAAGCCAAGAATCCAGGAAAATAAGTCCTTCAGTTTCCATTAGATTGAAATTCCCACTGATGATATCACTGGCAGGTAGGTTTACATGCCACCTGTGTGACATAGTTTGAGAAATGGCACTATTGTTCAATGGACCTTAGTGAAGACTGATATGGAGATTAAATATATATCACTTAATGACATTTTGCTGTTAAGCCACATTGACAGTTGAGGGATAAAGTCAAGTTTAACCCCAAAGCAGCTTAATAGCAGAGGAAATAGAATAATCACCTGTAAACACATTAGGGCCCCCATATAATGTGGCTCACTAATGGGTACAGACAGTTTGAATGAGGATAGATATGCCAATCAACCCAGACTCACTCAGAATGATTGATGACTGTCAAATGGGAAATCTACACGAGGGTTTAACCAAGTCATTGCAGCTTCATACTACAAAATGTTGAACCTACACTATAGCATTGATTTTGCTTTAATAATGGAAATAGTTATATTGACTGTATGGATCATACACACACAAATACATCCCTATGTACTGGCACTGCTATTACTTTTAATTATTTATAATGACTACATACAGTATACAAAAACAAATAGGACACAAAAGACAATGATTTATCAGAGCTTAAATGTAAAACTGATGTATTTAAATGTGTATGCTATGATGCTTCAGTTTTGGTTTTAGCCCCAGGGTTTGCAAACTAATTATCATTTGAAGTTGTATTGTGTTTGCCTTGTTTGCTAATCAGAGCTTCTATAACACTTTAATACTTTTTGGAACAGACCCAAATGTGTCTCTAGCACAAGTTTTGCCAGTTTGTATATCAGCACATTTCTTCTACAACTTTTGGTCTGACTTGAAAGAAAGATAAAAAAAACTTTGACTTTTTGCTTTACAGACTCCAGGGAAAATACTACGAGTTCCTTTTTTTCATTGTCTATTTATGGAAGAGATCAGTTGTGATTTGTGATTATTTTTTATCTTTTACTTCTTTATATATTCACAACATGCCATAAATCAACATCATCTTTACATCACGTAACTTTCTGTGATCTGGAAAATTATCCTCAGATAGAATAATGACATCTTTGGCCAACTGCTTTACTTTGCCAATAAATTATGTGCAAAAATGTACGGTGCAAAGATGCTGTCTGACTTTGAAAATAGGTCAAAGTTTGAATATGAACAATCCCATCCCCCATTTTTTTACACCTTAAAAGTACCATTTCTGAAAATACATATTAATAAGGCCAAAGCGGTAATATATTCTCTCATTGCATCGGGTAAATGAATCATAGCGCTCAGATTTGGTCACTTCACTGATGCGTTCTTCTCTGCGAAGGGAAAGGAAGATGCACCAGACTTGAGAATCAAGGCTTATTAGTTTAAAATGTTGAGATTACATGTTGTTGCTGATTGACTTGCCTGTTGCAGAGAATGACACTGTACACCTTTGGGTATGGCATGGTCATCTGGACAACTAGGCCATCCAAGGATTTTTCCATCCAAGGTTATGTTTGATAAGCCGTATATGATGGATTAGAGTTGTTCAGAGTCTGTATGCTGTGAGGCAGGGCTTATGGGATTACAGTCAGAGTTCAGTGGCAGCTAATCAGAAACAACCAAAAGATACTTTTAATATCCCACAGTGCTTGTTAAAATATTGTTGGGAACTGCCACTGCAAATGTGGATTAAGTAGTGAGTGGGTTTTAAGTTCTGAGACAATGCCTTCAAATAGTTTTTTTTTCATTCAAATATGTTGACCGTTTTTCATGTGATCATAATGATAGATGTACAAGGTCTAAAATTGTAACATTTATGTAAAAGAGTAATGGAAAAAAAAATATTCCATTTGTTTCACAGTCTTCAAATGTGACTTCCTGTGACCACTGACAACAACTTCACAGACAAAGAAACAAACTGTCATGCTGTTTGAAACAATATGGCCCCAGTCACTCTGTGTCCCCAAACAAAGCACTGATTTGTTTAGTTTGTAGCAAATTATAAGTGGAAAAAAAAGACTTATTGTGTGCAGTGCAGCTTGTGACAGGCTGATAATTGTAGGTTGTTGGCTAGTGAGAGACAAACATATTTAGATGGTGAGCAAAATGAATGCAAAGCAAAAAAATCGAAGCAATTGAACAGTTTAATACATTTTGTATTTCTTAAACACTATCACCTGAAGTTGCACCAAATAACCGTAATTATATTTAATAAAAAAAAGAGAAAGCAGGCACAAAACACAAAAGCATTTATTTTGTTTTTCATTGAACTGATTTTGAACAGTTGACGCTGTATTACACAATGCCAAGTTGGGCAATTGTTGAACTAAACAATGTGTTAAATACTGAACAGAGCTATGTGTCAGCAAGACCACATGACTAGCAACAATTTTACAGTCCCACTCAGAAATGGAGTTTAGAAAGACAGTGCTTGAACGATAAGTTGTCTTGACAGAACATTGGATGACAACTAGGGCTGTCGCGCTTTGATTTTCTTTGCACCGCACATATTTTGTGAAGTCATTCAAACGACCGCGGTTACCGACAAAATATATTTAAATCTCAGTTGTTATAAAATAACTCCTAAATGTATTTTTTGACTGCATTTATGCCGGTACTACCCTATTTTTATAGCATATATAGTCTAAATGTCTATATTTATTCTAGGGCTGTCAAACGATTACATTTTCTTAATCGCGATTAATCGTTGAATTTCTATAGTTAATCGCGATTAATCGCATGTTTTATCACATGATTAAAATTCTATTATTTTGCATTTCAGAACTGTTTTTAAGTACATATTAACAATGGAAAGCAATTCTTACCAGTGTATCTTGATTGGGAATCAAATGAATGCAAAGAAAGTGACTTTATGAACTTGATTTTAAGATTTGTATTTGTTTATTATATATTTAATCTAGTCACACATTTGAATCTAGAGTCAATATTAGGGTTGGGTATTGTTTGGTTTGGATACCGGTGCTAAAGCGGTACTTTTAAAACGGTACCGGTGCCTGAACCGATACTTTTTAAGAAAGTTTAAAAAAAGAAGGGTACTAAACAGTTGGTGACATTAAAGAATGGCTTGTTTATTACTAAGGCCATATTGTCAAAATGAAATGTTTAATAATAATGTAATCACCATAACAATAACTTATTTCACTAGTAAATAGCTGTTGAATGACAAAAACAACCACCAGATGGGAAAATGGCATTTAACAACAACTTTGAATGCACCACGAGGCTGTAAATGACCAGTTTCATTGAACACGCCCTCTGTGTTTTTCCGACAACAGCAGCTGCAGATTGTACATCCCGGTGTCGGAATCCTCTACAGTGAAATACAGACAAACTTTACACCATTTAGCGTTAGCTGTCAGCATTGTAACCGTGTTTAATCCAGCTACTAGCTAGCAGTAGGCTAACGTTAGCTGCTGTCGAGTATAGTGTTAACTAGCGTCACGTGCAGTGATGTTTCTGTTGCCTGTAACGTCTGTTTCAGAGCATCAGAGAGAAGCACAGACATATCAGTGGCACCAGAATGAGGCACCAAAATCCGCGTTGCTATTCCTGCAGCAGCAGGATGTGTTACGAGGACGGCAAAATAGTAGCATGTTAGGCACGACGCAAAGCCGAGTGAAGTGAAAATAAATTAATAAATTGCGGCATGCCATTAATACGATTAAAAAAAATTAACGCATTATGCTCGGCCCTTAATCGCATCGCGATTAACGCGTTAATGCTGACAGCCCTAATTTATTCCATTGTTGTCCTTAAGAGGCTGACTTTGCAGGAATATTGGTCCGCATCAGAACATGTGGGCAAAGTGTGAGCAAGCGGGAGGATTTTGGATGGAGCGCAGAGTGGAAGTGGGAGAATGGAAATTCAACTCGCATGGATTCGGCAGGCACGCATTTGTTATTGAAACACAGACAGACGGGCTACTGAACACTGTTTATTAACAGTAACACGCTTGAAAGAATGAAAAAAGAAATAAAAAAAAACAGCGGTGATAAGTTGACTCGGTAACCGCTACAGGCCAACTGTCAACCATTTTTGATAATGAATTCATTGTTTAAGTCATTACATATAAGCAAAAATGCCCACACAAAAGAATCACAGATTTCTTAAATGTGAGTATTTGCTGGTTTTCTTTGTCTTCTATTATAGTGAATTGAACATTCGGTTTAGGAATCATGGCCGGACAAATTTACACATTTGAAGAGATCGCCTTATCTTTTCCTATTTCATGGAACATACAATTCATTTTTCAATAACTGAAAGATGAATCAATAATGAAACAAATCGTTAGCTGGATCCCTCAAGGAAAGTTTTTTGCAGTGGTTATTGAGGAATGTAAAGGACAATGGTACATTGCATGCAAGGTACTGGCCTTAAAATCTACTTTTTAATTCCAACCGAATACCATAACAACTTGCTTTTCACTAGCCACTCTAACTGGAATAAGGAAATCACCTGTTTGGCTGGAATTAAAGCCTGTGTATTCATAGGCCTCAATGGAGTTTCCTCTGACTTAGGTGTTTCTACATCCATGTCCATTTTAGCTCAGTTGTTATGTTTTTTTTGATGGTGTATTATGTGACATGACGATGGAGGTTCACAGTTTGCATCTGATTATATTATGAAAGACATGATTCCTAAGGGGCTGATTAGCTTGTGTAGTCCAGTTGTTGATTTATGCATCAGTATATTCATATATACATATGGAAGGCCTGGTTATGCTCCGTTGTTAATCTGTGTACTTAAATATGAAAAAAGTAAATAAAGAGGGGAATGCTGGCAGATCATTTGACAGTCACATGAATTGCCTTAGCTCTCTTTCCCAAAAGGTCCACACTGAATTATTCAAGAGTTCTCTCGTACTTCCAGTGTGCATGGTACGGAGAAGAACAAAATAATTGGTGCTCTGGAAATACTAATTTGTGCTCTCGGATTAGTAATTTGTGCTCTCGATTTCATAATTTGTGCTCTCGATTTAACAGGCTATTGTTTTTGCCGTGAAACAGCCGCTTCCAAGATCTGTCTCTCGCTCTTTCGCCGTCCAAACAAAGCCACAATACCACCCCTTAATGAAAAAATATGCAGTAGCTACAGTTCACAAGGCTGCCTCCGCACACAGGACAACATCTGAACACCAGGCTTTTTTCCACATTCTCTCTGAATGCCACAATTTGTGTGGTTTAGCTGGCAGAGGAGCACATACACGCAGACCCCCCACATTACAAAGCACCTTCATGTTGCTTCTAAATAAACACACTGAATAAGTGACGCAGGCACAGGCTCCAGCTCTGTGGCTGCTGATGGGCTCAAGCACCCCAGTATTTTCCCCTGCACTATGAATTGCAAATAATAGTCTAGAAATTACAATATATTAGATCAGATGATGATGTGGCCAGATATGACATCAGATATCTGACTGTCCCTTAAAAATTAAAAGCAATTACATGATGCAGAGCTGCATGCCCAGTCCTGCTGGAGACAGCTGCTCCAAAAGAGCATACAGTTAAATATATTGAAGCTGAGTGTTTACTGACGTGAAGAAAAAGAAAAACAAAGCTGTGTAAAGCACGTATGCTTACTCTATTGAACAGAAACTCTTTTAAACATGCAGCTGAGTTGGCTTTTACGTACACTAGAACAGTTGTTAGCACTGTAAATGCATAAGCGAAATAGGCACAGACCACACCAATGTTTTGTACCATTAGATTGTGACCAACCCTGTCGCCTGAATTTGATAATAATTGAAAATATTTTATGAAGTTACTGGTGCTGTGCCACGTGGTTTAAAATGCCCATTCCCAATTTAGAGACGCTCATATAGTTCTGCTGCTGTGTGATGGCCATAGATATTTAATAATTACCACAAATAACCTGAGACATATAAACGTAAATGTAAAATGAACTAATCTAACACATTACAGAAATTGTAGAGCAAAATGAAAGTCGCTAAACTAAACATATATGAAAGCCATGTTTGCCGGCAGCCAAGTTAACGATACAGCTAATTATTAAGTCATAGCACCGATTATTGATTCAGGAGCACAAATTTGTTAAATAGAGGGCTTTGTTTCTTCTCCATGACACATTTCTGGCTCCGTAGCATGAAGCTCATTGCAATATAATTGAAACAGGAAGAGAGATTTACTACACACTAGGGAGCTGACAATGAGTGGTTCTCAATATTGAAACAAGGTTGTCCCTTGATCGTGCTGACCTGTTATTTTTAATTAATTTTTGCTCATACACATTTGATTAATTCCTTAATTCAGTTTAAGGATTAATTAGTTAATTAGTTTAGAAATAGCCCGTTTGAAAAGAAGGAGCTTGAATGGATGTATAGTAAATTGCAAATTAAGTCCATTTAAAAAGTATCTCAAGAATTCTAAAAAGAATAACAATAAGCACAAAACAGATGACAATTTCATAATCCTTGGATGGGCTCTACCTTTGTTCTGTGCTTTGTATTCTGTCTAGAATCTGGTTGTTATAGGGATGTTGATGTTTTCACTCAGTTCAACAGATGTTAAGCAACAACAAGTTAAAGTTGTTTGAGACTGGAATGATCACTAGTGTGTTATGCAATTAAGTCACGGCAAATTTCTAATGTTCTAAAATTTTATTTCCTAGCCCGCCTTCTCTTCCCCTAAGTGGCTTTGTCACTTGTCAGGCCGCCATTGCAACTAAGAACCTGTTCTTAATGACTTGCCTGTAAATATAAAGGTAAAAAAAAAAACTATAAATAGTGGCCAGAATAGTCAAGTGCAATATCCTGTTGGTCGTGTTGCTATATTGCTACGCTATTATTTTTTTAGCAATAAACAAAGATGTGGCTGTGTTTTCAAATATTATGTAAAGTATATTCCAGCATTGTGGTGAGTTTCCACTATATGACGTGCACAATGCAGACGTTTGGCTGACACAAATAAAGAACACTATACAAAGATAAAAGTAAGTACAGAAGTAAGGTGAAGTAGGGAACAGTTCACAGTAGTGCTACATGTGTATATTGTATACTTTAAAGCTTTTGATATCCAGTCTTTCCAGTTTGGTCTGCACTTGTACAGAACATGCTATTACTTAAGGTCAGTGAAAATCATGAAATCACTTCAAATGCAGCGGTTGTCAGAAGGCAGTCAGAAGAGTTCTAACAGAGTAGACCAAGCAACATAGATGTATTAGATGACTCAACTGTGTATGCGATGCCCCTGCAAAAATGCATGGGTAACCCCATAGAGTAGGGCTGCAACTATCGATTATTTTAGTAATCAAGTATTCTACTGATTATTCCATTGATTAATAGAGTAATCGGATAAAGAAATACTTTTGCTTTATAGTAAATAGCAATAGTAGATATACAAAAGAAAGGTTTCATTTTTAGAAAAAAGCAACAACTTTATTGCTTGAATTGCATACAATAATAGTAATTGGCACTAATATTTCTAAGCACTGGTCGCATGGGCCACCCAGCCCTTAAATTAGGTGGCCAAAGTAAATTTTTTGGTGGCCCAAATGCAAATCTTTTTCACCCCCCTTCCCTTTCATGCCTCTGGCTCTTAACACTGGATATACAAAGAAAAGCTGTTCACTAAGCCCAGGTACATGTGACTGTACAAAGCTAACAGTAGGGCTATTTAAGTATATTGTTCAGGAGGACACAATCTCAGAAGGCTGAGCTGAGTGAAGTTTAGAAAGAATGAAGAATGCAGACATCATTGGTGTGGTCCGATGACGTCATTTAAGTGCATATCAAGTAGCCATGTGCAGGAGGCGCTGGTAAAAAGAGGGGCTGGTTTGTCTCCGCCAGCAGCTACGGTAAGCCACTTTAGCCTTTTTTCTAAAAATTAGCATGCTGTAGTTGTGTAAAACTCTGGACGAGTAGCAGACGTTAATGCAACCTTGTGTAACTTGCCCACTCTGTGACACACTGTACAGAGTTTTAGTTTTTTTTGCAGCCCAAAATGATCCCAAACTTTCTGTTGTTTTTCTCCGCCTGTCTCTTCTCATAGCCCCTCACTTTTTTTGCTCTCTTCCTTCATTTTGTAATACACGCCGTCAGTCTTCACAGTATGTCTAGTTCATAGACAGTACAATAATGGACACAGCGACGCCATAGACTTCACTTTTCCGGTGATGGCTGAGCGTTACTGCACAGCCTCAAACTGAGCTTGAAGACGTAGATGTGACGTGAGCAACCTGTCTGAAAGTTGGAAGTCTTCTGGTAGCTGTGCCAAGACAAATCTCAATCATTCCCAATCTTGCAGAGACGGAGAGCGTAGGTATATGTAAGCGGATAACATAGGCACAGGCTAATTATTACTAGCTAGTTAACATTATTAATTAAACTTAAACGGCTAATGTAAGTCGAAACTGCCTGCGAGCTTCTCCTGACTATACGGTAATTTCTCTAATGTGCAACAGAAAGTCGTGTTGTTATGACACAATCGTTAGCCTATTTTTACAAAAACGTCTGCTACAGGGCTATAACGTGAGTAATGGAGCCTTTTATACATTGTTGTGTTTCTTTAGAAATAAACAATGGACAAATAGTCTTTAAACGATCCAGATGTAAAGTTATTCACTGTCAAAGTGATGTCAAAATGAATGGGAGTCAATGGAATGCTAACGGAAGATGATGGTTTGTTAGCCTACAATCTCCCCATAGGAGGTACGCTTTCCGGATGCTCGCTTACCCCCTTGGTCTAGTGTCCATAGCAGCGTCAGCCAGTTGTGTGACAGTAATAATCATCCGTGTGGAAAAACAGTGGTATATAACGTTAGTTACATCGTTTGAAAAAAACGTTTCAGCTCTACCATAGAGCCAACGAGGGCTTCACACACAGGTACCATGTGCCACAAGAGATTTTTTTGGGGATTTTCGGATCACAAATTCCCAAGGTAAGAACATACTTTTACCCTGCATGGGTTTATCAAAGTGGTAGGCTTGTTAAAATAGGTGGTTAAAAGGTATGCTAGATCACTGTTACACAGGGCTGTCAGAACAAGCTCGCCAATTACAAGCTGTAGTTTTTATTACATTGAAAAAATTGTTGGAGATTTGGACAATTTTAGAACTTCCAAATTACCTAGTTCACAAAGCTAAACTATGGAGTTATATTTGAGCGTGTGGTGGTACATTTTGAGCACAGAAATATTGTTTTTTGCATGAGTAAAAAATGTGTTTTGTAAAAAAAAATAGTATTATGCAAATACAAATCAAGCATGGCACATTCTTAATAGATGAGTCAACAGCTAATGCTGGCAGATAGTACACAACTTAAAATCTTTTTTAAGCAATATTTTTTTAGCTCAGGACCTCTGAAGCATTCAAGCCTTAACAGCAACATGTGAAACTGTAACATTAGCTCAGCATACAACGTGAAGCGCAATAGATAAAAACAGACTCTTCTGATTCATTTTAAATATGACATATTGATTTGAAATTGTCAAATGTGACTCACGCCAATTACTTTCTCTTTTTTTCAAGTAAGAGGTGATGTTCTTTAAAGTTGACTTCCAAGTAAAATACAGCACGGATAAAATATCAGCACAGTTAGTGGCACAGCTCTGGCGCAACAGGTAATGTACTTTCTTTTATTCACCCTTGTTTTCAGTATTTTCATTAAAAGCCTTAGATTGCAACTCCTGTGTGTGGTCTGTTTTTGCCAGTCCTGATTTTGTGTTTTAACGTTTTGGCTTGCCAACCCTGATCTCTGCCGATTGTATACTATATGGCAAAACATCCACAACAGTAACAGATACCAGGTAAGCCAATATTCCATGTTTGCATCACCACTTCAGGGCTATTCACAGCATTTGAGAATGTATTCATCAGCCTTAGCACTGCCTGTTCACACATAACTCAAAGTGTGCAAATGTCAATCTGAATTTCTTTTTTCTACAGAGCTGGAGGCTGCGCTGAGTACTGTGTAACAACCTGTCCTGTGGCTTGTATGAATTGGATCTGCAAGTTCTACACATTTTCTTCAGCTAACCAATGCAGCAATTTTAGGTAGGTCTTGCACCTTGCCTTGCTTCTACAATGACTCTAAGTGCTCTATTTTTCAGACACACGTTGCTCCTAGAAATCAAAATCACAAATGTATGAATCTCATCCAGCCAAATCATTGACTTCAATATGAATAATGCAATTTTACCATGTATTTTGGTGTTAAGTAGAATGTATCATAATACTGCCTTTGTTGTCCTTGTGTCTTTCCCAACATAGCAGAGGAAGTGCAGTTTGACCTTAAACTACTACTACTACTACTAACTTAACTTAACACCTTAATCGCAATGCGAGGACCGAGCATAAGGCGTACATTTTTTTTTAATCGCATGCCGCCATTTATTTATTTACACACACACATTAACAGGCTACTATTTTGACCCTTTGGACACCTTTACTTATCATCAAGCTGCCATACTTCGTCGTAACACATCCTGCTGCTGCAGGCATGATGGAGAAAGACAGCAGAAAACACAATTCTGAATGGTGCTTTTTATTTTCCAAAACTCCCAGACGGCTCATTAGACAAGCCGAAAGCCATATGCACATTGTGTAAAGCCGAATTAAAATATCACTGAAGCACTTCAAGCTTGAGCTAGCACCTACGAGCTAATTAACGTGACTCAGGTTTATGCTAGTGGGCTCAGGCAAAGCACTATTTTGGAAAGTGCTACTCGCTGACCTGTTGATGAAACCAAATCCAAAAAACATTACTACAGCTCTTGCGAAATGGGTGGCAACTAACTGCAGACCTGTCAGCATCGTAGAAGACTTGAGTCTTAAAGACGTACTACGGTTGGCATGTTCTGTCTTATACATTGCCGTCGAGGGGGACAGTAGTTTCACGCATACACAGCCTGTACGACACGGAGAAAGCAGCCCAACTGGAACTGCTGCAAAATGCAAACTGCACACTATATTGACTCTGGTTAGGATAGGGATTTTTAGTTTTTTAGTTAGGTATTTGGAGGAATTGTGCAATAATGACATAAAGTAACTTTCTTTGCATTCATTTGATTCCCAATCAAGATACACTGGTAAGAATTGCTTTCCATTGTTAATATGTACTTAAAAACTGTTCTGAAATGCAAAATAATAGAATTTTAATCATGTGATAAAACATGCGATTAATCGCTTTTAACTATAGAAATTTAGCGATTAATCACTTTTAAAAAAAATGTATCGTTTGACAGCCCTAGTTGTACTTTCAGCTTGTATTTTGGAGGAGGCTGCAAAAAAGATTGTTGATGTTGCTGTCCAACTAGAAGAGCATGACATTCTGCACAAGCCAATATCTTTGCAACGTTGATAGGTCTTCTTTGCAACAATCTCTTTTGCATTATCTGCACTGATTCCCATTAAGCAGCTGCAGAATCACCATTAGTCTGTGAATGATGTGGAAGATGATTATAATTAACATTGCCCTGAGCAACTGCTCTGCTCTATGTTATGGATTTCTATGCATTTCAATCAATGTTACACCTGTTGGAATAATGCATCCTTATTTCAAGCCAATATGCTATGATTACTTCACTTTCATTTGTTAGATAAACAAGGATCAATACAGATTTGTCTGTTTCAGTGTAGGGTCAACATTAAAATAGTTTGTAACCAGGGGTGCCCAAATAGTTCAGAGAGAGGCGCCCATATATGGAGGTTTACTCCTTGACGCAGCGGGCCCGGGTTCAACTCCGACTTCTGCCCTTTGCTGCATGTCATCCCCCCCTCTCTCTCCCTCCTTTCATGTGTTCAGCTGTCCTGTCAAAATAAAGGCCTAAAATGGCCAAAAATAATCTTAACCTAACTAATTTCCCCCCCCCAAAACATTGATTTTCTTTTTAAAACTCAAACAACATGACAGTGACTTTACAGTGTGATGGTGGTACTTTGTACGAACATTTTTACCTCCTAATTAGAGCGTGAATGTACTCTATTGCATTACTGATCTATGACTTAGAGCAACCTGATGCTGAAATACTAACATCCCAGCTGTCATCTTAATTACACTTCAGTGTAATTTCTCTGCTTCAGCTGTGTAATGATATGTTTTCCTATTTTGTCAGCAATGGGTCTTTTTTTGTCACTTTCCCACCAAAATAAATGTCAGTTCTTGTTTGATGTCAGTTACATTTCTCCCGTTTTTAATCATCGAGTTCTCAAGGGTTTTTCTTTAACTCAAAATTATAATGAAATGAATACATTTAAAAAAAAATTACTTTCCCAGACTGTGCATCATTATGGTGAACTGTGCTAACACACCAGGCGCATCGCCACCAAAATTGCCCTTGAAAATTAGATGTTCTGTAATTTATCCTAAAAGAAAAGTCATGTAACAGGCTAAAACCCCTTGCCTGAAGAGTATCTACCCTAGGAATACTCCAGAGCCAGGAAAGCATCTGGTTGAGGAGTTAAATCCATCCAGCAGCCACTGTCAGTGCCGGTCCCAGGTGGGCCATGTGGAAGCCAGTGAGAGACATCCACAACTTGAAAACACCTGGGTTCTTCCTGTCATTATTCACAAATTTACCCAAAATCAAATTTTGCTAAAATTAATTAAAAAAACAATTTGGTTATTAAAGTAAACAAAAAAACTGGATTACACTGGTCTGTCTTGTTTTCTAATCTGCTGAAAAGTTATTAGTACCAGCATGCTTATAATATTGTATTATAATTGCAAAACATGTACATTTATTTTGCTTCTACTGAACCTATGAGTTATAAAAGCATATGCTGAGTCAACGCTATTGTTTTTACTTCGTCATACTTTCACATTCACTTCCTAATTAACATTTGTCTTCCTTGATGAAGAGACCACCGTTACAAAACGCAACCAGGAAACATCTTCATTGCACCACATTGATTGTTGTTGTCAGAATGTCTTGTCCATTGTGTCATCAGAGGATACAGTATTTTATTACCTGTATTATTCAAATGTATGCATTTGAAATGCAGTCTCTGCTGCCTTGAATCTCTTTGAAAAATACTCAAAACAAACGATCCAGACAGATATCTTTTTTTTTTTTTCTTGTGGCATTTGTTTAAAACTTTATAAGCAATGGCCATAAATCTAAAAGCAGTGTAGCAGAGTGAATATATTTTTACACCTGAGCAGTCACTATAATGATTTTTTTTTTTCTTTGCTAGATAACAGGCAGCAACCACAAGTAACAATACACCATACCAGAGATCCAAAGTTGTCTCCAACGTTGTTAGAGAAGCCCACTATTTGAGAACAGTGCTGTCCGATACGTCATGATTTGATTTCTCTGAGTATGGCAAGTTTCAAAGAGAAATACTGAGACAGAGAAGAATGTTGGCAGCCTGGAGCAGAGAAATGTGAAACCTCCACCTTAATGGAGGAGGAAAGATCGACAGTTACTGTGTCACCACTTGTCAGAATAGAGGAGTGGAAGTATACCATGGAGCTTGAGTTGTTCTGAAAGTAGTTTTACATGGTACCTTCTGCTAGCTGTCGGAGGAATGCTTGGGGAAAGCGGGACTTCAATAAAGGATGTAGACTGTTGGCCACAGCAACTGATAAAGTCAGAAAACTGAGTTGCGGTGGTGTGTCAGACTAAAATTAATTATTTCAGCAGGAATTTATTTCCTATAGCTGCAATGAATGGACCACACTTAGATTAGTCTTTTGTTGACTCAAAACTGATATTTTGTACAGGATACAGGATCCAAACTTTTACATCAATGTGTCTCGGACTGCCATGACAATCATCACTCATTTGTATGTGGACCCACATAATTGTCACTCGGCTGTGCAGTTCCTGTCAGCTCTACGGGAGCTTTATAGTGTTTTTCAGCTCATTGTTTTGGTCTCCCACAACTAAACTGGTTTGGTTCACTCTCACTGCTCTTGGTTGCATTGTTTGCAATGAAAATGCTCCAAAAACCAACTGTATGCCTCCTGCCCAGCACCATAGGGCATCTGGTGAATATAGTAAAAATAAAAAAACCTTTTTATTTGGAGGCACTTTTCAAAACACCCAAGGTCACCTTCCATTAGATAAAAACATAATGAAACAGCAAGACAGGCAATGACAAAGAGAAGACACAACATAACATGTGAAAAATGTGACAATAGTTTAAAAAAAAAATAATAATAATAATAATAATTTGGTTGTGGAAAGGGAATCAATGCATTTCATAAATTATAAGTTATAGGCTTATATGTAAGCCAGTTTAAACAGGTGGGTTTTGAGGTAGGATTTGAATGATGTTATGGTGTCAGTCTGACAGATGTAGCACATTAAGCAGTAGCAGGGCCGTTTGAAGGAATTTGGGGGCCCCAAGCAAAATGGACATGGAGGCCCCCCCAACCCGCACGCACGCAAAGCCTACAGGAACCACAGCATAGCCATAACGTTTAAGTTCACCCACACTTTATATAAATAAAAAAAGGTTTACAGTGCATAAACAGCTGTTGCATAAACTGTGCATAAATAAAACATGTTTAAAGTGCAAATACTCGTGTTGCATATAATGTGCATAAAAGTTGAAAATGTTCAACAATTGAACATTTGCAAAAAACACCACTGTACCATAAATGTCCATGGGCAAAAGTGACTGGTATTTACACAGTTTGGTGGGAATTCAATAGTGATTTGCACTGTTTTTTTTTTCTAACAATATGACAGCACACACTTAGTTTAAACTCTGGGCTGTGCAGGATATCAGCTATAATTATAGAGCTTGTGGTGGTGGTACCTTGTGCTATAGAGGAAACATCAGCACTGAGAAGTGATGCATCTGTTGATGTTGAGGATGAAGTTGATGGTGTAGCTGGGAAAATAATTGAAAAAAAAATCTGAAATTAACTGTGAAGTACGTTTTACCATTTCACTGTTAG
This sequence comes from Sander lucioperca, assembly GCF_008315115.2. Taxonomy (NCBI): domain Eukaryota; kingdom Metazoa; phylum Chordata; class Actinopteri; order Perciformes; family Percidae; genus Sander; species Sander lucioperca. The sequence continues at coordinate 9,756,795 of NC_050195.1, read as the reverse complement.
CATATTGAAAGAGGTCACTACTAACAGCTCAGCTCAGTGAGAGAAATTCACTCTACCTTCATCAGTGGAGGTATCCTTAGGAAGAGCCTGAGGGCTGAGAAATTTAAGCAAAGCACCTTGAAGGAGAAAGAAAAGATTGTAACACTTTATAATAACAATCATTAATAGATGGTAAATTGATAGTTAATTAATCTTTAGTTGATTGTCATTTAACTGTTAGCAAACAGTCTTTTTACTGTTAACAAACAATGAAATTATAATGAAATGTTTACTAATTATTAGTAGTGCTGTAAATTAACAGTTTATTGTAACACACATATCTATCTAATATATTAGGTATCGGGTAATGATTAAACATTTTTTGTAAACCTTTAAGAAACCATTTTTAAAACATCTATAAACATTACATAGCTAGACGGACCAGATATTCCTAACACTTTGTTAAGGGTTACTAATGCTTATAAACATCCCAAGCTAATGTTTGATGCACGGAATTTATTGTGTGGTTTTCCTAACCCCCATTTGGTAAATAGATTATCACGGTGGAATAGTTAGTATAGCATGCTAACGTTATGCCACTTTCATCAAAACCTATTACAAAGCTATAGCAATGTCATGTCATTAAATACGTTAAACAGTGATTCTGGAACAGATCTGCGTCTTCCTTATCCCGTTAAAAAACATATAACAGTAGTATGTAACCATATTCCGTCCGTTCGAAAAAAAAGTTGCACCAACTGTTCGTTACAAGCAGCATTTGCCGTCAGGCAGGTTACAGGTAACGTTAGCTAACAAACATATTTTTGCTAGCCTACCTGCTGCAAAATTACACCAAGACAAGTAGAGCTATTTTATCCAGTGTAATTTATCACTTACCACTATCTTGTTTTTTCTTATCCTCTTCTTCCTTTCTCTTCTTCCTTTTCTGGCTTCCTGAAGCATAATTCCGCTTCATGATGACTGCCGACCGAGGAGGTTTTGTATTTTGCCGGCAGCAGAGATCACAAGAGGGGCCCCTTGAGGGGGACCCCAACAACAGTGTCATTGCACTTTACTGACTATCAAAGGGGCGCTCACACAGTTTGTCGTTGCATTTTATTCTTAACCAGTCGTTGTCTTGGGGCCCCAGGCCAGCTTGGGGCCCCAAGCAATTGCTTGGTTTGCTTGCCTTGTCGCGACGGGCCTGAGCAGTAGGAGACCAAAAGCTGAGCTAAAAGGAAGGTGGATGTTGGACTTAAAATCACCAGGTGGCTAGCAACATAACTCCAAATTAAATATTGATCCATATCTGCTGCATGCGTAAATAGGCAACTCTTTGCAAACACCATATACACAAAATGTTGTGTTTGCACCTTATTTCTACTGCCCCCATGTAGCCAAAATAAACCAGTGTTTTATATTTTTAGTATTAATTGAGATGAACGTCTGGTAGAAGTTATGCTTCACAATGGTACACGAATAACTGGCTGACTCACTACAAACACTGACCTCTTTCATAAATTAAGTCAACTATAGATTTGATGGAACTTCTGCATTCATTTTCACTTGTAACTGTTGAAAAACCACACAGCAAAAATCTGCTACACTATAGTATATTTTGACAGATATTACTTGCACATCGCCCAATTTCTACTAGACTTCTATGACAGCAGCAAATGTGGTTACTAGCATATGTGTGTGTAATGCCTCAATACAATTGAAGAAACTATTTCACAGCATGACAATCTGTTTAGAATTCTACCATTCGTTACTAGGCTTCCTTTTTGCCTTATGTCCAGATATACAACCCAGTCTCAGGGCAGTTTGTGATACATGGCTTGACTGTGTACAAGTCCTACTGCATGTATACATGCTGAATGATGGTGTTGTTGTTCTGCCACATCCCGAGAGAAAATGTTGGACAAAAAGGGTAACTTTGCCATTTTTTTTTTTACTTCTAGAGGTTAAAAGGTGTCCCATAAGTGTAAAGTAATGTTAGTGGAAAGACATTGTCCCGGTATTTTACAATATATTCATTAGTTTTAGTGTTTACTGTCCTTTTATGGGAAAAATACATTCTGATGAGGTAACAGTGGCTTCTAAACAGACCGTTTTTGGTTTTTAATGGATCAAGGGTTTGAATTAGAAGATGTAACTGGCTGCTTACGGCATCATATTGTGGTGATGATCAAATTATGTGGGTTTTTTTTATCTTGCTCTATCTGGCAGAAGGCAAGGTTACCAAGGAAGGAAAGTGGATCTTTTGAAAGGTTGGACTGAAGGTCATCATCATTGAATTGCCTGGAGCTATAACAATTGTGCCCTTAAGTAATGTTAGGTTATCAAGCTTTATTATTCTGTTAAAAGCTTATATTCTTCAGGCAAAATCTGCATGCGCGTACGTATCTGTAGAATATGTTGTAAACAGTTACTTGTAAATTAGGACTGACATATGCGTGTACGGCCAAAAACAAAATCGACTATTTTTATTGTCCAAATAAGTTTTCCACCTATGTATGTCGTGAAATGTTAAGACACAAAAAGAAATCTAGATGTCAACATTTCACAGACAAATATCCCTACAGAACATTGTTTTTTCTTTTCAGTTGGTGAAATAGGATATGCTATTGCATGTCTTTGTTTTCCACAAAATACCAAAGGAATAGGCCTCAGAATCCATAATCATTTAATTTCATGTACTTTAACCTCTCCAAATTGTGCCATGGCAACACTGTTTCCATGTAATCCTCAAGGGAAAACGTGGAGCATAAAAAAAGCATAAAAACAGGTTGGATACTCTATAATGTTGGACCAGGGGTTCTTGTCATAATGTTATTTTGGATGTATAGTAACTGAACACATTAGTCCCTCATATCACCATGTGCATGTGGTGATTACGGTTCAACATTAAATTGGTTGAGGAGAATTACAGAATTAATTAGAAAATGAATAACCTGTAGAGGGAGAAATGTCTGTCACATGTTAGTGTCAAAGCCTTACATGTTAGACTCTTTTAGAGAATTGTGGGTAAACAAAAGGAACCAGCCACGTGTATGATGTCAAACCCAAAGAGTGATGCACACCGACTTCTGTAAAACAAATAATTGTTTGCTGAAAAAAAAAAAAAAGAAAGATGAATGGTTTTATTTATAATAGCCTCCCACCACATTTGCCGCATGCAGCCTGTCCATGCACACAGTTTTCCACAAAAAGAAGTTATGTAACGCAAAATCCACTTGATGAATAATAACAAATAAAACGATATGTGGGTCACCCAATGCAGAAAGCAAAGAAAGGGAAGAACACCAGTGTCCTCTATATTATGTATTCATACATGGACAAGCTAGGGCATAAAGCAAACAGACACATGGGTAGTCATAATGTTAGAAAAGGATATTTGCATCATTATTCAAGCCTGGAGCAATAGTTTTGTGAATTTAGTTAATATAAAGATGAAAACTTTGTAAGCCCAGTGAATTTGACACAACAGCTCTGTTTATCCATACATGTCAACATACATGTTCATATGTTGACATTAAAGGTTCAACCAACATGTTTTCTAAAACTATTGATAGGATAGTGGGCTGAGTCTTAAGTGTAAAATCAGAATGTGCGCCACAATGTCAACCACAAAAGTATAACACGATGTCTATACGACAAATGTGAAGCATACAATGTTGAATTGTTGATAAAAGCTATTGATTTCATCCATCCAACCATCCACTTTCCAGTGCTTATCCAGGACTGTGGTGTGCTTTCTCCCTAGGTAGAACCTGTAGCCCTTCTTAAAGATCCTGGTCTATTCCTGGCCTAGATGGGATATAAAATATAATCCATCCAGTGCTATGGGCTTTTAACAGCCTCTCTTCCCATTTGGACACTCAGGATACCTCCCAGTGGAGGATGAATACCTGAGAACCATCTGAACTGGCTCCTTTAAAGCGAAGGTGTAGCACTGAGGCCCTTGTAGATCTTGTTTAAAGACTGCAACAAATAATTATGTGTAAAATTGTTCAATTAGTTCTTAGAATTTCTATTCAAAAAGTACCAAAGGAAACTTTTATTTTTGTTCAGTTGAACTAGCTTACAATGTTTTACAGTTTACAAAGTTCATCTCAGTCATTGTCTAAATAATTGAAATATGTGATCCCTCACTGCAATCAGTGTGTATGTGAATTAGAGTGCGGATTGGGCCACATTTTTCTGTCCGAGCCCAACCCGTGTCCAACAGAGCGGTAACCAAACTCGACCCGAGCCCGACACAGTTAAAATCTCATTTTTTTCTCATACTAATGACACGTGTACATTTGTTTGTGTGGAAAGCCCGCTTTTATTAAGCATCTGTAGGAAGGCATTCGGAAATGTCAACAGATGAGCACATCAGCGCACACGGGGCAACAAGTGCATTGTTTCATGTATATGGTTGAAATGACAATAAAACAAACTTGAGTTGCGTTGAATGCTGCCTCACTGTCTGTCTGTCTGTAAACGGTAGGCGTGACTTGGGAGTGGGTTCTAAAACAGCGAAGCAAGTGCATTCTGGGATTTAGTGTCTTTCATCCATATTAGCCAAAAACACATTTTCTGGCTTATCTCAGCCTAGAAGGCACCTATTTCTATAATCTTTCCACATTTCTACTACATAAGTGACCCAATTTAAAGACGTATTCGTCTTTCCAACGGTGAAATATCCCTTTAATAAGCTGTTTAAATTAAAATGTTCAATGTGTTAACCTTTCCTGATTGCCTCGTTTCCGAGCGTGGTCAGAAAACTAGGGGAGACTCGTTACCTCGAGGGACGACGTTATAAAATAAATAACGTTGGGGTTAAAATCTCGTTTCTGGAGAGCAGATGAATGAACTTGGCTTTCAGTCTGGGGTTTATTTCGGACATCGCACACACTGTGTACAAAACTTAAACTTATTCCACCAACTCTGCTCCGGTCGCATCTACATGTCTGCTTCCTCTATCTCTCTTCTGCCCACTTTCCAAACACACACACACACCCCGTCCCAGCTGGACGTGCCTGGAACACCTCCCTATGGAGGCGCCCAGGGGCATCCTTACCAGATGCCCGAACCACCTCAACTGGCTCCTTTTGACGCGAAGGAGCAGCGGCTCTACTCCGAGCTCCTCACGGATAACTGAGCTTCTCACCCTATCTCTAAGGGAGACGCCAGCCACCCTCCTGAGGAAACCCATTTCGGCCGCTTGTACCCTGGATCTCGTTCTTTAGGACATGACCCAGCCTTCATGACCGGTGAGGGTAGGAACGAAAACTGACCGGTAGATCGAGAGCTTTGCCTTCTGGCTCAGCTCTCTTTGTGTCAAAACGGTGCGATAAATTGAATGTAATACCGCACCCGCTGTGCTGATTCTCCGACCAATCTACCACTCCATTGTCCCCTCACTCGCGAACAAGACCCCAAGGTACTTGAACTCCTTCACTTGGGGTAAGGACTCATTCCCTACCTGGAGACACACATAGTGCGTTTCACTATCCTTGTGGGGACCCATCATTGACATAATGCATTCCCTAGCCCCTTACCATAACCTTAACCATCACAACTAAATGCCTAACCTTAACCCTTACCCTCACCCTAACCATAACCTAATTCTAACCCTAATCCTAAAACCAAGTCTTAACCCTCAAACAGCCATTTAAAGTTGTGGGCAGCATTTTGGCCCGACTAAGCTGTCCGGACCCCACAAGTATACTGGACTCCCGGTTTTTGGACCCCACGAATATAGTTAAACAAGAACACACGCACGCACTGAGGTCTCTTAAAGGAGCCGCAGCAACATTTTACAACAAATGCCTTATTGCATGTGTGTGCGTCTTATGCATGTGACTGAGCCCGACACAAACCCGAACATCATTTCTAAATATCTGTCCGAACCCGGCCCGACCCGTCGTGACCCGTCGGGCTCGGGTCGGGTATCCATCCTCTAATGTGAATGAAGGAGATTCTATACATAATGTTGAAGCTTATTGTATGTATTGCAGCACTTGGAACGTTATTCTTAGTCAACATGGAGTAGAGAGGAAGGCATCCATGGCGAGACCTCCAGGAACATAAAAGTGTTTGTAATAGTGACTCAAATGCACCATGTACATATGTTCAGATAACACACTGCAATGTAAGTCATCCTTTCTACCGCCAACTGATTGGTGATCAAAAACCTTTAGGGGCACTTGGGGCTCTCCACTGGGGTGGTAAAGACTGCAATTCTTTCTGAGTTTACCCCTAAGGCCTGCAACAATTTGCAGTCCACAACCATTTGCAGCTTGTATATTATTTGGATGTCTGTCTTTCTGGCATGTGAACCTGTAACTGACAATATAGTCTGACAGTGATGCAGTGGGAAGAAAATAATCATATTGGTTTTTGAAGTTGTTCTTTTCCCACTTGTTTAGACCACTTTCCAGTTACATAATGTGTCTTCAAACTTGGGCTGAATTAAGATACAGTCAAATATGCCTATGATTTACTCATGATGAGAATAAAGTATGCCAGCCACAATTATTTGAGCTAACCGTGATCATTTTGCATAATCGTTTCCACAATCAACAGATTTAAAGACAATGTTACCAATGTGGCAACAAATAGAAAGTGAATTAGGTGCATTTCTATCAGCTGGGTAAATATGCTGTCTACCTGAGCACAATGTTCCAATGTCATGGCAAAAAAAACATTGAAAAGAGAGAGCTTGGCTGCTAGATTGTACTGCTGTCTGATCTGTTGTATTTGTTGCTTTCTGAAGCAAGATGATGGCAGAGATGTGTCAATATTGGATCTCTTAGTTTATATTGGAGAGCCCTTACCCTAGCACTGCATTTGGCAGCTCTGGGGAAAGTTATGCTGGAGCGGTCACTTCCACCCAGCTTTTTTAATTATATGACTCACGTAAAAATGTTTTGATGGAAACACGGTGTTATAAGAGTTGAAAGATTTGTGTTTCCCCATCGCATAAGCCATGAAGTCTTGCACCACTTTTTATTTTACATTAAGTCGGCCTACACAACTGTTTCAGAACAAGCTATTTAAAATAAAGTAAAAATAATAAGCAGAGGGAGAGGTGAAACAGTGTTTCAGCAAACTTTTCAAAGATGAATTGACTCCCCAAAAATTGCATAATTTCGATGACCATTAAAGTTAATAACAAAGATTTAGGCCTAGTTTCAAAGCCAAACAGAACAGCACCGATGTGTGGCATAACATGAACAGAAAAATGCAATGAAATCATTTTTTAAAACAATTAATTGCTTAACTTAAATTTCATAATTGAAATGCTTTACTTAGAACATACAATTTACTTGTCATTTGTCAGATCAAGTTTTGTATGCGGTTATGTTGTCCTGATCAGAAAAAAACAAAAAAAAACTGTCTATGTGCAGATCTCAGTAGGAACAGGGGCGCAAACAAGACGTCAGTGAAACATAATTATCACAATTGAGACAATTTTACTTGCAGTGTTAATGGAGCCTGATTCCCCTTAGGCTTAGGACTGATGCACACAGCTCGCAGCTCAGAGTCCGGTCAAGAGGTGTGTGGTGTAATGGCAGCACAGTTGGAGACAGTGAGGTGGAACACATGACTAGTGGCAGTTATAGAGGCAAGTATCAGTCATGACTCATCAAATTGCTTCTTTCCTTCCCTTTAAAAGCAGTCCTTAGGGCTCCAACAATTTGAGTCAATTTTGATGGAGAAAATGGTCTTGAGTAGATCTGCCAAAAAGGTGTCTTCAAAGATGAAAACGATGTCTGTGGTGGGAGGTGTAAAATCCCCAGAATGATTGCAAAGCGCATTTAATTCAATTTTGTTGGAAATCAATTAACACATTTGTTTACCATTGGTCCAAGGAGATTCTCTGCCCAACACACAGAATAATTCATGAAATAGGGCTAACAGCCCATAAAGAACTTGTGGCGGTCTCCATGGACAGTTTTGACCAGTCCTCACATCTATATAGTTTAGGATACAACCTCCTCCATAGTTCACACTTAATCCTTCTCCTACACTTAATACTTCTACTACAAACAACTAACAACTCTCAAACTGTAACAACATAAGTAATCCCACACACAGACACACACACACACACACACACACACAAACACACTCTGCTTTATTATTGGTTTTCTACACCTTAGCAAAGCTTAAACACCACAACAGAAAGTTGAAAGCATGTCTTTAGAAAAGAGTGTTGGTTTTAATGGATATGGACAAATCAAGTTACGCCAGGGAGTTGTGCTCACAGAGTAAACATTGTTTAACCTTGTTAAAATCACAATTTCTTTTTTCAATTTCTTATAGCAGCTGCAAAAACGGATCTCGATTTGTCTTACAATATGCAGTAAACAAAGACAGATATACTGAATAAGAGATTGCATTGAAATAGTGAGGTCACTAGTGGAACGGATGCTAGCCTAGAGATGGCTAGGGTTGGCCATCGTTTGGATTCCGATTCCAATTCCGATGGAATCGTAATTTCTGGAAGGATTACAAGTAGGAATCAGTTCTTGATGCCCAATCCTAGAGATGGCGCCATGACTTCGGCCCTCTAAAGAATTCTATTCTCTAAATCTCTATCTTGGATTGATCTTTGGACTTAAAATAGCCTATTCTCCTAAATTACAAACTGCATGGGGGATTTAAATGAGGTGGGCTTAAAGTAGAACTCCGGGCAATTTTTACGTTAATCTTGATCGCTATAAGTATGTGAGTACTGTCGATAGCAAAAACAACGAGCCGAATCGGTGCTAGCAACATGGAGCTGCTGCAGCTAATGCTGAGAGCTCCCACTTAGCTAAGACGGCAGTTTTGGGGGCATATCATAAAGAGTGCCTTTGTGCCTCTTAACAGACACAAAATGCAATTAAAATGTCTGTACAACATGAACAGGGCCCTTACATGACAACAAGATGCGTTTTCAACTCAGACATTGTTTAAATTTACCTACCCTGTTAGCTGCTAGCTGCCGTCTGGGATGAGTGAGTGTGTTCAGCCAGGCTTTGGTAATAATCATCAAGCAGCAGTTCTGTGTGTATTTGTAGCATATATATCCATTTTGTGTGCAATCCATCTGGCGTTGGTGAATAGTAGTCTCTGCAGTGGCGAACTGTGTGTTAGTTGCCTTAGCCAGGCTAGCATCCTTCTACTTTACTACTCTACCTTCCTCACCTGCCGCGGCCGACAACAATCCACGGGCGCCCGCTGGTCTGGTGGATGTCCTCCAGAGGACAGTTCATGCTTTCGTGGTGAAATTTTTGTGGTGAAAAAAGTGTATTTCCCCCTCAAAAATAGGTAATTGAGCACTGTAGTGGTTATGATCATATCAGTGACTATGTAACTACATGGAAACGGGCCAAATGATGCCTGTTTCTTGTAAAATAACAGCGTTACAGAAGGCTGGCTGTAGTCTTGCACTTAAGTCCTGTGGGAATTCAGTTGTAGCAGGCAAAGCAGTGTGCAGATCGGAGCGTAGTGTGTGAAGAGCGGAGGTGTGCACAAGGGAAGAAGCTTGGAGTAACGTAACTATGGAGCTAGAGCTAGCCTTCAGTAACGCTATTACTGTACAAGAAACAGGCATCAATGTCGTAACTCAAATTCTCTTTTATTCTCAGTCTGCTTCTTTTGCTGCAGTATGTTCACATAACAGTTTAAGAATGACCTTGTACACAAAATCTGATTTGTGTATTTAGACAGGGAGCCATTTTATTCTCTCTTGCAATGACAATGGTTGTCATAGCAAGGTACTGTAAGTTCAATCAAACAGATTTTTTTGCATTGGGTGCTGCAGTGAACTAGTAGCATAAGAGTTTTACTATTGATTCTCACAGTTTAAATGACTGCATTTTCCAGTACAGAACATATTTGTAGTAATAGCTAGCATGTATACTCACATTTTTCTCAATACTTTTGACATGAAATATGTTGCATATGGGAAGTCATAACATTGCCAAAATCGTATTGTTCTTCTTGTTTCTGCATTCTTTTAGCTTCAACTACATGTTGTTATTTTCTTACTCACAAGAACAAGAAACAAAAATGACGTAAAAATGCATTAAAATTAAGAGATATTACGCAAAGAGACACTTAGCATAATTATTTCTATAGTAATAAATTAATTATTTCACCAGCTGAGCACTGCACTACAAACTCTGGTTAATGCCTACGAGGGGGGATAGGACTGTGAAATTTTTTATGATAGTGGCAATTTAGTCAATAAAAGCAGATGTACCGCCTGCTGAGCACTTCCATGAGTAAGTGTTCACAGTCTGAGTGAAGTGTCATCACTTTGGCTGGGACAGGAGCATCCTCAGGGCTTTTCTTGTGAAACCGTCATCAAGCACTTCTTCCTACACACCAGCTCACTCCACACGATTGTCACTGTACATTAGTGGGGATTTGTGCACACCAGTGATGGAAGTTTCTCTCCAAAAGTAACATGAAACACATTTTGTGAACTTAAATCAATTGCTCTGAGTTACATTATATTTAAACAATATTTGCTAGTTGGTTTTATGTAGCCTACAAACACATTTGGCTGAAATTAATTAATTTGGTCACTGGAACACAATAATATATTAATGTAGGTAACATTGTAGCTGTAAAGAACAGATGCTCAAAAATAGAAACATGTAAAGAGTCATTTTTGTTGGCGGCTAACCTAGATTAAAAAAAAGAAAGTTTTATCCAATGTAATAATGAAAGATTCACTAACTGGAGAGCATAGCAGCGAGCAACTATAGGGTTTAAAATGAATCTATTATATATATATATATATATATGACTATGCCTTATTAATAGGAAGCCTACAGACACCCGAAGAAATTGCCATTGCTAAAAAAAAAAGAAAAATACAGCAATGTTTGTGAAGTTAGTGAAGAATAACTGTAAGCTAAAGAGAACATGCAATTTATCGAATTGGGAATTATTTTTTAAATCAGAGCCCAGGTCATAATGAAATACTAATCAGAATAAGAAATGCAGATGACTTCTGAATAACCTTTGATTTAAAAAAAGAAAGCATTGCTCAAGCTCCAGGCTGGGCCAGTGATCATACTGTAGAACCAATATGTTCACAGGTTCAGTCCCTCTAATAGCCAACATGTGTCCATTAACAGATGTGTAAACTGTCAAAGTGTCCTTGAGTGAGGAACTGAACCTTACCCTGTACCCTCTCACCCAGTGTTAGTTGGTCTGGGGTAAGAGCTTCAGCTGCAGTAAATCTGTAAAATGTATGCAAATGTAAGTCATAATGGATCAGACTCTACCCTCCAATTCTGCCAACCTTGGGGGTGTAATTACAGTATGGCGTAATTTTCGGAAAGTCTTATGAAGAGAAGGGTACAGGTACTGGCCAATGCCTGACACCTTTGATGTGGACGGAGTCACACTGAACGACTCTCGGTTTTGGATGACATTTCTTCATCTTTATCGGGAAAACTGCTGAGAAATCTACTTTGGTGAGGATCACACCGTGTGTGCTGAATCAAACGATGGTATAGGGTATGGTGTTTACGTGCTCCACAATATGTAATCAGAGAGAAAGGATTCCCTATATAATAGCCCCGCACTGCAACATGGACAATCTTCTGAAAAAGATGTAGCGCCGTCAAATGAATGAATTTAATTATTCAATTAAATGTTATTTATAGTATCAAATCATAAGTTATCTCAAGACACTTTACAGATAGAGTAGGTCTAGACCACACTCTATAAACCCAACAATTGCAGTAATTCCCCCAAGAGTAAGCATTCAGTTGCGAGGAAAAACTCCCTTTTAGGGTGAAAACACGTGGCATTATTAAAGTACTGCTGTGTTTTCTACTGCAGCAACGGTTTTGTTAAAGTATTCCTGCAGCTATGAAATGGGAGGAATTGAAATACCCACTGCACTCAACAACAATTAAGAATCCCCTAGAAACAAGCAAATGTCACTTTGTAAGACTTTTTTTTTTTTTTTTTTTTCGCAGATGTTATACCAATACTAGCTGTATTTTCGAAAGCTAAAGTATTTACTCACTCAGTTCTGGCCTTGACAAAACTTTTTTTTTTTTCGACTGACAGTCAATCTTGTATTTGATTCAGCTATTCCAACACTATACAGTTCTCACTGCAAACAATTCAGTCAGAGATGAAGCCAACCCCAAAATCCCAATGCACAGCTGTACATATGGCAGCTAAGTATAATTTATGTAAAGGAATATTGACTTAAATAAACCATACTGTACTGTTTTTCTTAATGTGGTTTATTTAGCAAAGTGAATGACCATCCTTCGAAAGATTGACATATTTTCACCATGTGATCTATCATCAATGAAACTCTGGCACTCACAGATAAGTAGTCTTCTTAAGTAATATAGGCAAAAACAAACATGTTTCAGCTAAAAGCCATCATCAGTGTAAGTGATGACGCTGATGATGGCTTCCAGCTAAAAATATGTTCATTTTTTTATGCCTACCTGTACAGCCTTTGTTAGTTTGTAAGGGATCTTGTGGCTGCGTACAATGCTAAAAGCAGCAACAGGAGACAGGATTTGAGTTTTCATTGCTCAGCTAATGTGGTCTTGTCATTGCCATACAGAGAGCTATATCAATAACCTGCCAGCACCTGCGGTTGTTATGCTAGCACAGAAAACAGTGGGTAGACATCCGCACTTGAGCGTTCCTTTGAGAAGGCAAGGGAAATCAGAGAGCTAATCAGCGGCAGCTAGGACTGTGGAGGTGAATACAAGTGCAACAAGAAAGTGATGCTGATGGGAGCCGACACACAGAATTGGGAGAGGATCAGGAGACACCCTTACTTAAGGAAGCTGTTTCCTCAGCCTGGAAAACTTTGATTTAATGTAATGGAGTCCTAATCATGAGGGTAGTAAGAAAGCAATGGGAATTTGGAATTTTTTTGCCCAGAAAACGTGTGAAATAAAAATGAGAAAATTGGAATTTTTGTGTGTATAAAGTATTTGAGAATGCTGCCTCTGACAGATAAAATGTTTCTATATATTTCCTGATACAGTTGTGTACAATGCTCGTTCTCGTTTTCTGTCGAGTTGTTTGGGCTGCGTAACAACAGAGTTATTAATGTCCCAGGGGTGTAGATAGCAGGTAAATTAATACTAATTCTATGCAGAGATGTACAAATTAGCCTGTTTTTTTCCCAGTGGCTTGTTAGTAAGGAACCACACACACACACACACACACACACACACACACACACACACACACACACACACACACACACACAAACAAACAAACAAACATCCCGTACACACATGGGTATAAGTGAACATGATAAACCTCCCCTCCTAAAGTCATACATACAAACACAGTACACAAGCCAACATATGCACACATGAAAAAAAAAAAAAAAATAGAAACACACACCTACTTCTTAATCTCCCAGCACCATAAACACAAAGAGGGAGCAAATTATGGTGTGTGAGGACTTGGCTTGGTATCAGAGGGAGGCTACCTCGCCGCTTGTTTGGATGTTAATTAGTTTGGCCTGTTTGCATTTTTGTTTATCTGGTGCAGAGAGCTTGAGCTGATAATCTATTCACAGTGATATTGAGAGATAAAACTTGAGAGAGATGAGGTTGGCCAGTGAAACTGCTGCTTTTCTTAAATTATTCATCAACAGCGCAGCTCTTAGTGGCATCCCATGCATTTCAAAGTCACTTCCAGCGACCGTTTATCTGCTCAAGGTACATGTTGAGGACGTATATCGGCATCTAAGGACGCATCGCGGCCCGTCCCTCTCCGTCTCACCCCTCAGCATCTCCATGATAAATTATGCCCCACTCCATTCCCTTCAGTTGAATTAAAATGCTGTATCACTCAATAGGCACGTACTATATGGAGACCTATTGATATGCATCCAACATGGAGCATGTAATGAGACGAGATGACAGAGTGCCTGGACTACATGTGCACCTGTCACACACTGCCGGCCAAGTCAGCGGGGTAAAAGACGAAGATGAAGATGAACAGAGCAACACACACATACACACACACATCTCCCTCGCTGTGTGGCTGATTTACAAGTTATGGCCTTTTTCTCCTTCATTCCACTGTCATTGAAAGAAGATTAGATGGGGAAGATTGCTTTAGACATCAAACGTCATACGGTCGATCCGTCATAGCAGTCGCTTTCAGCGCAGCCTCTTATAGAGAGCTTTCTGGATGCATTCACAGTATGAAAAAAAGGAAAACACTCTGCGCCTTCCCAGTGTCCAACCTCGCCTTCAGCGTCTCTAACCTCCCCTGTTTCTCCATTCCACAGTCAACTGATGCTCACTGGGATGTAAGGGCACTATTTTCTCCCCTTACCCCACCCCCACTTTTTCCTTCCCTTTTCTTCCTGTTTTCTCTCTCCCTTTTCTTTATCGCCAACTTGTGAATGGCAGCCAATCAGGGGCAAAGTCGCCTCAGCTTCAGACTCGGTGACATCCACCGCCAGAAGTGATGCACTGCTAGAGAAAGAGAGAGGAGGGGATACAGAGAAGGGAGGGGGGGGGAGGGAGAAACAGAGAAAGACAGAGAAAGACAGAGAGAGAGAGAGAGAGAGAGAGAGAGAGAGAGAGAGAGAGAGATGATAGAAAGTAAGTGTAGAGGAGGAAAGGGAGAGAAGCCAGAGAGCGGGGAGAAGAAATGGGGCGAGGGAGGGCAGAGAGAAAGAGAGAAGCATAGAGCAAGTGAGGGAAGCAGGCAAGTGACTCTCTCTCTCTCTCTTTCGCTCTCTCTTGCACAGACACACACACACTCCCATACACATTCGCACCAGCTGTGCTGTTGTCAGTCTTGGAATGTAAGCACTGCCGTGAGGAGTCAGATTCTCCATCGCTAAGCACTGCTAAGGAGTAGGAACACAGCACTGTGCACTCAGTGACACAGATGGATGCTAAGCTGTAAAACTCAAAAAGGTAAGGGCTTTTTTCTGGTGAATGTTAAAGGGCATATTTGTATTTTGTCTGGCATATTTGTATTTTGTCTGCCTCCAGACTCCAGGGGATGATCTGCTTTTTTTGCGCTGTGACGATGCCCGACTAATGCAGCACTGTGGCTCTCTCATGAAAAGAAGTGTTGCAACTTCAAAGAGGTCGATAACAGCTAAATTGACTGAAGTGGGGAATGTTTAGATCTGCTGTCCAATGCTCTAATCTTGAAACTGTCTTCATAATCTATTTGTGTACAAGGTGTGCTTGAAAATGAAAAAAATAAATAAATAAATAAATAAAATGTACGTGGTAGTACCACAGTAGATTTTTGTTAAAAATCTGAACTTTAAGCGTATTAATGCCTGATAAAACAAACCTAAACATTACTACTAGGAAGTATTTTTTTAGCATATATCAATTCCCTTTAAATTAATTTAAAAAGATAAATGTGAGCCCATGACACCTGTCACACAGGGAATAACAATGCATATGTGCAACTTTGTCATACTATGCTTTTTTTTTTTAAGTATTAGTACTGACTTTGTCACCCAATCCAAAGTGGTTTTCGCAATCCATACTGTGCAATAGAGGATGCCCATACATCTTATCTACATGTGTAGATGCATGTGCTTGGCTATGTGTGTGTGTGTGTGTATATATATATATATATATATATATATATATATATATATATATATATATATATATATAAAAAACTACAATATATAACAATACAAGTATATGTGCATATGTGTTTGCACCTGTTCCAAGTGTCCATTCCAGGCTCTGTGTGTGTGTGTGTGTGTGTGTGTGTCTCTGTGTGTGAAGACGTATTTGTCTGCCATGAGCGTGAATCATACGTGTGATGTGCTCTGGGCAGATTTGATGGAGAGGCACTGTACCATTCATATCTCTAAAAACGCATGAAGGTGTTTATCGTGGTGTTCGAGCGGTGCAGCGAAAGCAGCCAACAGTGTTGCTGAGTATGTACATGTGCATATCCTCCACAGCACAAACTTAATCCTCCCCTTACTCTTCTTCGCTCTCTCTAACCGCCTAGTCCTCGGGTGTGCTGCCTCACACACCGACAGCTTTACAGTCACCAAAGTGATATATTAGGGTGTAGTAGTGTGCTGTGCACCGGGTCATCCATGTAACGCCATTACTGTTTAGTGCAAATTAGCCACTAACACGCTCCCTGAATTATTGTCAGATATGAAGTGACCTTTCGGTGTAGAAATGAAAAGAGGTGGAAATCCATTCTCCCACACATGTACAGAGGCTCTCATGAGCATTCACACAGCTGGTTTTAAAGGATAAAACATGAATATTCATTTGGAAAACACTATATACGTTAGTGAGGGATCAGGGAGACGGAAATCGGGCTATTCTCTGGACAAATTAATGGTATTAATACGGACATTTTAGGCAGTTCCAATTAAACCCCAGCATTTCAATATCCTTGCAATATCTTGCCAGAGTGTATTTTTTTGTGGTTTAGCTGTGCTAACCTAGAAAGCCTTTCCTTCACATACTTAGATCTATAGCGAGACATATGGGTAGGTTAATTGATTATTATTACCTTGTTAAAATGCATACTCTCTTCTGAAAGCCATCTCAATAAAAACATTATTTTAAATAATGCAGTGGACTTTATGTTACATTTTCAAAGTCAGCATACCCTTTTCAAGAAAAAAAGGCCCTCCCTCACTTTTAGAGTAGCTTTTCAACAAGGAAGTGTGCACTGTATCACAAAATTGCTTAGAGGATTTCAAAACATGAGTAAAGCTTGCTGAGGTTTGCCAAAGACTGCAGCCAGTGGAGGCAGACTTGGGAAGGTCTAGGGCTCCACCAAGTGGAGGATTGTACAGGTTCTGCGTCTTGGTACATCAACGCCCCTAATGCTAGATTTACATTTGTCTGTGCTGCTCTGTCAATACCAGCAAGAAATCACTCAAGCTACTCAAAGTGCCAATCACAAAACACTAGTGTCTTGCACCCATCTCACATGTGTGGTTAGTTTGTCGTTGCAAAAAATGCTGCATTTGCCAGCAGTAAATCATGCTATTGGATTAACGGTGCACATACAAATGATCAAGACTGGTCATGGCACCGGTTTTGTGACCTTGCAACTCTCCTTTGCTCTTCTTTGTCTTTGCCACTCCCAATTAATGTACCTCTGCCTGTGCTCATTTACGATTGTCATACAATATAGTCACTTGTTGAATTCCTCAAGAGAACAACATACGGCTAAAATCAAAATTGGTGTTTGAATGCCAGCAGTTTTAAATGTGGTTGATATTTGGTTTTGGATGGGAGATGTTTAATCATGTCGCCCCACCCTTATGCAACTCTGCATCTCCGTGTGTGTCTCGATTTGCTTGGTTTTAGAGATGTATGCTTCTATAAGAATGTGGAATATATTATGAGAAAATTTCATGAAATAAATGTTAATCAAAATGTGACCTTTAATTTTACGTTAAATCCATGCAAACGGCGTGGTATGTTTTCTCTGGGCCAAAGTTGAAGCAACTGTCTGTACAGCACAGATGGTCAATGTAGGTGTTATATTCCCCCATGTATGGAGGCTTATCAATTTATTATGCATGCAAGACCTCTTGAAAAGGTTTGCAAACTAGACTTCTGCTGCACATATTTATTGTCCTACTAAAGTCAGAGAAGGCATGAAAGTGCTTAGTTTTAATGTTTGTGGGTAAGCCTGCGTGTTCAATTTTGGGATGCATGTGCATACAGATTTATACAGACTAATGTGCGAGGCTGTGCTTTTCTGGGAAGAATATCCTGATGAACAGCTAGTTTATATCTGATCAAAGATATTCTTATTCAGTAAAACAAGAATGTATAATTTTGCAGATTACAGAAATGGAGCACAGCGGAGCTCTTGCCAGAATGTGTCTTAGCCACGATTAAGAAGAACAACCCTAGACTTTAACACTTTAAAAAGCATACTCAAACAATTCGGTCCCTTCACATCTCTGTTTTTAATGCCAAGCTGTATAAGCTGTCTACAACTTAATCTAATCATAAACATTTTTTTTTTTTTTTTTTCAAACTCCACTATTTAATAGGCCAAATGAGTTGAGATAATTCAGCTAGAGTCTATAGGATCTGGCATTGATTCAGTAAGCTCACTTATCCTTTAATGGAGTGTTTGGAAGAATTCTGAAAAGACACACTGGCCTAATGCTTAATAGGCCCACCACATCAAAGATTAATATCCAGAATGCTATTAAAACTCAAGGGCAGGCTGGAATGATAATTAGAAAATGCAATCACAAGCATCAGACTAGATTAATTGCAAGGCGGCGTTTCCTGATTTCGGGAACGCACGTGTCACACTCATGCCCCATCATGGGCATGCACAAGAAATTAAAAAAAAATGCAGCAGTGATCAGCAATTTACAACACTACCTATATATTATCTCTTCTACTGAAGCAGTACATTTACAAAATTAAAATTCCTGTCCTGGCATCAGAGAAAGACACAGTTGTAATTCATATTCTTGTAACATGTTTGTAGATTATTCAAAGGTTTAATAATAATAATGATTATACCTTTATTTGTATAGCACCTTTCATACAATTAAATGCAGCCTGAAGTGCTTTACAATGTGGTATTAAAACAAAACAATAATTAAAGAAAAAACAACATACACAGAAATGACAACATACATAAGAGTAGGTCATAAGGAGAGACAAAAAAATCAAAAGGCAAAGAGCTAAAAGTAGTAAAAGTGGCAGTAGAAAAAAAAAAAGCTAAAAATAAACCACATTAAATAAATGCCAGCCTGATTAGGTAGGAGTTTGGTCAAGTCTGCCATGCTGCTTTAGGTAGTGAGTACCAAGAGCTATTCCATTTTTTTTGGTGTGCTTTACTTAAGCCCTAATGACAGTGTTCATCCGTAACAAACTTTGATCAACTCAATCAAAAAGTATTCAGAAGACTTGGAAAGTATCGCTGATTTAACAGATAACTGAGCGAAGCTGGTCTGAGTGTCTAAGAAAGAGCCGAGTGAGCAATGTTTTAGGTTGAGATCTCATTAGCTTACTTATTTCATTTTCTATTCAAAGGATTACATTCATTTATATTCCGTACTTCACTTTCATCAATGGGACCTTAATACTAATTTGTCCATAGAGAGTAACAGGCCCTTTGTTCATGTGAATACTTCTACTGATAATACAGTCCTTATTTAAGAGCTCTGAACAAAAGCAGAGGGATTGCTAAAGTCGCATGTGCCCAACTTTATACAGCATACCCTGAGGTACACAGTGAATGCTTGTCAGGCTATCTCTGGTCCTCTGGCCCTCGTACGGGAACCCTACTAAATAGGCTCTTTTAGCAAGAGAGGCAAGATTTATTAGCATTAACTTCCAAAAGACCATGAATTATGCATGCACAGCCAAATTACCTATCAGGACGAGTCCTGGCAGTGACACAGCCTAAGTGACAAAGGAAGACTACCAATACCACAAAATACCTTATCACAGTCACAAAGCCTGACACATACTGTACCTGGGGGTCATTGTGGCGATTTCTTACATCCATGTAGATTTTCTCCTTTTAGAGTACATCATAACATATTGGGGGAGAATACAAATCCATGGAATTAACCATCAATATGCATATATGCCGAGACAGATTGGAGTTAAAACCTTGGAGAAAACGGCTAAGGGGGATGGAAAAGATATGCGTCTTTAGCAAGACAATTTATCTCTACACAGGGTTGTGCAGGTTGCTCTGTAGTGTTGTAAATGAATGAGTGCAAAGCAGGAGATACACATAAAAAGTTAGTGTCAGTTGAGTGTTTTACAGTGGTGCCTTTGGCTCATGGCAGAAATATTCTGCTCCTAGACAAGCCTGTATTTAGCTATTAAAATACACTCACTGTGCATCATCAGTAATGCAACTTAAGATTAGTGAAGTGCTGCTCACGCTTTTACTACGGAAATAAAAAAGAAACAAGGAAACATGCCAGGTAGCTGCAGTGAGTAACCTTAATTTAACAAATGTGCTGTGATGATTGCAGTCTCTTGTTGACACATTTAGATTGCAGTGGCTTTTATATTTTTTTTCAGTCATTAATCACTCCCTTAGAAGTTTGTCTAATGACCCCTACTGCATTAGTTTTGCATACTTTCACATCATTAGATTATTTAAATTTCATTAAACAAGTCTACCCGAATAGGTATCTAAATATGGGTTGAATAGTTTTAGAATAATGTTCATTAATTTGTACTTTTTCATTTAACAACCACTATATTTAAATGGTTTTTTTGAGTTTATTCATCTTAGACAAATCCAATCACGGAATTAGGACGGTGAAGCTCTCCTTCACTCGCACAATGCACATTTGGTGATTGCAGAACTAGCTGCTGCCCTGGTAAAGCCCAATTTGAAATAGATGAATGGCATACAGAGTTGTTGTATACATAAGTGTTGCCCAATGGTAGTCCACAATCTGCCTCAATGGATCTTAACTGGCTAGGGTTTGAAGCCTATTATAAAGGAGATACACGAGTGTCGTGAAAGTGCTCCTCCACTAAAGTGTCCTCTTTTCACAGGGATCCAAAGGACATCAAAGAGAGGAATACAATGTCTGTTCTGTTGACACTGCCTTCCAGTGTTCATCCTATCAGAAGCTCATTACCATAATTCAGAAGTCATCCAGGACATTTCCCAGCTGATTGGATACCATGATAACCAATCAGGTTCTGCTTCTCCTGATGCTCTCTATCCTGTGGCCCAGTACTGCCCTGCCTTTCACACCCGGGAATATTGGGAATCTGTTTGGGGTGCCAGAGAGTGATGGCAGGATTCTTCAGCGCTCCAAACGTGGATGGATGTGGAATCAATTCTTTCTGCTCGAGGAGTACGCAGGAAATGACCATCAATATGTCGGCAAGGTACCGTGTTTAAACACATTGTCTGCAGACTAATTATAGAAGGTTTGGCTTGTTGAAGTAGTGTTTGATGTAATTGGCTGAAGATGAATGGGCTGCCAGAAATCTGGCTGTTACAGGCACAGTTAACTGGAGCTATCAGATACACAGCGAGTGCACATAAACTCTCTTCCTGCAGTCTTGAACAGTCCTTTTTGTAAAGTACTTTTTATTGCATGGTTTGCTCAGTGAAAAAAAAACAAAAAAAAAAAACATATTACTGTAAATCTAAAATCAAAATGACATTGATTTATTGTTGTGCAGATGCGGATGCCATCAATGTAAAAAGGAATATTTCCTCAACACCCAAAACACAAGGTGTGGCATTTTTTTAACATTAAATATGAAATAATTTTTATCAGACGGGCTTCACACCACTGCTCAAATCAGTCAATAATACCAAGGGTACATGAGTCATGAGCTGAAGCTCCCTGTTGGCAAGCTCTATTCAAAAGAAAATCGCTTTTCTTTATTCCAAAATGTCCACATAAAGAGATACATAGTACTGGGTACCAAATTCAATACTTTTTTAGGCACCAACCGAATTGCCTCCTTAGTATCGAAAAATACCTCGTCACTCAATACCATATTTCAATACGTAAGGAGCAAATCTCATCAGCGTCAGTGAGCCAATTAGCATGCAGCATGCTTCTACGAAGATGTAATAATGCTGGTGATTGGCTGTCTAACATTACACGTCATAGAGACACGCAGGAAAAACTCTACGTTACACACAGAGATGGGACTCACGTAGTAGGAGCTGAAACAAGTAAAAATATTTGTGTCGTAACACTTAATGTGGTAATTTCCTTTTGTTAAAATTGATTTTATGAAATTGTTATCGAAAAAAGTATCAATCAGGAACCGGTATTGAAGTCACGGTATTGGTACCAGTATCAAATTCTTTTTAACGATACCCAGTCCTAGAGGTACATAGACATTGTAACATGGTGGAAAATAAACAGAAATAAAATTAGTAGAAAGCAATGCCCGTTGCTCTGTAACTGCAAATCACCAATAATCAAATTCTGACATTCTACATACTTTCACAAAGTGTTCACAAACATATCATGTTCCTGAGGGCCAAACATGCAACTGCATATGAAGGAGCTACTTTACTTTGTATACAAGTTTGACAAATACTGTAATTCAATGGGTGATTTAAAAAATAAACACAGATAAGGTACAAATGTAATCATCAATACCAGGGCAAGGCCCAGACAAATCAGACTCAAAACATGCATACATTTAAAACCAGTCTCGGATGTCAGAAAATATGTTTCAGGCCAAATTCTAAAAATGCGGCTCTCGCAAGACACTTTTCTCAGAAGAATCAGAGAGAAAAAAAGGAGAATTTTGGGACAATGCTCCTCCTCCCCACCCACCCAGATTAGAGAGGTTCTTGTCAGCTCACCCATGCTAGCACTATGAAGACAGGTGTGATGGGGAACGCTACAGTTATCAACTCGAGGGAGGGAAATGAGGTGACTGTCGACAGCCAATTTTCTCAGAGGAAGCTGGCTTTCATCACACACCTCATACTCCGGAGTAAACAAGTGTCTTGTGCAAGGTTGAGTAGGGGGATATGACAACTTCTTTTGCAAAAAAACATCATCCTGATGTGGTGAAAAGAATGGAACAGCAAAAATAAATGGAATATGGAGAGAAGGAGGAGGAAGAAGAAAACATATCAATCAAGAAGGCCAATGAAATCCACCTAGCTGTGTTATGTGATGAAGCAGCAAAGCAAATGCTAATAACTATAAATGGGGCCACTCCTTGATATGTCGTTGACTGGTGCGACTCTTTGATGCTCTCTGGCGCCCAGCTTCTGTGGCATGACAGCAATCACATCACCAGTTCCCTACTCTTCCTGTGTCCAATATCATTCACTATTAAACTGTCAGAAAAACACGCGGCTGTAATAAATTACTGAGGGGCATAGTGCAGACACATACTGCCATTCTGCTTTACAGAAGGAGCTGCAGTGATCCGTATCACTAATTCAATCAGTTTAACTTTAGAGTTTTAGATAGAGAGACAGACCGGGATGGTGACAGAGACAATATGGAGAACAAGTTTAAGGATAGATACATAAATATAGAGACCATATCAAAGGATGGATGGATAGAAAATAATAGAGAGAGAATAATCAAGCGATCATTTAATCAACAGTGAAATAATTGGCGCCTATTTTTTCCCCAAGCAAAAATGCCATATATTCTCAATTTGTCAATTTCCTTTGTCATATATGACAGTAAACGTAATATCTTAAGGTTTTACTGTAGACTATTAGACAGGCAAAAAAAGAACGTTGATGACATTGCCATGGCCTCTGAGAAATTGTGAATGTCATTTTCTTGCACCATTTCCTTAAAACTTCAGTTAATTGAGAAATAAGTGGGCACATTGATCAATAATGAAACTAATCGTTAGTTAAAGCCCTAAAAACAAGTTATAAGTTGGATGGATGGATAGAAAACAAGTTGATAAACAGATATTAGAGCTGCAATGATTCAAGTCCAGTCAATTCATCGATAAGTAAATACACAGAAAATGATTCCAAACGATTATTTTTTTACAAGTTATTAACAGTTTGTGTCATTTCATAAGCAAAAAGGCCAAACAAGATATGCTGCCTGCCATTGGTTTGCATAAGTGTTAATTGATTGTCTGGACTGTTAGACAAAAACAAGCAATTTCAAGACACTGCCTTAGGCTCTGGGAAATTATGGCCATTTTTTTTTTTCAATAGGAAAATGGGAGGATAATGACAATGGCAGACAGACAAACAAATAAGAGAGGTAGATGGACAGAGAGATAGAACGAGAGACCAAATGCAAAAACCACTTTCATGCCCGGCACAAAGCCATCACAGCCTTGATGTCCCTCCTCATAAAGATCATTTAATGGCCTTTGCAGTGTACTGTGGGAGACCTTGTTTATTTCACATTCAATCAAACCTCTCCAATCAACCCACACACACTCACTCACGGTCACTTGAGGTTGATTTCTTGATTATGCCAATCAAATCTGATGTAAAGAACAGCCACACTCTTGTCTAGCTCACTTTTTAACTGAAATGGAGGCAGTGCACCACTGGGACTGCACCATATAACAAATGCAGCTCATATTGCTTATCAAGGTGTTCAAAATGCATGCTGCTTTGAAGCCTACATTGTGAGTGGTGCTGACGGATACCTCACAGAATGATAAGAAAAATAACTGCATAGCAAGAGTAAGGTTTGGAGCACTTACTCAGCAGCTACTGTCAACACTGAAAAAAGAGCATTGTGTATTTAGTGATTGTAAATATACTATGCAGCGGCTGTGCATGTATCAAGCTTAAAACCCTTAAATCTCATTTTAACTGACTTTCACGGGGCCATTAATGAGTGTGAGCACTCAGTGTGTGCAGCTGTGGTGCCCTACTTCTTAAGCAGGGCTGTGAAGTGTGAACACTTGCAATGCTGAGCAATATAACCACAAACTTTGGATTTTGGAGCATTTGAGTGGCGTGCTTGAAGTGAACTAAATCCTATTAAACCCTGGATACACTGTATTGTCTTGTGCTTTGCAAAGGAAATGTGCTGCTCTAAATTAGCAAATTCAAGGTAGCTCACTTTGTTGTGTTAATATTTTTTGCCAATAAGTCTCCTTGAGATTTCGCAAGGCCTTGTTCGATCCATTTCTGAATGAATTTTGCAGAACTTGTATGAGCTCTGAAAACTACAAAGCACACTGGAGATATTGTAAGCTGCAACTTTAACCTGCATAATATACATTATAGTTTGGTGTCCCAATTGTAAAGAATGTTTGCCTATGTCTTAAGAGACAGAGGGAAAGAGGGAAGAAGAGTAATTATTCTGTATCCATTCTGCACTCTATTTTGCTATCTCCTCTTTGCAGCAGCGAGCAATGCTTACCAGAGACCTGACAAGAATTGCCAATGATTTTGCCGCTTTACTGACAATTCCTCAGTGTTTGTGCAAGGCGATTTAACTCATCAAGGCGCTCTTCTGTGCTTCTGTTGTAAGGCCTTGAAAAGGCTGTGTTTGTGCTGCAAGGCCTTGAAAGGAGAGCCACTAAATCTCTGCAAATATAGTGTGGTATAGTGTTAACATTTGATTTTGTTAAGGCTGTGTGGAAAACACTTTGTGGCACACTTTGTCAAGTGTATGAATATCATTTTTTTCTAGCTGTACTAGATGTAACAGATTTGCAATACATGTTAGGTGCAGAGTTTAGTTTACTTTAGCATGTAAAACTTGCCTCTGGTATATGTCAATCAAAATCAATTTAGCTCGGTTGCTACACTTTAAGTCACTGAATACTTTCTATTATTACCATTTCTATGAGACATCCCTGCAGAAATTAAATCTTAAAACGTCCGCGTTGCTGGTCTATTTAGATGTACAGGAGTGCAAGTATTTTTTAGATGGCATGTTATCTCATAATGTCTCAGTACACATTGCTTACTTCTGCAATATGTCTCCTTATTTGCACTATCATACACACTAGTAAGAAATCTATGGAAAGAAGAGCTGTTTACCCATATGATTAGGAAGTTGACAGCAGACATCCAATAATTAGCAAAAGTGCATGAGGTAAGGGCTTGGACGTCCCCAAGTATAGTGGAAATATGTAAATGCATACCACAAGGTTCTACAAAGACTGTACAATTCCTATTATCCTGTAGACAGCTTGGCTACATAGGGTGCAGGCTCCTTTGATGGCTCGTTGTTTGTTGCTTCTCAGGTTCCTTTTTACAGGATTAACAACCACGACTGGAAATATGGTAATAATCAGATGAAAACTACCGAAGAATACAATCAAAAGATTTGGAAGAGTGCAATTCTTGTGGTCTGTCTCGGAAATTGTATAGGCCTAATTATCACACAGGAAGCATAGAGGTGTCTTTGAATGGCAACAGTTCTGAATATTAGTAAGGATATTTGTCCAGCATTGCTTATAGGCCCTAGTCCTGCAGCCAATATACAGTACCACTACATAGACAATGAATTTCAAGGTAGAAAAAAAGGTGACTGTGGCACTATACAATATAGACTATACAGATTTTTTTTTTTGTTCTCTGGGAGTAAATGCACATACCACATATATAAAACCGATCTGAATAAATAAATTCATACAGACAGACACTCTACTGCTCACCATAATTAGCCTGCCATTCGTCAATAGCAGTAGCAGCCTTCACATCTATAACATCTCTGGTGTACAGCTCCGGAGAGAATTCATATCCACAAACAATGAATAGTCTGTCCCTTGAACACAAATATATGTGAAAATTCAGAATGACTGATATTCCTCTTTATAAACTTTGGATAACGGACGTACATGTGCATCAAAATATTTTCAAAAACAACGCCAAATACTGCACATATTGTTGATTTAAACTTGACAGCATCTTGTTTTCGCATGCGTCCCATTTGCCTGAGAATAGCTAGCAATAAATGTCTAATTTCCATTCAAAGTTGTACCGCTGACATCACTCTTCCAACTGTGGGGGAAAAAAATAATTAGTTTCCTCACAGCATGCCGACATTAATATTAATAAGTTGCTGACGTACATCTGTGTCCCTAACTTCATGTCATTTAAAATGTGAACCCATGAGATAGTGCTCTAAATATATCTGCTGACAGATCCAGTACAGTAATGAGCTTGAATCAAGTGTCTGTCACAGTATGCCGCCGTTACTTCTCCATGACATATGGAGCCACTTCAAGGTGATGGATAGGTCATAGGTGACTAATTTTAGCAATTGTTGCTGTAGGTCAGGTTTTCATCATTTTTCAAAGGCACAATTTGGAAGAGAAATCTAAGACTAATTTGATCTGAACAAATGGAGTATGTCACACTTGACACTGTGGGTGCCAAAGCAATGTTCTGTTCTGAGAGTGAAACAGATAGATCCCTGAGTGGGTTCAGGCCATCATTTCAGCATTCACAGGAGTGTCACAAGGTTTTCATACATCTAGATTATGGTGTAAATGTAGTGGAGCCCCCATTGGCCAAACAGTACAGCAGATTCAATGTATTCATTCCCAAGGAAGTCATGTAGCCTGCGCTGTTTATTTACTGCATGTTATGTAAATTAACTTGGGGATGAAAAATAAAAACTAACCTAAGTGTCGAGATACAGCCGCAACTAGAAAAAGAAGAAAAAAATTGCTAAAAGTTGCGTAAATTGGCCAACTTGAGAGGCGTGTGAGGACAGTAAGGAGTTAAAATTTCAAAATGTTACCTGAAACTGATGCATGCAATTGTTTTAAATACAAAATAAATAAAAAAAGAGAGAATTGGCAACCAGGGTATAAAGTTAGAATTGAAGATAATAATAATATAATAATAACTTTTTTTCTCAGTAATGCCTAAAGACAAAAACACCTTGGGAATACTCCTAAACTGGGAGACCCATGGCCAGACATTTATTTATCTTGTCTTATTATTATTTAAGTATCTTATTTCAAGCCACAGTAAAAAAAAAAACACCTCATTGCAAATAGACTTGATGTCAGCAACAAGGGAGGCAATTATTTGTTATTATGTAGAGAGGTGTTCAAGGGCAAGCATTAGGACTTGTAAATATTCTGGATAACAATTTTTCTCTCAGTTTAATTTCACTTTTAACAGCTAGCTATGCACCGTTTCCATTGGTTAAACAAAATGGCAACAGTGTGTCTTCTTGTCTGAAGTACACGCCAGAATATTGTGCAACTACAACCCCATACAACATTGCTATATTTTAAGTTTGACTCTATATGTATAAAATGTGTCTCTTTACTTTTCAGCTGCACTCCAACATGGACAAAGGTGATGGCAATGTGAGGTATGTTTTGACTGGAGAAGGGGCAGGCACCCTGTTCCTGATTGATGAGAAGTCTGGGGATATTCATGCCACCAAGAGGCTGGACAGGGAAGAGAAAGCTATGTACACGCTCATTGCAAAGGTCCTGGATAGGAAAACCAATGCAGAGCTGGAGCCTGACACTGAATTTAACATAAAAATCCACGATATTAATGACAATGAGCCAAGGTTTGCAAAGGAAATCTACTTCGCCAGTGTCCCTGAAATGTCTGAAGTTGGTAAGTTATGACTCGTTTTAGTTCTTTTAGAGATGGCTGGATTTTTACAGCACAAATGCCCAACATTTTCCGTTTTGGGATTTGCTGCTTTTCCATGTTTTATATTGTAAACTGTTGATTGGGCTGTTAGTTGGACAAAACATGTAATTTGAAGAAGTCCCCATCATTTTTTGTTGCATTTTATTATTCTTATTTCAGTAGAATAAACAATCTAGAAAATAACCCACAGATAAACCTATAAATTCAATAATCATAGGTTGCAGCCATACTTTATTTGTGTATGTATTTATGTATTCATAACTGAATGCCATTATATACTGTAATTAATACAAAGCTGCAATAAACACTGTTCAGGCAATGTAGAAAAACCACTGAACAGTGTTGTTCATCAGTCGGATGCACTGTCCCATTGTGACGCTGTATTCAGTTCTTCAAAGTTATTTACGGCTTTTGTTCTTGTTATTTGTTTGGTCAGGCTTATTGGGTATTCATAACTAGTAATGCCATTTTAATAGGCAGTAGAAATATTGAAAGTTTAGATTGTCTTTCCAATTAAGGATTTGCTTCATTGCGCTTCACTTCATTCTATTCAAGTCATATAAATAAAGCAATTGGCAAGAATATAAACAAAGCTTATGAAAATAATGCATGCAGCTTGAAATCAATCCTCAATTATGCAACCACAAATTAATACACAGGAGCAATCAAGGGTAAATCAAAACCCAATTGTCTTATATGACAATGGCCTATTTGAAATTCATAATGTACTGTTCTTAGATTTCTCGGCTGCATGGATACTGGCAAAAGGTGGGTCAGGGTCACCACTCGTCTCTGGACTGATAAACTGCCTTATATGTTCAGACTGAACACACAGGTTAATCAGCCCAGCCAGCCATGAAAAATCAGCAGCTCCCTTTTATGCTATCAGTGCTGGGACTAAGTGGGACAGATGTTCACGGGTTCATTAGTATGCACGGAGACAGTCCGACCCAAACAGGACACGGCAGAGGTCTCCTGAATGCCAAGGACATTATTTGCAATGTGGAGTTATTGAAACGCTTGGGTGGCTTATGCAGGACTTAATATGGAAGTGACTCAATGACAGAATATCTGAGAGGAAAATAGCTCCTACTAAGCTTACATATTTGTTAGTTTCATCATTTTTATTTACATAGCACACAAATGCCACGTATCCAAGCACCTATATCACTTGGTTGTGGAGGCTCATGAGGTTTGGGTTTTAGTGATATGATACAGTAGGTGATAATGTTTAATATTGCCAAAAATCTCTTTCAATATCGGTCGCTGGGTGTAATCCCAGCTGATAACACCAATACAGTGTCCCTGAGCACAGTCATTATATTCCAGTTGTCAGTATTTATCTAATGTTGCCACACCTCTGGCTCTGACAACAGAGGTCAGAAAGAGATGCATCAGTAATATGGCTTTGCTTAGCTAAAAGCAACACTGGCTGTTTGTATGTGCTACCAGTGTACTTTTAGCCAGGAGTCTGTAAAGCTACGTACTTTATGACTAGATTCGCTATTTCAGTGTTTCAATAATAAGTTGATTACAACTCAACATTACATTTAGTTGTAGGGATGTCCCGATCCCGGCATCGGAGCCGATTTTGGCTTTTTTTTTTTTTTTACTGATCGGGGATCGGCACTCACCCCATTTACCTTACCCTGATCATGTAATCAGCTTGTAGTGATCACAGCTTTTTGCTCCATACATGCACTGCACCATAGACGCACCGCCAGACTGCCTGGAATGCCGGCATTTTTAAACCAAAATGGGCGCGGCCACTCACCAGCGTCTTTCCAGAGAGTGTCTCGTAGTTCGCCAGCCCTTGGCAACAAGTAAAAAAAAGTCTGTCTTTCTTAGCATCTTTAGCATCAGCAGCAGTTTACTTTAATTCTCCACAGTTCTTCCGTATTATTATACTATTTTGGTGTTGAAAGAAAAGACTAATTTTTTGCAGTAAGTCAAAATGTATTAAGCTTAAGACACAATTTAGTTACTTTGTTTACATAGTTCTTTTTGTGTGCTATTATCTGAGCAACGACAAGTATCGAATCCTGACTCTGTTTCGGCAGATATTCAATATCTAAAAGATGGGGATGGGATCGGGAGTCAAAAAAGCTGATCGTGACATCCCTATTTAGTTGTGCAACAAATGTACTTGTTTATTAGTAGGGCATGGTAAAAGATTGATTTATCAAAACATCAGCAGCGCCCCGTGACATATAGTGTGGAAACCTTGATGACGTAGAACCTTTGAGTCACTGGCATTTAAGACACCCATCTACAAGGACACCAGGGTGTAATCAAAGCAATTACTTCCACTGAGGTGCCAGAAGAGAAGCAGTCTGCACGACTATCACTTTTGTTTCACAGTTCCGCCAGCTGCATCAACTACCTTGTTGTTTCTTACAAAAAAGAGAAGAGATGACTACTAATGTTCCTGATTGATTTTACTAAGACCTCACTGCCTTTTTATAGCCAACTAATTCGATTTTAAAACAGAGTCCTGCTATTTCACATGCCATTAGATATTTCTCAGTTTAATGGTTTGCATTGCTAAACAGTTCATTTGGGTTTACATCAAATCCTCTCCATATGAACAGAAAGTAAATACAAATACAGTGAGTTAGTTATTTGATAATGTTGTGCAGTATCACTGCATTGGCATTCAAATTGACTTTGCATGTTCTTTTTTTCAGGTACATCGGTTGTCACCGTGACTGCCAATGATGCTGATGATCAGACGTATGGGAACAGTGCCAAGCTTGTATATAGCATTCTACAGGGACAACCATATTTCTCTGTGGATTCTGAAAATGGTAAGCAGAACCTAGCAAGATCTCTTGGATGCAAGTCTGTAAACAGATCTTTCGCACTGCAAAGTCTTTCTGAGAATTAAATCATATAAAAAAAGATTGTACTCCACTAAACTAAAAAAGAATTACTTTTAGGAACACATCACTGAGATGTCTTGTTTCAGCTGAAATGTAAATGCTGTAGAAATTGTTTATTTTAAATAGTTGATTTCATTGTATCTTTCAACTTTCAATTAAGTATCATACTGTATATAGATCGGGATTGGTTTGCACCAGCTGTTTGGAGAAGAGAAGTTTTTGCATAATGTCCTTCCTACGTTAGTTTCAAACTAATGAGATTCTAAATTGGTTGCACCAGTCAAGTCAAGTAATGTCTTAGCTAGTACATTTTTCTGTAATGTGTATGTTATGTTTTTTAGTTTGGTTTGTTTCAGCAGGACTGTGGAAAAAAACTACTGGCCCCATTTTCATGAAACTTTGTGGAAGGGTGTAGCATGGTAGCCTGACAAGCCAGACCCACATCAAGATGTTGGGTCTGGGAACTCACTATTGGCAGGGCTCAATCCGAGGGGCGGGATAAACGGTTGTCTTTCAAATTCCCTCTACACGCAGTAGGATAGCGCTACAACCAACCAGAGCAACGCTAGTTGATAGATTCAATTTTTGCCGTATCCGGTCGGCAAAACTCCGAACACATCTCCCTTTTTTAAGAATGACTTCAGTGCCGTTCTTTGTTCTTCTCTCAAAGAAAAGCTTAACTCCAAGTCTTCCAGAGTCGCGGCTAAAGCCGATTCCAAAGACCGCTGTTCGCCAGCAGCAGCAGCCATCGTCTTTGTTTTCAAGTAGCAGGGAATTCACGCGGAACCACCGTAACTCTGCCATCATTATGTTAAGCCCGCCCACCGACTCTATACACATGTGATTGGCCTGGCTAGAGTTTGGCTTTTCCAGCTCGCAAGCCAACGGAGAGTTGCTAGACCCCCTGGCTGAAAATTACCTTTGCTGCTTCACTTGCAATCGACTTTGGTGGTCAAAGTGAATTGAAAGACCAATCATCAAGCTCTGAAGACCTTAACCCAACCAACTGTCAGACATCCAGACATCCAGCCAGCCTACCAGGCTGTCAGTCACTGTGTGTCTGTAATCCAGTCAAATGAATAGTCAAGATGCCAGCCCACAAGATAATCCTTCTCTGGGTGAGCAGGCTTATACAAGCACCTCCTCAGGCAGACGTTCTGTGAAGAGAGCAGCCTTAATGGAGGACTTTGAGACTCTGAGGTGCAAGCTTTTAAAGCAACTAAACGCTAAACTTTTTTTTAACTCAACCTTTAAAGTGCTCATATTATGCATTTTGGCTTTTTCCCTTTATTGTCTTATATATCTTTTTTGTGCATGTAATAGGTTTACAGTTTAAGTGAAAAAGTCCACCCCAAAGGGACTTACCATCTCCAACAGAAAACACTGTTCACAAACTGCTCCAAACAGCTCTATTGTAGTCCAGCCGGTACTTCCGTGACAAACGTGCGTCACTTTGTAACACACGTTATAATGCTCGCCTAGCTGCTAGCGTGGCACGCCCTCATACTCTGCTTCTGACTGGCTAGTAGTCCTTACCTAGCTACTGCACATGTGCGACTCCCAACAAAGATGGAACAGAAGTGAGATGTCTCACTCTGTAGCTAAAACAGAGAGCTCAACATACAGGGTGAAAAGAGGAGCTGCAGCAATGTGCAGTACAACAAAAATATGGTGTTTTTTGAAAATTAAACCATGTAAACCTATTCTGATATATCTCTGAATACAATTATGAACCTGAAAATGAGCATAATATGAGCACTTTAAAATCATGAAGCTACAACATTTAACATTGACAATATATTGCAACAGATTTGTTTCTATTCATGTATACTGTAGATTAAGATGTTACTGATGTGACTTTCTTTATTATGTCTGATTTATTACATCTTTACGCAAAATGTGCTTATTAACGTGCAACTTGAATTGTCGCCTAGTTGATCAAAGGACACCATATGTTGCATTTCTATCATTGTAGAAGACAAATTGGTCCATATGCTACTCAGATGTTACCTCTAGAAGTAACTAGGTGTAAATAATTAGAAACAACTGAGCCCTACAAAAGAACTACTCTGTTTGGTGCAACCCATTTTAAGTATGCCTACACTTTGACTTAATATACTGTACCTTTATTACTGTTATTACTACGCCCAGTTTGAACTTACATCAGCTGGTGCAACCGGCTCCTGCACCTTCCTTTCAATAAGACTGCACTGTTAGTAGTTATAACATTTCTTCAACCATTTTACTTTGGACTTCTTGTATAAGAAACCACTTGTCTGTGACTCAAAAAGCTTTAAAGGCAAAGCCTTTTTTAGCCTATACTTACATGATTTATTTGCAGCATGTCTTAAATTAGATGCAAGTAATGTCTGACATTTTGTGCTTACTTGCTGTCTAACTAATAGGTTGATGAGACAATGCCAGTTTCATCTGTGGGTGTTCGGTACAGAGTAAATAGCTCTGTGACATTGTTAGCTTGAAGCAGAGATAAATGGACGTTTACATGTTGGATGTGTTTATTTAACATGGACAATAAACATCATACAGCTTTAGGCAGTGGATCTGACCAAAAGCAGCTGGGCACAATTTACATGCAGCAACCCAGAAGTAATCTTTGACCGAAATGCTTTTGTTGTTTGACATCCTGAGTCCTGCATGTGGTTAGGTTCAAAGTCCTGCGCTTTTCAGGCACATCCATCCCAACCACCTCCTACGACTTGCATGTTGTACATAAACTTCTGATGCTACAAAAGCATTGCCAGAGAACATAATCCAGGCAGCAATTACATTTCCCCTCAAAACGTAATTGGCAAACCAAATTAGTAGTATATAAATGCAATTTTCTAGGAGACATGGTTGGGCACAGGAGTGGAATTGGTCTTAATATTATCTAATTTCCAGTAAGGCAGTGCATACATTTTCAAATGAAGTTTTCCTTTAAAATGGCAAAAGTGGTGGAAATAATGCTATTTTTCTCCAGGCACCATCAAGACAGCCCTGCCTGGCATGGACAGAGAAGTCAAGGAAAACTACCAGGTTGTTATCCAAGCTAAAGACATGGCTGGACAGATGGGTGGGCTTTCAGGGACAACTACAGTCAGCATCACCCTCTCCGACGTGAACGACAGTCCGCCACGCTTTGCTAACCGTAAGAGGCCTTTGGCCCTGTGCTGTAATGCTTTGTAACAGACTTTAAAACATGAGGGAACTTTAGTTACAAAGTAAAGACAAGTCTCTTACATGGACTATTGACACACTCACACACACAAACAAGTATGTAATTAAATTGTTTCATTCACTGCCATGTACAGATTCCTTCCGTGTGACGGCTGTGGAGTCGACAGAGATTGGAGGTGCCATTGGACGTATTAAGGCTGATGATCCAGATATCGGGCGGAATGCTGAGATGGAGTACAGTATCGTCGGTGGTCATGACACGTTCAACATTATCACTGACCAAACCACACAAGAGGGAGTCATCATAATCAAAAAGGTAACATTTGGTAATTTGCCTTTCCTTTTATGTGCTATATAGTCTTCTTTTATGTATTATACTGCTTCCTACTTTGTAGACTGCAACCGGCATCAAACTGTGAGCAGTCGTTTAACTATTTCTTAACTGATAATGGCTGTCCAATCAGGAAAAACACTTATTGCAAAAAGTGACATGTTTTCATACAGCTGCCACAAATTGCCTTCAACACATGCTGAAGTGTTTCAAGGAAAGCCTTTCAACAAAAAACATTCTTACTAATACATGGAAAATACCACCTGCACAGAAACTATGTCTCTTGAACTCAAGGCAAAATTCAGATATGCATCCAGTTTTTTTCTTTTCTTCTTTTTTTCTATGTAAACATGTTTCTTTCTGAATGAAATACCAGCTAATACCATATTTGACAAACCTGCCATCATAATTTATTTAGTAGTTGTCTTTAATCTTTACATTAGGAGTTTCTCACAGGAAATTCACAATTTAGTATGTTTTAATTGCAACAACTGTAAATTTGAGCTGTCTTTTTTTAATCTTGTCTCAATATGTACATTTAACTTTAATGGAAAGACAAAGTAGTACTGTTTCAGATTAGAAAAAAGCCACGTGATAACGTTTATTCATGTAAGGAAGACATATGACAGAATTTATTTTTGAACTGCGGCGTAAAATCAGATACCCTAAGTCTGTGAAATGAATAATATAAAAGTGGTAATTTGCAAGAAACTCTTTTTAGTTCTCCCCCTGAGATCTTGCAAGATCGGTATTCCTCACTTGGATTTGTAACTTCGAATTTAGAGTATGAATAAGATAAAGGCAGACAAAGGAAATGCAATGAATTGCTTATCAAAATCCTGGAGACGGACTGTTTTTATGGAACGGTCTACAGCTTGACTTCTGATGCTCTTTCATCTCCAGGCACTGGATTACGAAAATAAGAGGGACTATGAGTTCAGAGTGGAGGTGAAAAACACCTACTTAGACGCAAGGTTCATCCACGGTTTGCAATTCAAAGACTATGCCACAGTCAAGGTAACAGTAGAGGATGTGGACGAGCCTCCTGTTTTCACCAGGAACCCTTACATCATCGAGGTGCATGAGGACACAGCTGCTGGCAGCTTCGTCGGTGTGGTGTCGGCCAGGGACCCTGATGCTGACAACAAGCCAGTCAAGTATGCTACAAGACACAGCCAGAAGTGTTTAGACCTTAAACAGTGCCAGACTCCCTCCCACATGCCAAATCCCTTCCCTACCTTTGTCACACCAAAGTCATTCTCCTTGGGAATTATCTCCTCGCTATTTAGTAAACTTAGGAATTAATCAATGACCTGTTAAGCAGAGATTTCCTCACCGACCAAGTGGACGTAATTCGTTATTGTGGTAATGTGATTGTTTCAAAACTCACTGTCCCAGCTGTAATTATGGTAGTATAAAATCAATAAGAAAACAAGCAACACATGGTAGAAATAAAAAGTCTCCTCTTATCAGCTCTTTCAGCAAGATGATGAAATTGTGCCCACTTGGCTAAATCTAATCCATCAGCCTGACCATGTGTCAGTGTGTGTGTGTGTGTGTGTGTGTGTGTGTGTGTGTGTGTGTGTGTGTGTGTGTGTGTGTGTGTGGTGGGGGGGGGGGGGGGTAGGGGGGTAGGGGGGGATATTATTCATAGGTCCCTCCTGGTTATTTCCCTGTGGAAGATGGCGGCGGCGGCGGCGGCGGCCCTGTGAAGTGAATACAAACACTGTTTATTTCCCAGAATTATGTAAGGCCTCAGTGGCACTGCACAAAGTCAAAGAGCCTAATTTGCTGTATCGATTCACACAGCTCAGTACCGTCTTTCAGAACATATGGCGCCTGCCCGATATGCCACTCTCGGCCCATGCCACATGGCGTATTGTGTTGCATATTCAAATTTCAGTGGAATATGAAAGTTGACTATGACAAATGAGCAGGCACGAGGAAAGATGTATCATTCTTTGACAATAGGGAGCGTGCAATAAATATTTATTTTGGATTCAACTTGATGTACTGTGTAAAGTACATTTTGTATTGTATGAAGTAAAGAGGTATGTTTGTCTTGTGAAGAGAGATCTGTGCAAGCAGAAAACATAACTGCACTTTTTATGAGCAACATTACAGGTATGCAAATGTCATAGAGATACACAAGTTGCTACATGTTCACAGGTCAAGGTGTGATATTTTTATTTATTGTAGTAATTACGTGTCTGCACCTTAATCTTTCAGATACTCCATTGATCGGCATACAGATCTGGAGAGGCTGTTCAACATTGATTCTGTGAACGGCACCATCACAACACTGAAAGCATTGGACAGAGAAATGTCAAAATGGCACAACATCTCTGTGGTGGCCACTGAAATAAGTAAGTTTTGTATTTTATGTTGCAATACCTAACATATGGCCTTCACTGACTTTTGCCAGGCCTTTTTTCTTCAAAAAACATGGTTAATTTATTTATTTTAATCTATTTGTTTCAGATAACCCACGTCAGACAACTCGAGTGCCTGTGTTCATCAAGGTGTTAGATGTCAATGACAACGCCCCTGAGTTTGCAATGTCCTATGACACATTTGTCTGTGAGAATGTCAAAGCAGGACAGGTGCTGAAAATTCATGACCTTATATATGACGTATTGAAAGAAGGATATGTTGGGCTAACATTATCATTTAAATAAAGGTTCAGGTTTATTATCAGTTATAGGTATTGTGATCTACTTACACTGTTATACATAATGTTGCTGAATTATCACCCATATCATTAGGACTGGGTACCGAATGTAATACTTTTTAGGCACAGACCAAAATGCCTCCTTAGTATCGAGTATTGAAAAATGCCTCCTCATTTAATACCAAATTTCAATACCTAAGGAGAAAAGCTCATCAGCGTCAGTGAGCCAATAAGCATGCAGCATGCTTCTACCAAGATCTAATAATGCTGGTGATTGGCTGTCTAACGTTACACGTCGTAGAGACACGCAGGAAAAACTCCACGTTACACACAGAGATGGGACTCACGTAGTAGGAGCTGAAAATAAAGGATTTGGGCTGTAATGTAATTTTTTTTTTTCGTTCAGGAACCGGTATCAAATTCACGATATTGGTATCGAAATTTTTGGAACGATACCCAGCCCTATACCTATAACCTATATTATCATTTTATATAGGTCCAGGTTTATTATAAGTTATTAGTATTGTGGTCTACTTAGACTGTTATACATAATGTTGCTGAACTATAAGTCATATGATATTGTGCGCGTGTGTGCATGTGATCATATTTTATTAGATGTGTGTGTCAGATAGGGCTGGGACAGTATGGATTTTTTCTTACCGCGGCTGAAAAGCAAGAAATTCCTGCGGTAGAGCGGTATACCGCAACCCCCTTACGAGAGTAGCATAAGTTAGAGCGAGAATGGCAGGGTGCCTTAAGTGAGTGACGTCAGTGCCCGTGTGGTCGCGCAAAGAGAGGAAAAAGAGATAGCAAAGTTGATGTAAAGTGAGTTATAAGTGAACAATAAAACAACAAGCTAGAGCTTCTCAAGACACGGTGGCTTTATCTATTGTCAATACTGCCGGTAAAGTGAATGGCGTTACCCCCGACAAAACATCGGCTTAAACCTTACAACATGTTGCAGCCCGAGTGCAGTCCATCTAGCAGCTGAGCAGACAGAGAGCAGAGAGAGCGACTCGGCAGTCAGCTAACTTGTTGCCCTCTCTAATATAACCAATACAAGCCGCTCTTATTTAGGCTACGAAACGTACATGCAGGCTGAAATTCAACCGTGCCGTTTTATCAGGATAAAGCTATAAACAGAAGGAAACTCTGCTAGCTGCTAGGCTAATGTGCAATGGTAAACACTGCAGCTGTAACGTTAATGTGTCTACCTCAGCTGAGAACGGAGAAATGTCTTTGCCTTTCCTACCGTAATACACGGTGATGCCGGTGACAAGCTCAGGCCAGCGGTAGGCGTCACGTGACCGCGGTATTGCGGTAACCGTCCCAGCCCTAGTGTCAGAGGTGCTTAGCCACCAGAATATGCATGGATACACACATGACCTTCAATTAAATTAACTTGGAAGCAGGTAACACATGTGGTTATTGTGATGCTGTGGTCTTAGGAGAACCATTTCCTATGTGAGGAAACCGTTTTCAGTCTTATTGGGCAAAATGCCAAATAGAAGTTGGCAGTGATCATCTATCAGTCACTTCCTGACATTTACAGAGGAAGTGTCTGCATCCACAATGCTCACTCCTTGATGCGTATGGTGCATACTGACAGATCTGTGTTGGGGCACAGTCATTCACACTAAAGCCGCATGTGTTTATAGCTTTGGAGTTTCGAGAGACATCAAATCCCTTAATTGTCTAAACACTCCTCACTAATTGCAGATTAGTCTACAGTGTATCCGATTTGCCCCAGTTTACTCTGTGAATGTTTTTTTTTTTTTTTTCTTTTTAGCATCTAGACACAACCCTGGCAATAACCTATAATACATAACAATTTATAAGTTTTGAATATGATCATGTGTTTAAGATTAGATGCTTTCAGATTTACCTTCTAAGGTGAAGATTTACAAGCTTCCATGTGTTTTCTTATACTTTGTTTCTCCGCAGCTGATTCAGACCATAAGTGCTGTTGACACAGACGAACCCCTTGTTGGACACAAGTTTGTCTTTAGCATAAGTTCCACCAATCCAAACTTCACAATTGTTGACAGGGAAGGTAAGATACACATTTGTGCGTGTTTACTGAAAAACCAAACATATTTAAAGGCTTCTCATTGTACGTTCAAATAAAATGTTAAAATTGTAAATTGTTCGATTTCAGTCTTGGTTGATTGATTGATCAGTGAAATGGGGTTTGATATGATGAAAATCTTAAGGGCCATAACTTTATATAAATCATAAATTAGAACAGTATATAAACACTTTATTTGACAAGAATGTATTACACATTTCCAATGTGCGATTGCAGTCTTTTGATGGTCTTTGTCATGTTGGTGCCCTTTACTGAAAAAAATCCTTAAATTTCCAGAGTTGTGGCAACATTTAATTTACAGAAGATACATTATGAAAATCAGCCTTCGGACAGTCAACCCACATCTATCCTGCCTTGTGTTACAGACAGTTCCTTGGGTCATACAATGAAAAATATGTGAATGAAAAAAAGTAGTTATGCTCACAACCCTTCTTAGAGAGAAAGAAATGTAGAAGTCATTAAGCAAGCTTGCAGTAACATATTGGACAACTTCAAATGCTGGATATGCGTATTCCCTTTCCATTTAGTAACTGATTCAGTATGCCTAGTCATTCAGAATGAATATTAACTCAAGATCTGCTCAACTACTGGGGTGTATCGCAGTAGACAAAATAAAAAGACTGCAGCAGAAGCTTAAAATAGAGACTGGAAATTCTACCCCAAATGGAATTTTACAAACAAACTTTGGACTTTAATTAGTTTTTCAAGAGAATGTGGCCATGCATAACCACTTTTCTTACGTCCTTATAGAATGAAGACTACCATATGATTACTCATTAAGCTGTGTTTACTCAAAAACGTAATTCTTCAAAAATAAGGTCACATATCACAAGTTGTTACTAATATGCTAAGTGTTTGTTTTAATTACTATTGAGAGATCTTTACTCACGACCCCAGTAATTCTAAATGGCCACTGAAAGTTATCACGAGCCGTCTGTCACATGATACAAAGAAAAGGAAATAAAGTTTGCAATTCTTCCCTATATGATCACTTAAGTGAGGGAAACATTTTATTAGTGACAAGCTTTACCCATTTGCATGGTTCCACAGATAACACTGCCAATATCCTGACGCGGAGGGGAGGTTTCAGCCGGCGTGAGATGAGCATGTACTTCCTGCCTGTAGTGATCTCAGACAATGACTACCCGATTCAAAGCAGCACCAGTACACTGATCGTACGCGTGTGTGCTTGTGACAGCCGTGGAAACATGCAGTCGTGTAACCCCGAGGTCCTGCCCTTCTCAGATGGTCTCACAACTGGAGCTCTAGTGGCCATCCTGCTCTGTGTCATTATTCTCCTCAGTAAGTCCCCCCCCCGTGTATGAGCATGTGTATGTGCATGTGTGTGTGACAATGCATATTTGAACCCTCTTGACCATCCTGTGATATTTGTTTCTTTGTTCAGCCATGGTTGCAATTGCTGCTTGTTGCAAAAAACTCAGTTATTTCATGTAGGTCAAGTCAATTTGATTTATATCGCCCAGAATCAAAAATCACATACTGTGTTCACGGGGCTTTTCAATCAGTACAACATACATCCTTTTATACTCTCAAATGATCCTTTGCTTTACGCCACCCCCGTTACTTACTGTTGCTATGCATGTTAAGCTGTCTATTTAGGCATAGCACATTATGCATTTTATACTAATAATGATGGCCGATTTTGAAATATATCGTCCTTTCGTAAACAATGGGTCTATAATTTCACACGGAAGTTAACAAAAGCAGGCATCTCATTTCTAGCTAGCCACCTTTGTTTTTGATGGCTGGAATGAGAACTTTTACTAATTAACATTGTCTTCTTGAGTTGGTTGAAAACTGTCTCCAGCTGACGTTTTATGTTTCGAGCCGACTCTTTAAAGGATATATGATGAGGAACCCCGTATAAAAGATCCTACGCATCCACTTGTCCCAGGCCAAAGAGTCAGCATCCTTACCAGTCGATGCTCCATGTAGTAGACACCTAAATACTGAGTTTTGTTCTTGTTTGGTAGGGTAGCAAGTCAGCCTTAGAAGCACAGAGCGTGTGAATACCTCTGCTATAACAAGGTCTATCATTGCAAACCCGACATTGATTGAAAGCTGCCCCAACTCCCTGCAATCAATAAAATGTTGCTGAAAATATGCATTCATGCCAGCAGTCCCCACTCTGGTTGGCACCAGCGTAGCATCTAAGTGTATTAAAACAATTATTGTGACATGAAATACTTGCAATTGTTGATGCAAGGAGATGTTGCTCTTAAACAGTTCTATCTCAAAGTGTTAAAATAATGCACAGGAATGACACCTCATACCTAAATGACAAAGTAAGTTGTTTGTCAGTGCCTTCCAAAATGACTCATGTGATCAATAGAATAATGACTCATATGAATGAGCATGCAACCTACTTAGATAAGCTTGGATCTTTAATCGTAGTCATCTTTAATCTCAGGAATACTGCATTGATTTTTGGCAGATACAAACCGTACGCCCCACCCATCTACCCTGATGGTTTCCTTGGGCGCTTTAAACACGTCATGCTACGGTACTTCCACATTTGCTTCTGAGAGAGGACAGTAATTATTAACAGGACCACAAGAGGTTAACTGTCAAGAAAACACGAAAAATAATATAAGGCATTTAAACAAACAACCAATGCAGTTGGTATGTCAGCCCAGCAGTATCAAGGACACTGCAGTAATATTCAACATTTCTGTCACCTGCTGCAAAGAGCTACAGGAGGTTGTGTGTTAGGGTCCTTTGAACATGTAAGCAATCATTAGCAATTCAAGCAGGTCCAATCAAAGACAGGTCACTTTGCATATTCTGTTATACACGACAGTTCTCCCTCAGAATAGTACTTTGGTCCTTAGCTCCATTTATTTGCAAATAAATTCACTTAACAAAAAGGTCTGTTTATTTCCCTGGTAGGTTGCATGTTACTTCCTGACACCCTAAAGCACCACTTTAGCCCTCCTCGTGATCTAATGCAGTATGTAACCACATACAGGGCACAACAGTGCCTATCATTTTACCCAGCAAAAAACAGAAATGTGTAGTGCTGATTGTCAAGGGCATATCAATAAGTAATGGGTTTTCAACTGTCATTGAACTTTACCCCATTGGCTAAGTTTAGTGCTTGACAGGAGCAGTTATGACATGGGGACTGTAATTCCTTGCATACTGTTGAACTGTTCAATAAAACTGTCCTCGTGTGTGTGTGTGTGTGTGTGTGTGTGTGTGTGTGTGTGTGTGTGTGTGTGTGTGTGTGTGTGTGTGTGTGTGGTCCTGTATATGAGCCTCTAACCCTTTCCATGTGTCAAAACTGAACCCCCTTCCTCCTGTCACAATCTCTTTTTTTTGGAGTTTGCCATTTGATCTGCACCCTGACTTAATTTAGTAAAAGCAAATTGGTATTGACCAGCTTTCCTTCCATCTGCTTGTTTTAACTGCAAATTTTAAATTGGGTGTCTGGCGGTGGGCAGATCTTCTCTCACATATCGAGTGTACTGAAGGTTAAACGCAATGCTCTCCTCTTGAGCAAAATATCATGACATCTGCTCATTATCTGACACTTTTCGCGCTTCAACCCCCCTGACAGACTGTCTCATTCACCTCTGCTTGACTCCGACAGGCAGGCGCTGAGCTAGAACGGCTCTCCCTATCTGGTCCTTCTCATTGCAGCCCTCTGCTCTGTCTAAAATTGTGGCACTGGTCAGTTTATAAGAACCTTAGAAACAGCCACCTCCACCCCCATACAACCCATGTTGAAGGCACTGTAATTAACACTCAGGCGGGAGGCAAGTATATAACTACAGTGCCTGCTGTTAGTACAAAAAAGGTAAAGGAAGGAGGAGGAAAGGAGCACATGTGAAGCAGGGTTTATGCTTGTCCTAAATGAGAGATTGCTTCCGCTTTTTCTGAAGAATTATGGGTTTATTTAGAAACTTGCTACCACACAGTGCCACTCTCTGGAAACATGCTCACTCTGCAATATCTGATTGTCTTTAGCTGCTGAAAAAAAATGGAGATGAGATAAGGCTGTGTGCTGGAGAGAGAAAAAAAAGGATCCTCTAACCACCGCACAGTGAACGTTCCATTCAAGGGAAAAAGAAAGTGAAAGCTTTTTCACTGAATCTTTAATAATGGGAGGTGAATGCCTGAGGCAGTGTGGAGGATTTGTCACTGGTAGCAAATGTGTCTCTCCTCTGAGCTTCGGCTCCCCTGTGCTCTTTAATGCATGACACATGTTAGGAGGCACACATCTTATGCTGAGCTTTCTCTCCCTGTATTTCCCACTGTTTTTGTGTAGTGATCGTGGTGATGTTTGCTGCCCTGAGGAGACAGAGGAAGAAGGAGCCTCTGATCATCTCCAAAGAGGATGTCAGAGACAACGTTGTCAGCTACAACGATGAAGGGGGCGGAGAGGAGGACACTCAGGCCTTTGATATCGGCACGCTGCGCAACCCAGAGGTGATGGATGCTAACAAGCTGCGCAGGGACATCATACCCGAAATGCTGTTTCCCTTTCGGAGGACATCACCTATAAAGGATAACACGGATGTCAGAGACTTCATTAGCGGGAGGCTTCAGGAGAACGATTCTGATCCAACAGCGCCCCCCTATGACTCCCTGGCCACGTATGCGTATGAGGGCAGTGGGTCACTGGCAGAATCCCTCAGTTCACTGGAGTCTGCTGCCACTGAGGGGGACCATGATTACGATTACCTCAGCAACTGGGGACCACAGTTCAAAAAGTTGGCAGAGATGTACATAGGGAAGAGCCCCGACAGAGAGAACTAGACAGAGACTTGATGGTCTCTCTTTTTCCATTCCCATTTTTTTTCCTATCTGTTTATCTAGCTAGCTAGCTAGCCACGCAGCTATTTGTCTAGTTAGTTAGTTAGCTAGCCAGCTAGTTGACCGTCTGTCTACCTATCTATCTATCTATCCAGCTATCTATCTGTTTATCCGTCTAGTTTGCTAGCTAGCTAGTTCGCTAGTTAACTAGTAGTCTGTTTGAATCTCACACACGTGCGTGCGCACGCAAAGACACACAAAGACAGCAATTCCTGCAATCCACTTGTGGATGCTAAAAG
Organism: Sander lucioperca; assembly: GCF_008315115.2. NCBI lineage: Eukaryota > Metazoa > Chordata > Actinopteri > Perciformes > Percidae > Sander > Sander lucioperca. Next base: position 9,712,532 of record NC_050195.1, on the reverse strand, counting down.
GGAAATTAACACTTGAACTGAGTTGAGCTTTCTCATTAATGGAGATAGAGTATACTTCTCAAAGTTTTACTGTTTTTGGTCATAATCAGTGAAGATGCCTTTGACTTGTAGGATTTTTTGTGAACTATGGTGTGGACAATGTGTTTTGTAATTGACCTGAGAGATAGTAGTATTGTATACTATCAATGTTTAATAGCATTGGACTGGTTTTGGGTGGGTGAGAGAAGGAGTCAAGTGGTTTTTCCAGCCACCTCCATTAAATACTGTAAATCTACAAAGTGTTTTTAATGATGGACATCCTATATGCTATTTGCTATCTTTGTTTGACAAGCAATGTTCATGTGAGTGGTTGGTGCAGTTTATTTGTCAAACTGTGAATTCATTTAATCATATAGGTGTAATATGTAATGGAAAGTATGTTGTAGGAGAACTGTCATACATTGACAATTCATACTGTTTGAATGCTGAGTCATATTGTTTATATTTATATTTTTATACTTATTTTCTTAATAAAATGATGTAAAAAAAATAATCAGCTACAGTTTCAGTCCATTGTCTTAATGTGTGGTTTTTAAAAGGCTGTTGCTGTAGATGTTGTATAGACATATTAAGGACAAACACAATGACAGTTTCCTGAAGAAAAGCAAGTATCCAAATGTCATGCAGTTTGCGTGTTGGGAAAACTGTTCCACCCACTGTAAATATCAATGGAGATGTGGTTGATCAAAACATTTACAGAATTCTCTAGGTACGCAGTGGGATGATACAGGCCATTTTGAGATGTATTAAAACTGTTAGGCCTAGGTCAGTGTACATGGCGGGGATTACATAACAGCATTGCATTTTCAGTTGCTTTTTTTGTATCTGGGTTAGTATTGTTACAATTTATAGTTTTCAGAATAAAACACAGAGGGTAAAACATGTATAGAGACCCAGAAAAAAGAAAAGTAAGACCTCTAATCTTTATTTATTTATCTATGGTATATCAACATTGCAATAACTAATTTCCCTTGACTGAAAACATCAAATTAATTAGAGAATCTAGCTGTCTTGTTAGCATAACCATTTCCTCCTGAAGTTGACAAGCTGCCTGAATTCAGCAAAGATGTAAGAGGTGCTAACTTGGGTTTTGACAGACGAATATCCCTACAGAGGTGGAATGTAGTAAGTAATGCAGTGCTCTGTATACTTGTGGGATGTATTTTGTATGCAGATTTAAGATGAATCTAATCTGTATTTGTAGCAACATTTAAGGCCCAGGACATGGTGCATTGCCCTCTACAGTGCATCTCATTTTGACTGGAGTTGGACTTGGATATTCTCTCTTCTTCAAAAACTGACTTTAAGAAGAAGGGTTTCTTGTTAGCTATACCCACTGAGACATCACGAATGATACTTGAGGAGCAAGAGTCATTGTGTGGTACATCAATGATAAATTATCTCTCAACTGTGTGCTTAATGGTGGCCGGGTTGGCTCAGTGGTAGAGCAGGCACACATATACTGAGAGGTTTATGCCTTGACGCAGAGATCCTGCATGTCTTCCCCCTCTCTCTCCCCCCTTTCTCAACTAGCTGTTCTGTCAAAAATTAAAAAGGCAGAAAAGCCCAAAAAAGAATCTTAAAAAAAACCTGTGTGCTTAATGTTTACCGGGAAACCTAGCACAATACTCAGTTCATTAAAAAAACCAAAGCCAAACAGAACTAAAATCCAGAAGAAAATTATGTTTCCCAACTTAAAGTACAATGAACTCTGCTTGGTTAACTACACACTCATCTGCAAATGTTCTGTTATTCAAAACAGTACTTGCTGATTAGTGGGCAGCTGTGGAGATGACAATACCTCCAATCAATGCCCTTCTCACGTCGTTTCACTTGATTTCATATCTTAACAGCTGCCAGCTTACCGTTGCGGTGCCACACATGTACTGTAGCTGCCGTCCTATTTTTTTTTAATGTATGATTCCTGAAGTAGTTCCAAACAGTGGTGTAGTCTATGTGATACGCAGGTATACGCAGTATACCCACTAAGAAAGCTCCAGGATTTCCATATACCCACTTAAAAATGCCCAATGACACGCAACAACATACTTTCCATTATAGTTTTGATATATTTTGAATTGTTGTCATCTGTGTTTTTCTTCTTCACATAGGCTAAATAAAGGTATTTCCACTGTAAATTGGTGCATAAAAGTGTATCAGAATACAGGAAATGAAGTCATTGACACTCCAAACTTCCCTGGGGGAGGACAGCCAGACTTCCCCACTATGATATGCCCCCCTCCCTCCCCCAAAGGCAGATTCTGGCCAATATACAGTACAGTATACCCACTACAATACATTAGACTACACCACTGGTTCCAACATGTGTGCCATACTCAGAGGAATCAAAGTCAAACTGTTGTTCTGTTGTGAAATGTGTGTCAGTCTACTCAGAAATAGATTTTACTGAGTCTATGAACACTTTTATTTTAGATGTTTGGATTTTAATCACAGCATTCATCGCTACGATAGTAAGTTACTTAAAACAGAACAACAGAAATAGCACTTTTTTCTATTGCTGAACAAAGAGGTACTACAACAGCAACTGAAACCACCATGGCACTGGCCAGTTTTGATTATTTTGATCATTTGTAAATTACGCCTATGACAGAGAGCATTTGACTGAACACTGTACATTTTGAGGCCTTTGCTAGTGTTTGTGTTGCAATGGACTGCAATACATGGATAGGAGTTTCTATTGTTTTGGCCACACCTACTAGAATCACCTTTCCAATAATGCAGTCAAATACAATACTCACCAAGGCCTCAAAAAAGTCAAATTAACACCTCTCTGACATGGTGTGTTTTTAATTATTTGCAGGGCTGAATTGTATTTTATTGTACATGTGTAAAAAAAAACATTATTGAATTGTATTTAGATAGATTAGACAGACTTTTATTGATCCCAAATTGGGAAATTTCGGTGCTACAGCAGCAAAATATCAGACACCCACAGCACAGATACAGAATATACAAGAAACAATACATAGGATAGAATACAAGAACACATATTCAAAAAATTAAAATTAAAACAATACAAAGGAAAGAATGCACAAACGTTGCATTCAAAGTTGGGAATACAAATGTACCACTACTTAAATGGTATTTATAAAGATGTAAGTAAAATAACACTCAGTGATGAAGTGTTAAAAAGTGTTATTGCCTGTGGTAGGAATGATTTCTTGTAGCGGTCAGTCGACGCCGAAGCTGGCGGAGCCTCTTAGAAAAGGTGCTCCTCTGTTGTACCAGTGTATTTAATGCACATTCCAAGACGTGCACCGACAGGAGGGAGCAGTGACCGTGCTTCTGTCCGTGGTAGTGATTATTCTAGAAGTGAGGTACGGCAGGAAAGGCTAGATATTGACAATCCTGCTCTCTGTCATCTGCCACTGCTTGCAGACTCCACAGAGCATACCTTGTGAACACATGGGAGATTCTAGCGTTTCCCATATTGATCATCTTTCTGCTACTAATGATGATGCAAGTAATAGCACCAAAATACTTCAACATCTTATTGTGTTATGCTATAACAGCTAGCTAGTGAATTAACCGGATAAGGGACGTTTTGAGAATCTTATGTTGTAAAATTGGTTGAATAAAGAGTATACTCTGCTGTTTTTGTTGTGTTTTTTTCTCACATATTTAGTCTATTGTTGAGCACTAGCGACAGGCATACTCTTCTTACAGATGAATTATGAAAACTTGTGTCAGGGGTTCGTCAATGTTGTTTTGGTTGATGTAGCACATGTACAAATCCCCAGCCACACCATTTAGCTGTAGATCTATTTTTCATTGTGGATACGGTAGGATCTGTCTTTAATTAACCAAAACACTGAAATATGGATATTGTGACTTTTGTACAAAAAAACAATGAGATTATAATCAATATACTTGCATTGGAACAAATCAGTTAATACTAAAAACTGCATACAGTCCATAGAGTTTGCCCATATAATTGTGTATGCAGAATTAGTTTGCTTTGTTTTATTGCGTAACTGTTTGCAAGAGTCATACAGTACATTTTGAACATTTACTGTATTCGTGAATGTGAAACACTACTGTGATATGATTTTGCTTGTCATAAAATAATTTAGTTTTCTGTGCAGTGGGATGAATCAAAGGAAATGCTCTAAATTTGAACTGCTGTGCAGGGACGCAAAGGCCCAGTGAGAAGTGATTATTATTCCATCATTTCATTAATGGTGTATCCCATTATGTTTCATGTCTTGCCACTAATTTGACCACAGTGACCTGCTTTGAGCCCGGCCTTTTTTCTCTTTAAGGTCTCTATTGGATTTCTAGGCAGAAAGAGATCATTTTCGCTGCTCACCATGCTCACACAACTGCATGATGAGAGCTTAAGTAGAACATATCCTGTTTGATGTAAGAAAGGCATTTGCATGCCACATGGAATAATACATGATACTTAACCCCTGATGGTAAACCAACTTTGGGCTACTGCATCTTTATTAGTTCAAGTGAGGATCATAAAAGGAGAAAAGAACTGCTGATATTTTTCTCTGATGGACTGCAGAATGTGACTGAAGCCAGGCGTACGGGTTGTAAATTATTAGTATGCTATTTCCATTGATTACTGAGATAAGCAACTCACAAACAAAATGGTTTTCCTACTGCAAAGAGGGCACATCCACGACATACATTTCAGCACCAATCTACAAAAAGCTTTATTGTTTGCAGATTGTTTATGCACAGCTGCTCTAACATTGTCACAGACAGACTTCAGACAGCAGGTTGATGCCACAACTTCAAGACTTTCATTTTTTTTTAGGATGTTTGTGTGCCCCCTGCCAGGCTCATGAGAAGCGGGCCTATTGTCAGGATTCATAATGCATAATGTTTCATATGGGTGTACTGTGGCTGGAAAAGACTAAACGATGCAAAGTACCACAATCAATAATGCAGGTGAAATATTGGTATGCAGACCAGATGTGACAGCACAGACGGGCCACCTGAGGCTTTGTTTCTTGTTCTGTGCTTGGACTATTTAAAATAGTCCTTTCTAGCATAACATTTCCCCAAAACAAGTTACAAGCAGTTACCCATGATACCCAATTTTCTAACATGCCATGCATCAGCTTAATGTGGCTAAAATGTAACTGAAAGGGTATTATTTTTAACACATATTGATTACATAAATGTCCATTTGGCCACTTGTAAAGCCTCAGCTACCCAGCTTGAGTGCATAATTGATTTTTCCATTAACTGACCTTTAGAAACTAAAACTCGCATTTGCCAATCGGTAGACTTCAGGAATGTGCTGTAAAATAAAGTCTGCTAAAAATAAATCATGGAGAGCGTTGTTACCAAAAGCTACTACTGGAAATATAGATATTGATGTTGTTTTGAGCCTAAAGCAAAAAGTATGTTAGAAGTAAGTTAAAAGTTATGTTTTTGTGTTGTCTAAGCACTCACCATCCATCCGTTTCATATTGTGTAAACACTTTATATTAGGACTGACTACGGTGTGTTCAGGGTAGGCATGGCCCGGCCAGTTTTAGCCAGGTTGTACACCTTAGGACAGATTGTCACTTGTTTGTGAGCCAGAAAAGTCACAGCATGGCCAGGCAATAGCCAGTGAAGAGAACAGAAGACTGTGAAGCTTAGTTGAACCCCGGAGTCTTGACATGTGGTGACACCTGCTTTGTCTCACACACCTTCCATGAGACTCTTGCTTTTAAGACAATGGACAAATCACAAAATGTGTATTTTTAAGAAGAACAAAAAACCAAAACATAACACATGGTAATCAGTGACTGCCTTGGTTCCAATCCACTCTGAACTAGCACATTTCATCAATCCAGCTACACTCAAAATTGCAACTTAGACTGAGAAGGTCTCAACTGACCGTTTTATTTATGTCCAACGGCATTCATCATTTCAGAGGATGGTCGTGTCAGTCCATAACATTATGAACTCAAACCAGATTTCCAAAACTCCCTTCAAGAAGGAAAAAAAGAAACTAAAAAGGTTACCAAAGCCATTGCAGAACACTCAAAAACTGCAAGCAAAAAAATGGCAGTTTGGGTCCACATCAAAATCAAAACCCAAATTCAAACTCAGTGCTCAGAAAGAGCCTATTTCTATCAAAAGTCAAGAATCAACCCCTTGAGATATTTTCTTATTTTATTTATTTTTGTACAGTCGAAGGTATATGAAGTTATGATTATATTGTAGGTCATTGAGATACATGTAAAAATGGGTAGCTTACTAAAAAAAAATTTTTATAAAAAAAATAATTTATTTTGTTATTACTACTGTATATGTGCGCTAAAAGGTACATGCTTGATGAACAAGATTTTATTAAAAGCAGAACACTCAGGCGCCTGCGTAGCTCACCTGGTGGAGCGCGCTTCCATATACAGAGGTTTAGTCCTTGACGCAGCGGCCGCAGCTTCGACTCCAACCTGTGGCCCTTTGCTGCATGTCATTCCCCCCCGATAGCAATCAGAACTCCACATGGAAATTTCATAACAAACATTCTGCATTGACCATTTTTTTTTGGTAGCAGTTGCAATTTCGGAGTCACTCTTCCAGGTTTTAAGCGATTTCAGTGCTCTACTGGCTAGTAGTTATGGATGTGGGCTGAACATTAAAAAAAACACAAGGCAGCTTTTTTCCCTTAGGAAAAGAAAATTGCTTCTGAGCACAAAGGGAATGCATCAGTGGCATGGCATACTGCCTAGTTTGTTATAATTACAAGCAAAAGCAGTTCTGAATAGGCATCTTAATGACTAAACAAATTGTTGCATATTTCAAACCCATCTGGATAATTTTCTTAGGGGAAATGTAATTGCTGTTCAAAAATGTTGAATGCTATCTTTGTTGTGGTGAGCAACACAGCATCAGAGATGATGCGTAATGGCACTTCCTTTGCTGCCAATGAATTGTTATTCTGTCAGGTTTCATGCAATGCAGGTGCTGCCTTCTGCCTACCTGTCAATTAAGCCTGTAATAAGTCTATTAAAGCTTGGTTTGAGAGCTGCTTTTACTTGTGTGTGGTATTCCACTTTAACAGCGGACATGATGCAATTTGCCATATTGAACGTAACAACATGGAATCTATCACAAAATGTACGTTCAACTTAAATTGGACTTTTTAGCTGCCTACTTCCAACTTGGTAATGCCATAGTGTGCTTTAAGAATGTAGTTTCTTACCACTTCAACGGTAGATTTATTTCATTAGTATTTGGCTCCATCTCCTGGAAGCCTAAAGTCACAGCACATAGATGCTGCAATTCTTCCAATAGTTGCCATTATTCTCACCGATAATCTTTCAAAAACTATTAGAGACAAGTTTTCCAGATCATGAAAGAATATGGACATGGCAAGAATATAGAAATGTATAGATGTCCACTTTTAAGTTCAGTACCAGTCAAACTGAATCTAACAAATTTGACGAACAGCAGTATTATTTGCAGGAAATCGTACTAGATATTATTGGGAATAAATTAAATGATTTGGTATATATTTAACTGGACAGTTAGCTCTTTATTAAGTACACAATGTTTACAGTATTAAAGTCTGTTTTGCACCTATAGTGTGTTACATAGACACTCTGTATGGGCTGTTTGGTTTGATGTCCTTGGATGGCCATCAACAGAGGGCAGCAGAGATCTTTGAACAGGTAGTTGAAAGCCGTACTAAATGTTTTGCTGCAACACTCACGCTCCCATGCACTAACCTATAGCAACTTCAAAGATTTAAATGATATTTTAATGGAATGCATTTTTCATCCAAATCTTGCACCCCCAGAAATTCATCACAGCACAGATATGAAAGTATCAGTGAAAGTGACTGATGAGTTGTTCCTATACGCAATCAGGTAGTAAAGATGTAAATTAGTTATTTGTGTATGCAAAACTCCTCAATCATCTGGCTATAATTTAAAAAAGCTGAACAACTGTACAGATTGAGACTTTGCGCTTCTTCAGTGGCAGTTACAGTACATTGCGTGAGGAATGATATAACATTCATTTACCTAAAATAATTCCATAATCTAAACCCACATCTAAAAGTAAATGTTTTGTTTTACTGTATTTCCCAATTGTTTAGACATTCAATTATGTAGGTCTTACCACAAGAAAAGACCCATCTTTTTTTTTTTTCTTGAAGACAAGCATATGCAGAATAATAGATGGAAGTTCTAATACATTACTTATTCAAACTGGGTAAGTTGACAATGGGTGTTGACACTGGGTTATGACTAGGCGACATGTAATGAGAAAGGTGTCACTGATAACTCACATAAAACCATAGCCCTTCTCATTTGGTTTTGGAACCCACAACAATTTCTAGGCCTGGATCTTTTGTCTTGCAACCAGCGGCTACAGGTACATACATTTTGTTTTTACATGTATGTTCTTATCTAAGTTGGCAATAAAGCAACTAAGCATATTTCCATAAGTGTCTAACTAGTCCTTTAACGGATGGCAGCTCTTTGTCAGCTTTAGGTAAATGATGCATACATAGGTGTAACAGTTCACCAAAAAGTCATTTAGTGTAATTTAGAATCAGGGTATTCATGAGACCATAACTTCCACTGATCTAACCTATACCTCCATGAATTCACAATCCACTAGGGGAATGCTTCCATAACCAATCTATGATAAAACATTCATCATAAAAGATGCATTGTTGAAATTGCTGCGACAGTTCTGGATGCCATTTCATTAGTTGTGTTATACGAGCTGCACCATTGAGTGTTTATGATCATGGACGTTCTATGTCCATGTTACACAGATGAGATGCTGCCAAAACCGTACACGCTTTGTACAGATGATTACATTTTCTGATTTTGCCTTGTCCTTGCTTTCACCCTGCGTACAATGAAAATAATCTGAAGACAGTGAGTGCCTCCTGTCAAAGAAATATGTGCATGAAACCTCTGTGATGCATTAACCAATCCCAATTTATTTAACACCTTATTAACCAAATTAAATGCGCTCACATGTGGAATCCTTCCATCCTTTCCAAGCCTGAAAACTTTGCTATGTAACAAAATCTTGAAAAATGCAGTCGTTCTGCAAATAAAAAAGCATATTTGCAATGGTCATTGGGTTGTTCTTATGTCTATTTTGCAGTGCCAGCATTTGAAAGATTACAACATGTTCATACCACCCCTTTTATATAAGCTATGTGACTGCAGCCTCTAGCTTTTGTGTATGGAGTGTGTTCCAGAGGTCAGCTCTGATCCCATCTTTTATTTTCTACGTTCGTTAAGCTCCATTCTGCTAAGCGTGTCCAAATAGGGTAATTCTGTGTTCAATTAAGCAGGGCAGACACAGGACATTCAACACAATGTCAATGAGATGCCACTATGAGTGAGCTATCAATTTGATAGACAGTCAGAGAGGAGGATAATAAGCTGTTGTATGTCCCCTGATTCTGCAGCACCCAAGGCCATCCCTACAATTGAATTGCACCGGTGCCTTGGTAAGTCACAGCTGATAGGGCCTCACACATTGCAAAAAGCCACCTTGCAGTGACTGACTGTGTTGTATAAATGTGCAGTTGTCTGTAGCTATCATGGCACTGTCATCCTACCAGCCATGGCCATGAAGCCAGTATAAAGAGACCCACTAGGCCACACAAAGCACTGCAGTTTTCCTTAGGCAAGTGGCCAGTGAGAGAGAGAGCGAGAGAGAGAGAGAGAGAGAGAGAGAGAGAGAGAGAGAGAGAGAGAGAGAGAGTGTAAAGTAGGGAATTAGGGGGATGGGATGATTCTGCTATGCACAGCAGGCCAAATATCCCTGGGCCACAAGCCAAGTGGCCAGTCACAAGGATGGCGTGCCAAGAGAATGCCATCCGGCCAGGTTGCACAGCCAGATAAAAAGCTCCGCGGGTTGCCTGTAGCTCAACACAGACATCCCATAATACAGCAGTCCCTTCTCACTAACTAGCATATTGCCATAGTGCAGTTCACAGCAATGCGTATGCACTGCAATCGCTGAAAAGAAAACCAAACCAAGAACAGAACACTGCTATGATCTTCAGATAACTCTGTCCAGGTGTGAAAATACGAGTTTATCCCAGGGTTGGCAAAAAAGAGAGACAAGACTCAAAGCTTTGATTTTGTTTAGTCACAAAGCCTGAAGCCGATGCACTGACATTTCTTTTGTTGGGCTTAGCTAGTAAGCCTCTGAACAAAAGTTCCTCAGGTGTTCGGTATCTACCTATTGTATCTCAAAAGATACAATAGAGAGATGGATGCAATACTTTGGAAAAACTTTCAATAGTGCTCAAGGTTCATGACTCAATAGGCTGATGGCTGTAGACTACAAGGTTAGAAAGTTCTGGTATCTTATCCAACATCCCGATAGACCAAAGTAACTAATAAGACTGCAACTACCGAGTGTTTTCATTATGGATTACTCTGACAATCATTTTGCTGATTATTTGAATAATAATTTAGTCTATAAAAAACTAACAAAAATTTTATTTTTTTCCCAGAACACAAGATGACATCTTCAAATTGCTCGTTTTGGCTGACCAATAGCCCAACACAAAAATATTCCCAAAGTTTTCACCACTAAACATGTTTCTTCTTTCAGTCACATAATACATAGATATGAGCTACACTAAACCCCAAGAATAGATTGGGCAGCATCCCACAAGTCTGACTAATTGGTCAATCTTTACACAGTACTAGCAATCTTAAAGTACAGAATAAAATATGCATTCATACTCATGCGCCTGTGTGTTAATACTTGTGTACTCATTAAATTACGTTCAGTGTGCAGCAGGCATTTCCAGAGGGTATGGTTATTTTTAATATAATTGCATTTTATTTACAGAGTAAGCAATGAGACAGCAGGTCACACAGTTAAATTAAACTAAATATAATACAATTGAAAAAAACAATATGAAGGTGGTAGGGTTTGTGTTGCATGAAAACAACTGCCAGCTTCCCACACACAAGTAGCAACTAAGGGGAGTATGCATCTCTTATATGTTAATACGTACATCTATTCAGCCTTATTATGACACTGTGTATTAATAAATGGTCTGTACTTATTTCCATCTACTTACTTCAAACATTTTGTCCACAGTTGTCACCTCCAGTGTTCACAAGAGTGAAATGGAATGAATAGTAAAAAAAGATATGAATGAAATAAAAAAAGAGTCCTGAAAGGCGGTCAGTTACAGTTCACTTCAAAATATGTTTTCTTTTTGTATTGCTGTTACACTGTCAAAATGGCAAACAAGTTTAAACCTTAAGCACCACTGATCTATAGTGATGTGCCTTTAGGCAGGATATTGACAAAAGTAAATTTTCTTTTTTGGCTTTCTTGGAGTGAGAAAAAAAGGTGGCAGACGAGTGCCAGGGTGATGTCGAGAAAGCAGCTCGAGGATGGCAGGGGAGGGGCAGGAGGATGTAATGACAACATTGGGAAAGACAGAAAAGTGACAAAAGTGAGACAGCAGGGTGTCAGAATTGGGAAAGACCAGAGGAACCCACCTTTTTTTCCCCCCAATATACAAAACCACCATTTCTGCTCATGAGACTAGTCTTCTGAGTCACAGTACACGTATTGTAGGCGAAGCGAGAACAACACATTTCCCCAATCACAAAAGGGATTATGCAAAATAGATATGACTAAAACAGGTGAAAGCTGAATCGAGTAGCATCCTGTAAGTAAGGGGATAGATGTTTGCATCAGCCTGTTCAATTCCTGACTAAAGTCTTTTTATGCATTTATTAATTTTTAGCATATTTCCAGTCAGTCATATGGGAGATCATTACAACAACTAAACCAGATGTGCAAGTCAATATTTTGACACGGGATATCTTGTATGTCATGTAGATACGCGGTTTACCACGTATAACTGAAAATAGATTGGGTTTGTAGGCAGAAGGAAACAAAGACATTATTGCAGTGTCATCCCCCCAAAAAAGGAAAGGATTTGACTTTTTAACTGATTTTGACCAGCTTTAGCCAAAAAAACTGCATAACCCTATCCAAAACTTAAAGCTTTAGTGCGTAACTAAAGCTCGAGTGAAGATAATGACCTCTTCTCAAGAGTCCATCATGTTTTTTTAATCTTCCGTGTCCTCCTTGGCTACTAGCAACTGTGTGGAGGAGGGGTGACGGTGCCTGCGCAATCACGTAGGCCTAATGCTTGTACCATGTGGACGCGCTGACAATTTTGTTGTCATTATTTAGAATTCCTCACGGGGGCGACAGAATCTACGCACTATTGCTTTAAAGCAGCCATATTATGCTCATTTTCAGGTTCATAATTGTATTTTAAGGTTGTACCAGAATAGGTTTACATGGTTTAATTTTCAAAAAACACCATATTTGTGTTGTACTGCAGTGCTCTCTCTCACTGCTGCAGCTCCTCTTTTCAGCTGGTCTCTGTTTTAGCTACAGAGTGAGACCTCTTTTCTTCTTCTTCTTCTGTACTATCTTTGATTGCACTGCACATGCCCAGTAGCTCAGATGTAGATCATGTCAGCTAGCTAGCTCCATAGACAGTAAAAGAAAGGCTGTTTCTACAACTTCGGTCAGTTACAAGGCAGGATTAGCTGGGAGACTTCTAAATGAGGGCGCACATGTAAGTAGTTCTTTTGTAGATTATGGTGAACTTGTGTGTGTTGTAGCAGTGCTTTGCTATTGAGAACGAGGTAGCATGCTAGCGTTAGCATGCTAGCGTTAGCATGCTAGCATTAGCCATAGCGTTAGCATGCTAACGCTACGAGCTAATGGTTGCGGTTAGCCTGCTTGTTACGGCTTGTGACGTCACAAGCCGTGCCGATTTTGAACAGCTCACCCAGAGACTGAAGGCAGGACACATTCAGAAACTGTATCTCACTCTAAACAGCATGGATGGATTTTTTTCAAAGTTTGTATGTGTGTGGAAGCACCAGAGACACAAAATAACACCCCAAATCCCAGAAAAAGTGTTTTTTTCATAATATGGGCACTTTAAGCATGTCAAATCATAAAACCCTTGGTTTTTTTTCCCCAGCAGTGTTGTGTAAAGCATAGACAAATCATAACATTCTGTGTGTAGGGGTGTTATAAGTTAACACTTATGTACGTCGATGTCATCAACTTCTACTATCAGCCTGCAGATATCTTAATATCTGGGTACTATTGTTTTTTTACAGATGGAATTCCACATTGTGTTTCCAATTTGTAATATATCGTGCAAGTTTAACGATTTAAACCAACAACTAATAGCAGCTTGGGTTGGTCCAAATTCAAACATATTGAATGTTTTGTTTTTTGTTGAACTATACTACCATTGTCCTCTTTAGCCCAATTATGTTTCAGTACCAGATTAAGAATAAGATAGTTTATGCATACAGAATTCAGTGAAATGCTCTAGATCGTTGTTTAAGATTGTTATTTGTAATTTACCACAGGTTTTTTATTCATGGGAATGGCAGTTATTTTCGTTCAGGGGTTACATGCACTGAACTCTGTAGCTAGAGGTGGTTTGTTGGCTATTAATCTGGCTTTACATGTACCCCCATGAGTAAAGCAACTCTTTGCCACTGTAACTGGTCAGAAATCAATCTGGCCTGAGTAATGAAATCATCGATCCAGGTAACAATTATCTCTTGAAGATAGCTCAAAATTAATGGCAGCTCTTTGAATTGAAATAAAGAGTCCTATCCCCTTTCCAATGAAATCATATGAAACAAATGTCTAAGGTTCTCTTTTCTTTTTTAAGTATGCAAGTCAGGATAAGACAAAAATAGTAGACTGCATTAGGCTGGTGCTGTTGTTTATTAAAACGAAATAGACACATGGATAAAATCTGTCCAGAAAATCCATATATCTTATTGCTGAGGGCGTTCTGTGATAGCCATTATGGAGAAAGCATGAAGTCCATCGCTCAATATGTCCAAAACTTACTGACATTTTTGTTGTTTGCTTGTTTTATTTTATTTTATAAAAACAAAACAAAGAAAGACAGAATGAAAGAATCCAATCCATTTACAGTAATTATGGTAAGTTGTATTTGGCAAAAGCCCAACATCAGCAGATTTCACCTTCCCAAGATATGTGTACAAAAGTGACCTCCAGGAGGTCCAATAAAGGGCAGAGATGATAAAGGACACGTGTCTGTTGTTTCACTGGAAGCTCTCCTGCTGATGACGGGTGCCAGCTTGGCTAGGCCGTGTCAATACAACTCATATGTTTCATATTTATTACCTCCTCTCCTTTTTACCCTAAGAGCCTGTAATGCATTATTTATGCTGCCAAGACGATATATTGAATTTTACTTTGACACTTTAATACAATATAGTCTGTCCAACTTCGGACGGCTATGGGAAATCATAACATCTGATTAGGAACATCAAGCCAATGGATTTGTTTTAAGTTCAGCAAAGTATCAACATGTTATATACTGTAATAAACCTGTTTCTTTAAAGTGTCTTTACAATAGTTTCCAACACATGTCCAAAAACTGTATTGACTCATTTCCAGTCCTTTGTCATGTTTAACATTAAAGGTCCATGCATTTTTAATCATCAACATGGTAACAGATGGGCTTCTGTATTGGCAAAGTGCTATATTTAGCGCTCAACTCAGTCAGAGAGGCAGAAAGGTTGGAGGAATGTAATATGACCTTAATGTGTCAGGCCCAAAGACCTCGCCTGGCTCAGGGCCTGTCAATATTACATCGGGATCAGCACTTCTGAAACATCATACAGTAGATCCTCCCCACCTGCATCTCTGCAGCAGGAGGCGGAGAGCTGTCTTCCTTCACTGTTTACAAGTGGTAGGGTGTATTTGCCCCTGATGTGATGCAGCTCATCACAAGAGTCTTTCAAGAACAGCATGCGTGTTTCAAGTTGGACACGATAAGACTATGTAAATATAAGATTTATTGGAAACAGGATATAAAAAGGTGGTGAAGCACAGAAGTCAGATGATGACACTATACATCATGTCTCAGTTATCTCTAACCACGCTCTGTGGTGCATATTTAATGTGTGACCTTGGTTTCAGTTTGATCAAGTTTCAGGTATGTTCATTTAATGGATATGTTATCTCTTAAAGTAATCAGAATATGAGTAATCTGGTCACCTTTATAATATATATATATATATATATATATATATATATATATATATATATATATATATATATATATATATATATATATATGTGTGTGTAGATTAGATGTACCTAAGCTGGAGCAGTGTATTCATTTGAACACCAAGTGACATACATGAACAGATTTTGAATGCTAATGGTCTTTTAGCCGGGGTCTCAGACATGTACTGCACTTCCTTGTGCTCCTATCAATCTAATATCTTGTTTTTAGCAAGCATAAAAAAAATGCCAGAGATATAAATCTAAAAATATTTATGTGCACACAAAATGTTTGAAGATTTATACAGTGCCTACTGCAATATTGCTTGTGATGTACCTAAAAGATAAGGGTGCTCTTGATTCAGGGTTTCAATGCTCCTTGACCAACTGAAAGGACAGATGTTGATTTGTAAACCCCAGCTTAAAGAGATCTGAATAAAAATAAACACATTGTCTTTTGAAGGATTTAATGTAGGAATGAACATTCCAAATAGATAATGAAATAGATCATACTGTACATCTAGAGGTAATGATAACTGACTTCACTCAAAGAATGACAAAAGCCCTTCCATTTGGGAAAATGTTAGGTTAGGGTTAGAATTAGTAGGGTTAAGGTTATTATTATTATTTTTTAAGATTATTGTTTGGGCATGTTATGCCTTTATTTTTTTATAGGACAGATGAAGACATGAAAGGGGAGAGAGAGGGGGAATGGCATGTAGCAAAGGGCTGCAGGTCGGAGTCAAACCCACGGCCGCTGCATCGAGGAGTAAACCTCTACATATGGGCGCGTGCTCTACCAGGTGAGCTACCCAGATGACCGGGTTAAGGTTATTATTTGACAAGCCGCCACTTAGTTAGCTCATTTGAGAACAGCGGTAGATGCTATGGGCCATTCAGAATGAAATATTGTGTCTATTGCCTGACAGGATGTGCTTACTTATTTATTTGCAAAACAATATAAACACATAAAAAAATGGGACCTTTAAGAGACTAGTCTATGTAATAAACAAATACTGTATTTCAAGGCTGTACTTCAGAAACATATGTTTACCAAGACAATTTATTTATAGAGATATAAAGGTTGTTCTGGAATAAAACAATGTGCCTCAGGCGAAGATGCCTTTGGTAGCAACACCCCCTCCTCACTAAGTATTAAAACAAATAGCATCTGCTTCTGTTAACACCACCTTCACTGCAGCTGTGTTGATTCCTCATAATCCCCAAAGAATATAAACCCACTCCGGTAATGCTTCCTCAACTGTCAGAACTGTTTCATCAACACAAAAAGCATTTGTTTACGCTCAGCCCATCTTTTTTATTACAAATGACATCAGACATGCTTTATAGTTTGCATTGTGGCAACAAGTTACTGGCCTTTAAAAATTCTTACAATGTTGTGAAAAATGTACCATGCAGCTGTTGTTCCATAATTACACTGGCAGACTAAAGTGTTGTCTATTCTACAGTTGATAAACACATTTTTGTTGTCTGTGTTTTTGTCAGCGTATACACAATGAGAGTGCAATGTGACTAATGTAATGACACGTGATTGGCCAAGATCATCACCACAAGTTGCATGCATATTTATGGATAGGATAACTGTTCCTTAATTGTCTGACTATAAGTATAAGTACTTATTTGTGTTACTGTGTGGAAATGCAATTTCATTCCCATGCACAATGAACCTTGCATATCAAGAGAATGACAATAAAGTATACCTAAAATTTCAAGCAACCGGTAATACATTCAAAAGTCAACAATACAGCAGTTAATCGGAGAAGATCGTTAAACATACTTTTAAGTTGAAATTAAGCGTAAACTGTTGAGGAGAGAATAAAAATGATGCTTGTGTCGTTTATTATCTGACTCTGAGACTTGGTCCATGGTCAAGACTTTCATTGGTAGACATTGTTTAATTTTTAAGTCAATAAAACGTAAAGGCCATTTGTCACAACCAAGAGTAGCCTTTCCGTGTCATCCAAATGACATCACATACGATTATATTATGCTGCTTCACATTATTGCTTAAATTAACTATCTAAAGCATTTTCTGTATTGGTCATTTCTTTTAACGTGAAAAAAAAGGCTTTTACTTTTTGATGTGATGTAAAACTCAATATTAAAATGTCTACTGCAAGAAATGTACCGGCTTTATAAGCATTCACATTTAAACCATAGGTCTGCATGTATGTTATGCTGATCTTGACAGGTTAACTTGTACCAAATGTGTGACAGTATGGAAGTGTCTACTTCTGTGAGTAGATGACACATCAGAAGTACATACTGCATGAATGTTATCCGAAGGCATCGGGTTACTCTTAGTCATTCTTAAACTCAATCTTGGTTTACTTACCTGAGCCACCAAGGCTACACGACTCTGACCTCCATTTCAACAATCTCGAAAGCATTTTTTCCACTTCCAGCATCTGGCCAAAATAGCTTTCTTTGGAATTCACTGTCACCAATGCTGAACACTGAAATAATTTAATGTGTGGGAATCCGGGCAAAGCTAATCTCTGATAAACTCACCTTGTCCATACTGCCCTGTTAGGTGTGAAATATACTGGGCATCAGATATCATATCCTATACAGGCATCCTGCAACATCTAACCTCAGAATACCATAAGGCAATGCTCAAAGAGAAAGGTACCAAATGGCACTGTGTTGTAATACCCACTGCTGATTGCACCTCACTGAGCATTCACCTCATATTTGTGATGCACTTCTGTGCCTCAACAAGCAGTGAGATCCCAGAGCACTCTGTAAATTGGACAATCAGTAATGGTATTTGATGGCATTAAGAGTGTAGATGAAAGGAAGGACACTTCAGTTATAAACAGGATAATGGGGCCGCTGCCTTGCACTGTGTGCCCAATGAAATGGGACTCAGTTAATTATCCCTGCCATTAATTAGGCCATCCTATCAAGGAGAAAGGGGTTACTCTTCATTCACAATATACCATATTATATTGAATTATACGCCTCTATAAATGTGGGTTATTTTGTTTGTTTCTACATTTGAAATAGGTGTGCAGGGACCACATCTCACATGAGTCACCACACAAATAAAACCAAAAAAAAAAACCCTGTTTTTTCATTTATTGTGAATGAAAGCAGCAGCAGCAGCCTTCCTGTAAGACTGCAGGAAAACGTGATGGATGTGTCTGCTGACCGTGGGCTTAAGATGGCACATGCTGAAAAGTCACTAACAGAGTTTTGGTGTGATGTTGAAAAGGAACATCTTGAACTGGGAAAACGTGCATTAAATGAGCGTTTGCCTTTTGGATCTACTTATACTGTATGCGTGAAGTTACCTTCTCAGCTTTGACTCACATCAAAACCAAGCAGAGGAACAGACTAAATGTGGAGAACAGCCTGGTTACAGCTGTTGCCACGCTGCCCCCAGAACTATCAAAAAAAAAAAATATATATATATATATATTACTTTTTTTACTCACAATAAGTGTATATGTATTGTGTTGAGGTGGTGTCTTTCAAATTATTTTAATTTGATTTCATTTTAATAATCAGTAGCATTAGGTACTAAAAGTTTAATATGAGTTTATTAAACCAATTTAAGAGAATCATTAACATGCATTCATTAGGCTGGGGGTACTACTGGCCCGGCAACACAGCTCAAGGGGTACACAAGACAAAAAAGGTTGGGAACCACTGCTCTATACAACTGTCTGTAATGCTGAGAAAGGGGCTGTGGTTGGCCTGCAATGCACTAAGGAGTGGCACAGTGAATCTCTGGTTATCGCTGTCACCTGCTTTTGTAGGTTTGGTATTTGGTAGCCAATTTCCAATATACATTTTGTCTTAACAAGCAGCCTTGCAATGACTCTCCTGCAGAGCTTCCTCTTGAGGGCCATAATCAGCGCACACAACATATAACACAAAGTAAACATCAAAATGTCATTAAAACTTTTTGACTTTTTGATGTTGCCTTTGAAAGACATATTGTAAAAATATGAGCAGGTCAGTAAATGCATAAAACCAAGTTGTGGAAAGGTTGCAGTGATGCATGCATGAACATGAGTATGTAACTTATGTTTAATTATGTGCTGTAGATCTAAGTGTATCAGGTTATTACACAAAGCAAAGTGAAAATCATTTTTCAACAATTGTGCAACTACATTAGCTAAAAAAAATTAAAAAACGTACTTCAATTGATACACTGTCTTGTCAGTTAAACCCAACATGGACTACACCGAAGCTGAATGTTGAATTTGAGTTGAGTGAATTTCCAGCATAATGTGACTAGTGCTTCAAATTGAAATGTGCATATTTCCCATGTTAAGTCTCATATAGTTGTACAATGTGAGATCATTTTTCATTTGGGAGTGCCTTTGTGATGGACAGACATGGAAATTAGAATAATGAATGGGTCTTGGAGGACTTCAGGTCCTCCATTCTGAGTCCACTGACGTGCAGATACGTAATCCCAAGTGGGCTGCCAAACATGGGAGAATAATTTGTTTTTATTATCAGCTACCAAAAGGGGGTACTAAAGGTGTGTGCTTCAAAGCCTCCCTTTATGTCTTTGTTTTATGAGATAGCACCACTGGCACAAAGCTTAATGAAGAAAAATGCCAAGGAAATGAAAGATAAGTACTGAAGTAACTTCAGATTGCACAGTGCACAATGATGAATTATTTGACAAGTTTTAACACTGAAGTTATACCAAATCAACAACAGAGTTGCTAAACAATGTGTCACATTTAACAGCACAAGGACTATGCTAATTTAAATCAACACTTAAATATGCCTCAAGAAACATCATAGATTGTTTTTCTAATCTGTTCTGCAACAAGCCATTCTGCCAACCCCAGGTCACATGATTTCTTAATTTGGCAGAATCATATTATTACTAAGGAAGACAAGAACAGCTAGAGGCAAAAGGAAGGAAGACAGATTTAAGATTTTCCATTATATGTCAAGTTTATGATCTATTTTGCTAGCTAAAAGGATGGCTCAAAGGCATATTCCATCCATGATTGCATTTATGTAAACTTATTATTATTTGTTTTTACAGCCTACAGTGATGTAATGGTAATGAAAGTTGCATATCTTAAGTACCACAATAAGCAAATTATGTGGTCTTTGTAATCTAATAGAAAAGGAAAACGATGATTGCACCAATGTACTATGGCTCCATATAGTGCTTTACAGAGAACCTAAGTATGAGCAAAATTGAAAAACAAAAAGTGTATAAGCAAAAGCGTTCCACAAGTCATACAGTATATTCAGTTAAATCAGTCACTGATGTGAGGAAAGAGATGCGTATTCATCCGAAGACAGTACTGTAATTTTAGAGAACAATTACACCTGTGCAAATAAAATGTGTTTTGTGTTGATGTGATATGTGCATTTATGAGCATAATTTCAGAGCATTGGCCATTGAGCAAACATGGACAATACCTTTAGAAAACCAAAAAAATGAATCTAACAAATGGACATTTGCAATTTTGTTATATATAATATGTGTGCCACATTTGCACAGCTGCAAATGCCTTTAATGACTGGCATGAAACTGAATAAAACCCAGATACACAGAACTAAAAATAATCAGCTGCCAAAGTAACAGTGGAAGCCAACATACACAAGAATGGAGTACACTATTTCCTGCACTTACGGATTTCAAATGAAGTCAACCTTTTCTAACTTTCATAACTGACAGCAAGAAATGAGCGTTCATTGTTTGAAACAGAGACATTACCATTCCTCATGATAGTAATTAATTAGCTGTTTGCTTGAAGGTGATCTCAGCTCTCTGTCTCCCTAGTTGATCCGCTGGAGATGGAACTACGGAGTCATTCTTTATAAAGAATGCAGTGATATTGATTTGTGATTTGCTAGTTAATATTATCCAATCAACCACAAATATAACTTGCCATTAAAAAAAAAATAATTAAAAAAATGCCAATGTCTCGTTGACCTCCTGGTTTTGTGCTGATTTAATGGCCTTTTTTAATGACATAGGGGGGGCGGCTGTGGCTCAGGAGGTAGATAGGGGTCGCCCACTAATCACTGACGGTTAGCGGTTCGGTCATCCGCTCATCCTGCCCACGTGTCGAAGTGTCCTTGGGCAAGACTCTGAACCCCAGATTGCTCCTGACGGTCACGCCAGCACCTTGCGCGGTAGCTTGATACCGTCTGACTTGGCATCAGCAGATTCTCGATATTAAAAGACATGGATCGGGAACATAAAACCTGATATAACTACATGCTGAAGGGCATTCAGAGAACATGTATGCCTGTATGAAGACAAAAAAAAATGTGTGACCTTTCCATTTTAGAACAGTTTCTCTAATTATTAAACCTTCCAACTGTACTAACCCGTCCGGCATGGGTCACTGTACCTGACTATTCTCATGGCTCAAACTTTTGCAGCTGCAGACTGCTGGCATCACATTATCTTCTGGGTCTGAATAGATCCTTGGGGCAACATATCAGTATTTTTCTTTTTTTAACTGGTGCGGTTCAGCCAGTTCTAGCATGGTTTTGTTACTGCTGCTCTTGTCAAAAGCATTGAAATGTGAAATGTGTCAAGCTGACCCCTCTGTCAGTTCAGCAACTACATTTATTCCACTAAATGGTGGTGAATAAATACACCCTACCGCATTGTCTTGCCTTTTCGGTACTATTCCCGTGTCTTTAAAAGAACTCTGTGCCAATGGGGTGAAATAGTTGAAAGTGTCCTAGTTGTGCTGTACACTGTGCAGCCTTAAACCCACACTGTGTGTGTACCTGAGCAACATCTGCCACTGTGTATATAAAAAAATAATGTCACATTTGACACCCAAAATGCTCCACCATACCCCCATGGTGTAAACTTATTTGCTTTATCTCCCAGGGACAGGTCTATAACCACTGTATACCTAACATCACTATTTTTAGAGTGGTTGAAATTGATGATATAGGCTATTATCTGATATAGACCACAATAAGGTATAGGTTTTTGCTAAACCTCTGAGTCGAGTCCTAGAAAGAGAAACTGAATATTTCAAAAATGAATTTGACTGCAGTCCTGCCCATCCCTCTACAGCCGTGTGTGTGTGTGTGTGTGTGTGTGTGTGTGTGTATGTATAGGTGTGTGTAATCATCCAGCAACTTGCAAGGCCCTCTCATTTGCAACAAGCTATTTATGAAATACAATGGCAGAGCGGGATGTGAAGTGGAGAAGCTAAGTGCATGGATAACCAGGCTTTTGTGAACGAAATAGTGCATAACTGCATGCTATGTTTTAGTATTGTTTTTTTGTAAATTGTTTTTCAATTTGGATAATTTGGATCAATGTTACCTCTTTTGGTGGCATTTCAAAGATGCAAACATGTGGTGCCATCAGCGCCATGAAAATGATGCAGGACTCACCAAAATATGTTGGTAATTGTAGCTGAAATTCGAAGCAAATACATTTAATACTTCTATTTGTCACAGTGACAAAGTTAGACGGAGTTAGTACTTTCGGTTGCACACACCGAGCAAAGGTAAGGCCTCTAGTGTTGTGCTCTTGTGAATTTGTTCCACCTAATTGTTGTTGATATGCAGTGAAAAAGCCATTTAAAGAACTGGCAACATGGATATATTATTTGATAGAGAGATGAAATTAAATGGTACTGGCATTTGGAACTGTGCCGTCAAGGTGATAAACATTACTTAACAGCAGACTGTGCTTGCAAGTTTGTTCAACAGATCGTTGATCGTTAATTGGTTCAGCTACAAACCAGTGTGTACTGCAGAATTTAAAGGTCCTATGACATGCTGCTTTTTGGATGCTTTTATATAGGCCTTAGTGGTCCCCTAATACTGTATCTGAAGTCTCTTTTATATAGACCTTAGTGGTCCCCTAATACTGTATCTGAAGTATATTTCCCGAAATTCAGCCTTGGTGCAGAATTACAGCCACTAGAGCCAGTCCCACAATGAGCTTTCCTTAGGATGTGCCATTTCTGTGTC
Organism: Sander lucioperca; assembly: GCF_008315115.2. NCBI lineage: Eukaryota > Metazoa > Chordata > Actinopteri > Perciformes > Percidae > Sander > Sander lucioperca. Next base: position 9,689,450 of record NC_050195.1, on the reverse strand, counting down.
TGTAGCTTTAAATGCTATTGAGGAGGAGAGGGGGGGTGCAAGGTGGAGGGTGGGGGGTGTGGCCTTGACCAATTGCCATGCTTCGCTTGTTTTCAAGCCATGATGTCTCTCTCTCATGGGTGGGCCAAATTCTCTGGGCGGGCAAAGCAGAGAAAGGGGAGGTAACCTTTCCCCTTATGACATCATAAAGGGAAGATTCCAGATCGGCCCATCTGAGCTTTCATTTTCTCAAAAGGCAGAGCAGGATACCCAGGGCTCGGTTTACACCTATCACCATTTCTAGCCACTGGGGGACCATAGACAGGCTGGGGGAACTCACATTAATGTTAAAAAAAAACTCATAAAGTGAAATTTTCATGCTATGGGACCTTTAAAAAAAAAAAGGCATGCTTAAGGAGAAAGATGCATTCTCAGTTGAGTCAAGAACCAGTCGTCTGTAGCAGTTCACATTTCTGCAGGTGAAAATGAAAAGTCATGTTTGCCAGTTGTTAAATATCAAAGGTCATATTTTGAGGTGTGTTTCTAGAAGAACAAAGTGCATGTTCAGCGCCCAGCAACAGCCTGAGTGTAACTCCCACGAAGCTGCTTCCTATTACGTTTCCTCTCTTGCCTCAGTGTATTTTTTTTACAACTGATGAGGGAAAGTAAGTAAAGTAAGTTGACAACCCAAGAGGTCGTACACACACCTGCACTTCCCTTAGCATAGAGGCTACCACGGTGTACAGGCCATCCAAACTTTTGACTTTCCTTACTCAGTGGTCTCTATTGCAACAACGTTGTCTCGCTTGTCCTCCAGTGCCATTGATTGAAGAGGACATTTGAGGGAAGGGCATCTTTAATTGTACACAAAATAAATCTCCCTGGACTGTTTTTTTCCCCCCTTGCCCGTTGTTGGATGGGAAGGGATTAATTAAGTACATCTTCAACAGGCAGAGTTGACTCTGCAAGCAGTCAGTGATTATCTGTGATGGGTCTTGAGACCCAGGAGGGCGAACGACTGCATAGCTGTGCTGCTGACAAAATGTTGGCAACTTTCTTTTAAGGATCACTGCGTGTTAGTTCCATGTTAATTATTTCCCCTTAACCCCTATGTTTTGCACGCTGTGTTTCATTAAAAAGCTTTTAGGAAGTTACCCTCACATTTCATGCAATGACTTTCCCATCAGTTTGATATTGAGTGCATGTACCAATGGCAAGGTATATCGTTTGGGAGATCTGTGTGTCGAAGAATTAGAATTTACCTGATTAAAGTTATAAGGGATGTTTATTTAGATTTTTCTTTAGACTACATTCCTTGATTTACCTACATTTCTCTAATCAGTGGAGCTGATGATACTGGGTTGTTTCTAGTCATAACTTACATGTACGATTCAGACAATGGAGACACCACAGGGTCCTCTGATAATTTCAGTGGCTATATTTAATGATTGAGATAATTTTTGAATTAATTTGTTTTCTTATTTGGCCATTCGGGGGCAGAAAAACCCACATCTATGCCATGCTAATCACCTTTTAAGTTATTTTTAGCTGAAAATTGCCTTTCTACATATCCACACTATCATCCCACTGCAGTGTTTCCCTGCCATGGCTCCATCTGCTGTGCAGTGACCACCATTTCATCACATCTGCCAAGAAATCATAATTAACAGAAATCCAAATCTTTTCAGTATTATTGTTTCTCGCATATGTACAGGCTTCCAATTAGGACTGCATGTTGGTAGCAGGTTCCCATCCACCCTGTTGGCAAAAATTGGTTTCTTTTGTATCATAGAAAGTGCAGAGACACAGTGATAATATTCAACAACAGAAAAGTTGAAATACTCGAGTTGCAAGGTATATGGCGTCCTACGGGACATTATTGGTCAACCAACTAAGGGAAAATAAGTGTTTAATCAAAATGACTGAATATGCAATGTCGAAATTACTCTTGCTAAAAAAAATCTTACAAACATTATAGTACATTATAAGATAACACAATGTTAATTCCTTTTCAAAATGAATGAATTGTAATCATGAGATCAAACGCACACTCACAAATAGCACCACACACACAACTGCATTTTTTCATTCAAGCCCCAGTTCAAAGTACCAAAATGATTATGACACTATTGTTACATTATGTGGCAAATTCTAAATCTATTTTACTTTTTTATTGTGTTAACTTGTTGTAAAATGTTTCTGACGCTGTCATGACAGTCTGTCCTAATAAAACAGACAGAGACCAGACATCACCGCTCAGTGCTGGTGTTAAAGTCTGCCCTGCATGATTTATAACAAATCATTGTATTCCAACAGCTTTGATTCTCTAGGTGCCTGTCAATCTGCATTTCCTCAAACATATCTCATTCCTCTCATGGCGCCAGAATGATATGGCCTTAAAACTGTTACCCTGCAGTCAAAACGCACGCAGTAATTCACATCTCTGCATAAACTAATGTTTGACAAGCCATAAGATAAAATTTACTTTATTTCATTTGTCCTACTTTTTCCCTCTTTTTAATCTCACAACATTATACCCATGGCAATATCACAATATTTCACCTTGAGAGAGGCATTCTGAAGAAGACAAAAATGAAATTTCACAAGATGGACGATTTTGGCCTGCAAACCACCTCAAAGTCACATACCTGAACATGAAAAAATGAGGATGGTACCCTATCAGCAGAGGATGACTTATTGCTGCAAGGCAGCCTATAGACAATCTGTCCCGTGGTATAATATGTGTGTAAATGATAATGTTAAAGGTTATTGTCATGCTTCACTGCTGACTCAAAATACATTGCCTCTCTGGAAGCTGGCTGATCATTAACTCAAGGTGTCAGGAGACACACATTTGCTCAGTGGCATTCTCCAAAGCCAAAAAGGTACGTAATGCTTTTTCTCCAGAGAGAGGCACAAAAAAAGATGCTCTAGTTGTCTGATCTCAGGTATCAGTGCTGAATATCTTAAAACCAACCATTTTAATATCTTTAGTTGTAGCTCTAACCTTGAGAAGACAGTGTTTTCTCTTTGACATTTCTTTAACTACTTCCGACTTCCAGTAACACTCATTCTTAGGGTTTGATGTTATGTTTAACAATATGCAGCTTACTATCATTGATCTGGTGGCAACTCCATTCTGTATGGACATATTACTAACTAGTTGATGGTTTTTGAACTCATCATTCTATGCTGTATGCAAACATTGATTTTATAGGAACACGTATCGACATCCAAGCATAGGACGCAGACAAGAGTGAATTTGTCAAAATCAAAGACACTAAGAACATGGCGGACGGAACCAGGGACTTGTAATTACAGAACACAATGTAGCTTTGAGCTTGACCTTACAGGGGTGATGAATGGGCAAGTCCTATCCATGACATACAAGCAGCGAGTCATCAATGTTTGTGGGCAACTACAAGGTATGAGGTAATTAATCATGCAACATGGGCCCCGGCCTGATTTTAATTAACGGCGAAACACATGTTCTTGCCTGTCTTTGGGGAAGAGGGAAAGGACTGGTCTGAGCTTAACTGTCACGGCCTTTGCAATATTTATGATCCGACTGTTGCAGCTTTTTGACCGTAATCTGTTATACTTGACTAAGTGCTGTCTGAACAGTTATGACATGAAATCGCTATGGTTCTTCCAGTTTCCACTGTTTCCAGACAGGATAATCAATTTAGTTTATGTTGGTAGGCAATCATTTCAAATCAAGATAATAAAAAGCAGTTGGCAACTATTTCCAAGCAGAAAAATTACAGCAACTTGTGTAACTAGTTAGTTTCACATTAAACTTAATAATTTATTTGAAATCTCTTCTTATGGTGCAATTAAGTCAATCATAAACAAAACATTGTCACAGAGTGGCGTTTTCTAACGTATGCACTATTCGATTTTTATGGGTGAAAAAGCAACTGCTGACTAGCGATAGCATTAGGGGCAGCCAACAGATGGCATTATTAAAAAAGAGAAGGTACTGTGTGTAGAACTTGTTAACATGTATTAGGCTACATTGCATTTTGGTCCATTAACTTAATGATTTATGCTTTTTTTTTAATGAAACAGCTACATCACACAATTATCAATAACCAACAAGTTTCCACTACAACTCCCATGACATCCAAACAATTCTGCCAAAGTCAACATTGAAACAGTCACATTTCTGTTACAAGCAACCGACTTGTGCCTAAAATTAAAAGCATAAAATGACACTTGTGCCCTTATTTAGTCCAACTAACATACATAGCTGTGCATGTCAGTGTCATCATGAATGTAAACACGATTGACTGATGCAACCATTTTTTTTTACCAAGTTTTAGTATAACTTCCCCACTTCTCCCCATGTTTAAACTAAACTACTGTATGTTTGAAGTTACACACAGCTGGCACAACAGCCTGCAGACCTTTGGCAAAACTCTAGGATTTGGTTTTTTTGGCATGCCTGTTGGGTGCACTGTTCCTTTAGGCAGAGTTATTTTTAGTACCATACAATATACATGTATGAATGATTATTATTCATTTTGTTTTTATGATGCAGCTGCTCTGATAGCACTATCTATCCTCCAGCAAAAGCTTTCTGCAAAAAGATAGCGGCCTGTTTAATACATTGATTTATCACTGTGGAGCTCCAGTCCACGGTGCACTTTTCAAAGAGAACTACATTACGGTGGGTCAACTCATCACCTACATAATCATTCATGTCATAGACAGTGGGTATTCCTGGAAGCACTGGGATGCCTCCCAGCCATGTTGTAGGTTAAGTTACAGAGCCAAGGGGATAATTGTATCAAGAATGAAGGTGTTTCACATAACTACGATGACACCTGTCTCAACTACAGGCAGCTCGGCAGCTGGAGGAACAGAAGGCATTGATATTAAGAGAAAGTAGATGGTCCTCGGTTGGCTGACCCCAAAGCTTGAGCCAAATTATTTACAATCAAAGCTCCATGTCATATCTGTTTAACATTCAGGAGGAGGAGTTATACACTGCAATGGTGCTGAATGTCAATTGGAAAGACATTATGTTCTGAGTGTGGGACCTACGAGTAAAATGCTGGCAAAAGTTGTGAGAAATATGAAAAGTAATAGAGGCAGCAGATGTAGCACTTTCGCGGGGCACTGAGATGCCAAAATGAAATGTCTTGACTTTTGTTGTCAAGATGCACCAAATGTTGTTTTGTCAAATTATCTGGCAATGGTGTCACATGTGAACTAATCAACCTTGAAGAGGTTTCTTTATCATACATCTCAACAAACGATCTTGCACATGAGCAAAAAAAACATGAAAAAAAAAATGTTGGCATCAAGTAATCTGCTTCATTCAGTAAACCATCACATTCATATGATTAATGCATATATTCATATCTGCCTGATATACTGCAAACAGGGCAGAGAGAGAGAGAGAGAGAGAGAGAGAGAGAGAGAGAGAGAGAGAGAGAGAGAGAGATTATGTTGCCCTAAGCCAAATAAGTCAGGCAGCACAGAAGAGAGTACCATGATAACACTATGAGTGACGACATCAGGGCTTTGAGCTGCTGGTCCATGCTCCCGTGACTTAAATCAGACAAAGAGACGACAGCGAGTGAAGGAAGAAATATCCAAATAATTTACTCATTTATGGATTTTAAGTTCTTTAAAACAACTAATGTAGGCTAACATTTTCGACATGTAACATGTTGCGACACCACAATGTTTGTTTTTAGAATGGCCTTACAGCACTTGTGTAACTAATGCAGTCTGAGCTATTACTTGAATGAATAATAAATTGATTCTGAAATCAACTCAATTGGTCATTAGATGTCTCTTCGGATCAAGTCTGTTTGTGAATGCATATTTGTACACATTTTACTTTGAACATTTCCTTTTTTTTTGTGATCAAATGTACTGTGAACATGTCCTGAAAGTCCTCAAACCATAAAACACTGTTAACAGTGAAGATATCGTGAAATGAAATGCCCCTTCCTTGGGGCCAGGGAACACACAGTTTCATATGGAGCGCTAGGGTTTCATAGAGATCGATTCAAATTTAAGAGATGTTTTCCTCTTCCAATGACTCAATGCAACCTCTCATTCAGCACTTCTTTCATTTTACTTTAAAAAACCCAATGTTTTCCTGGGGGTTAGTTGATGTTGAAACTTCAGTGGTTTTGACAAAGTTGAAGAACCATTCATTTCTTGGCATGCAAAAAATAAAAATATATCTTTGTGTGCAGCAGCACGAGTAATTACATCATCATAAATTTGTTCACATCCATAGCCAAATCAGGTTAGGTTAGACCCAGCAGCACTGGCCACCAGCTCGCTGTGACCTCCACCAATCAAGTATTTCTCATCCGATAACTCAATTAATCAATGGAATCATAGGTAGAATAATCTATAACTTAAAAAATCGGTAGCTGCAGGGGGGCCATACCTTTCTTTTCTTTAGCTGTACATGAGACAAAAGCTTGGCATCTTCTTTTGTGGCTCCACATTACATTCATCCAGACAACACCGTCTGCCAACGTTCACATGTAGCAGAATACTTTCCATTCTTTGGTACAGAGCTGTATGGTTGTCCTTGTTCTGTTCTGGAGCCAAAGGCAAGAGACAGAGGATGGAAGCGGTGAAAGAAAGTAACAACATTAACCAGTGAAAGAAAATAGAACGAATAAAAGCTGAGGTCGAGCATTCAAACATAGGTGACGCTTGTTGTTGGACCAAAGCAAAAGTGAAAAGTTGATTTTCTTAAAGCAGTCATATTATGCTCATTTTCAGGTTCATAATTGTATTTTAAGGTTGTACCAGAATAGGTTTACATGGTTTAATTTTCAAAAAACACCATATTTTTGTGGTACTGCAGTGCTCTCTCTCACTGCTGCAGATCCTCTTTTCAGTTGGTCTCTGTTTTAGCTACAGAGTGAGACCTCTTTTCTTCTTCTTCTTCTGTACTATCTTTGATTGCACTGCACATGCCCAGTAGCTCAGATGTAGATAATGTCAGCTAGCTAGCTCCATAGACAGTAAAAGAAAGGCTGTTTCTACAACTTCAGTCAGTTACAAGGCAGGATTAGCTAGGAGACTTCTAAATGAGGGCGCACATGGAAGTAGTTCTTTTGGAGATTATGGTGAACTTGTGTGTGTTGTAGCAGTGCTTTGCTATTGAGAACGAGGTAGCATGCTAGCGTTAGCATGCTAGCGTTAGCCATAGCGTTAGCATGCTAACGCTACGAGCTAATGGTTGAGGTTAGCCTGCTCGTTTCGGCTTGTGACGTCACAAGCCGTGCCGATTTTGAACAGCTCACCCGGAGACTGAAGGCAGGACACATTCAGAAACCGTATCTCACTCTAAACAGCATGGATGGATTTTTTTCAAAGTTTGTATGTGTGTGGAAGCACCAGAGACACAACATAACACCCCAAATCCCAGAAAAAGTGATTTTTTCATAATATGGGCACTTTAAGAAGTGACGATTTCACTTGACGAGGAAGTTGCTCTATTGTAAAAAGAGCCATCTTTGGTAGGAATTGCATTGACTCTGGGTTTTTGATCTTAAAGAGTAACTTGGCATCAGGCTAAAAAAAGTGGTGTTCTTTCTTGCACGTGTGGCCACACCTAACAGGATGCCATGTGTCCTGGCTACACTTTTACTTTTACATCCCTGCAAGGTAAGAAGTTAAAGTACTGGAATAAGGCATTACTTTTAGAGGGTGTTGAGTTACTCTACGGTAAAAAGTGTTCAAATTTGGAAGGAGGTGGTCCAAAATGACAAAGCATAAAAATTGGGCTGTCAGCATTAACGCGCTAATCGCGACGCGATTAAGGGCCGAGCATAACACGTTAATTTTTTTTTTAATCGCATGCCGTCATTTATTCATTTATTTTACACCTCACTCAGCTTCGCGTCATGCCTAACAGGCTACTATTTTGACCCTTTGCCGCACCTTTACTTATCATCAAGCTGCCATACTTCCTCGTAACACATCCTACTGCTGCAGGCTGCAGGCATGATGGAGAAAGACAGCAGAAAACAATTCTGAATGGTGCTTTTTATTTTCCAAAAGTCGAAAGCCACATGCACCTTGTGTAAAGCCGAATTAAAATATCACCGAAGCACGTCAAGCTTGAGCTATCACCTCCGAGCTAATTAACGTGACTCAGGTTGATGCTAGTGGGCTCAGGCAAAGCACTATTTTGGAAAGTGCTACTCGCTGACCTGTTGATGAAACCAAATCCAAAAAAAATTACTACAGCTCTTGCGAAATGGGTGGCAACTAACTGCAGACCTGTCAGCATCGTAGAAGACTCGAGTCTTAAAGACGTACTACGGTTGGCATGTTCTGACCCGTCTTATACATTGCCGTCGAGGGGGACAGTAGCTTCACGCATACACAGCCTGTACGACACGGAGAAAGCAGCCCAACTGGAACTGCTGCAAAGTGCAAACGCTGTCTCATTAACCGGTGATCACTGGACGTCAGTGAATCAAAATTATTTAGAAGTTACTGCACACTATATTGACTCTGGTTTTTTAGTTAGGTTCTCGGAGGAATTGTGCAATAACGACAGATTCACACATTTTTCTTTTGTTTACAGTAAATATATAATAAACAAATACAAATCTTAAAATCAAGTTCATAAAGTAACTTTCCTTGCATTCATTTGATTCCCAATCAAGATACACTGGTAAGAATTCCTTTCCATTGTTAATATGTACTTAAAAAGTGTTCTGAAATGCAAAATAACTGAATTGTAATCATGTAATAAAACATACGATTAACTACAGAAATTCAGCGATTAATCACGATTAAAAAAAATTAATCGTTTGACAGCGCTAATAAATATGCATCATAGTACTGGTATTGTATTGAAGGCCCCAGTCATATCGATAAGTCAGAAGCATCGAATGCTAACTTGAGATAGCTTGAATCTATAAGCAGAACTGGAACAAAATGTAAGCCCAACCCTACTGATATGAGGTCTATGGTTGCACATTATTTAAATATTTGTCAATTTCAAAAATGATGATCTGATAAAATGGTAATGAGTGCATTCAACCATTAAATGTATTGTCATGAGGCATGCCGTTCCCAGGAAGCTAAAGTAAAGTCTTGCATCAGCATTATAAATAAATTGCCACTTCTTATGAACTTACAGCTTGATTCATAGTGTTGGTTCGCTGCAGTGCAATAACTGTATTGGATTCTCCCATTAGCCTATGCAAAATTTAGCCATTAGCGCTAACCACGAGTCATTCTGCGGAACATATGAAAGGGGCTGTTGCAGTTCATTAGCGTAATATGGACACTCATCATGCATCAATATGCACCCATTACCACACCTCTCATACACCCCCCCCCCCCCACCCAGACCTAGCCACTTACCCCTCCCACCTCACAACAGTAAAGTGACCAATTGTGAGGACAAATGCGACCGCTCTGCTCATCCAGTTTGCATCTGGGATGGTATGGCAGATGGTAGAGAGGGGGAGAGGTGCATGACCCAGCATACTGATAAAACTAAACAAAATATAAGCAAGCGATAACAATCTGCATCAAGGCATACAGTTTAACAGCGCTGGCTTTATTTTACGTTATTTGATTATCTAGATTAAATTTGGTAATCTCTGTCTGCGGTCTCATTCTATATCAGTTACATTCCTATCACATCTGGCCCTACACTAGCATCAGGGCCTTGCCAGAGACCATCGCACAGATGAAATTCAATAATGGAGTTTTAGGGCTTGAGTAGGATCTAATTTCATGCTAGGCCACTCATAAAATTGTTGTATAAGCTATTGTAATTTCAAAAGTACCATTATCCTTTTTTACATAGCTTGCAGAAACATACTCTGTGAACACCCTGTAAGACTGACATCCTGATTCAACACAATGTCCATGCAGTCTGTTATTTTGTTTTACTGCATTTGCAAATTCTCTTATTTCTGTTTATTATTACCCTCGTTTAAGGACAAAAGTGGAGCCTTCCAACAAGCCTCTAAGTTTCTTTGATAGAGACATTGTCCTCCTGCACCTTGTTGCCGTTGTGCTACTGATGTGAAAGCAGCATGTCAGCAACACAACACCAGCAGCAGTCCTCTGTCAGAGTCTCCACTGGATCAGTTCAGCCACAGTACTAATATGCACTCACAAGCATGTTGACAGAGTTTACGGCCCACTACACAATCATGCAGTCAATTTTAGGCTCTCTCTTTTAATCCTGGTACTTGTGCTAAATCAAAATAAACATAGCCATACTTAGGCCCCTCTGTTTCTGACAGATCATTACTTTTAGTGTATGAGGGACTGGTCCGGCAACATTTCACAGTTGGGTTGCAAATATTCACCTTGTGTGGGAAGAGGAGGTCCCAGGAAGGCAGTAACACTTTCTTAATCCAACTGTCATAACAGATCACAATACCTTTTTTTCCATAATAAATATTGTAAATAGATAACAAATATAGAGTACATGGCATATATCCAGGCCAATGTGGATTTATACTACATCAATATGGTCTTATGTAGAGTATAAAAGAAAGGTTTTTCTAGCAAACAAGAATATAACCCATTCTTTCTGGAAACTCTTTTAAAATCATTTACTAATCAAACCTTAATGCAACTATGCACCAAATTACATTCATGACTAAATCTGATTTATGTGCACTGACAAAGTTCCCTGGTGGTAGAGTGGTGACAACCCTCGCCTCTAGAGCCACATGCGCCCTCTCTGTCCTTGGGCCGGTTCCTGACAGAAATATTCCGGCTGTGCGATGTGCTCTGTTCTCCTATGGCTGAAGTCATGAAAAAATACTGAGGAGAGCTGATGTCCTTATCTTTAAGAATAGACACGGCAAAGAAATGTTCAAATTTACTGCACTTCGTTGGAAATCCCTGCTCTGATAAGCACCTTAAGTCAACAAATAAATCCTAGATTTGACCGATTCAAATTAAAACCTTGGTCAGACACAACCAGCTGCCAGTGCCTTCAACGCTACATTTTGTCACCGCTGACAGTCCAATACAAAAGACGGTTAGGAGCATAAGTCAGAAGAAAATACAGCTATTGGGCAATGCACTAGTTCAACATGGGACGCTTCACAAGCTGTTAGATGCACTGGTTAAAACTGAAGTATATCCTAAGTTGTGTAGACTTCCCTCGACCTTGCACCTGTACTTACATTAGCATGTATAATACTCAGGTTAGTTTTATAATGTATCAAACTAATTATTCATTCTCTGTTAAAAATACAATGTTGTTCACTCTTCCAAGTCCACTTCTTGTCCTTTTTACAATCCTTTTTTCAATGTTGCACATCTATACCCAAACATCTGGTACACAGTGTGCAGACAATGTTTTCTCAAAGTTTAAGGGTAAAAAATAAAACCAACAAGGTCATGTTAATCTGATGTGTGAACCGTGCATAAACAGGAAGCTGACCTCAGAACAGGAAGTGGCACATATTACTGTGCCCTCTGGTTTTTGAGACGTGAGCAGTGTGACAGCTTAGCCATGTGCTGACCTGCTGTCCCTGCTGCCACTTCAACTCTTTGAACAACAGCAACTCCTATAATATGTTAAAAATGTAAGCCCTATTGAGTCAGTAAGACCATTTTTTTAACAAGAAGACAGGAAATGATGATGTTTTTGTTGAGGTAAACAACAATTGCGTGGAAAACTGCAGAGTCTTTGTTTAGAATATATTTCTAGGCAGCACTTTGCTTGAATCTGAGGTTTTAATTATGAAAGTGCTGCCAGTCTGCAACACTGAGGTACTCAACAAGATCAAAGTGAATTCAAGACCCACCTGCACCTACACTCTCATTTCAGATAAATTAAAGAGCAAAATCGCTGCAGTAAGCAGTTCTTTGTTTCAGAATGTGTTTAAAGTAATGTTTTGGCTGCTTCGAAAATTCAGCAACTTTAGAAATGGTAATATAACAACATATTTAGAATGAAGACATTACTCAAAACATCGCCATGGCGTATAATTAAAGATGTTTTTTTTAGTTTTTTGTTTTTTTTAACAGAAACAACTGTGTCTGGCTCTCAAATAATGTCACACCATGAACATCACATGAGGCCAGAAGAGGCTGTAAAGGCAATAGCGTAAAATGCCAACCACCGGATTAAGGCTCGGTTGTGGAATACTAATGGTAACCATAATTAGGATATTGAAACTCATGATAAGTTGACTGTTAAGTGGAGGGACTGGCTAACGGTGAGTCACTTAGCGGTTCGTTAGCGTGACCTTGGGTTGGCAGAATAATGAGGAGCAGAAAAATAACTGGTAAGAAAATTCCTACAAGATTAATTACCAAAAACAAAAAACAAAAAAATACCTAGTGTTTTACACACATTAGACACATCTCCCCTCCATGGTCCGTCCATCCAATTAATTTACTGTAAGCTGCTGTGTCATCTCTGAGGACAGCAATCTGCACACAACAACTGCAATATCAGTGTTTTGTTTGGAAACATAATTGCTCTATAGATAGCCCGAGAACAGAACAGAATGTAATTACACCCTAAAGAGATGTGCTCACTTGCTACCACTGCATGTGCTATCCTTTCTATGAGGAGATCTGGCACATGTGGGCATGTTGTTTTTCAGCATAGAGATTACTCCACCCATGATGCCTCTGCAAGGCCAGCATTTATGGAGGTGGCAAGGGTGAGCCCTTTTTTAGCTGCTGTGTGGGTCGGCCTCTGAGGCGTGCAGCTGGGAGATATCTATCTCATTTCTGTCCTATCAGCACATCACAAACCGACAGCAACACTAGTATGTGACAATCACAGCTGGAAAATGAAAAGTGCTGTGAGGCAAACAAACTCCATTAATACATACAGCGGCATGGAGCACTCTACGGACACAGATGTCAGAAAACTTTGATTCAGATGGACGTTTCTTTTTGTTTTAATGCCATGGCTAGGGGCTTTTAGATTGCCTGTTACAGAAAAACAAGTCTCTCCTCTGGCCCTTTCACTGTGAGAGATAATGGCTTTACTCAAATGAATAACTGTTGATCGTTGACTACTAAACTTTTTTTCCATGGCTGTTATGGTCTCTCAAAGAAGATCCAGAGAAAAGATAAGTTCAAATCAAGTCTTCAATTCCATTTAGGTGTAAAACCCATGAAAATAAGCCCCCAAAAAAACAAAAATGAAAACAAAAACACCAGCGTCTTTTTTTTTGGTCAAATGTGTCTATTATGGACCGCATTAATGTTTTACTCTTTGATCAAAACAATGACCACATTATTGATTCCATTTAATTTCCTTCAAACTGAGAAATATAAGGGAACAAAACACCTTACAGTTTGATGCAATACAATCCAAAGTCTAAAGTGTTTGGTATGATGTTCAGACTTTTATAAAAGCTTGTGTGAGAGCTGTTGCTTTAAGTGTATGATACCAAGTACCAAACATAATTTTGAATTAACGTTCCTCTGACACAATGCAATTACTTTTTAATTTGATTAGGTAATTGTTTATTTAGTTACTTTTTTAGTCTTACTTTTGCGTTTTCTATTATAAATTACTACGGTAAAGTAAATGAAATCAATCTTGGATAATCTAAAAAAAATAAAAAATAAAAAAAATAAAAAAGATTCCCAAAATAATGTTCCCTTGTTGCTTCCAGACTTTTCTAAATGTGTACCAAAAAGGATACGTCTGAAAATCGAATCACAATGAACTCTCAAAATAAAATTAAGAGATTTGATATAGGAGGGGCAGTTTTCTGTTGTTGCAGTGGTTTTTGTTGCCAGGGAATACATTTGACACAGTGTCCTTCTGCTCCAGCTGGCTGGCTGGCTGCCCAGAGGGCCACTGTGTCCGCCGTGATTAGTCAAAAGTGAGAAATGCAATTAAAATGGCAGGTAGCTGCTTCTTCTTGTTACGACAACCGAACAGAGATGTGTGGTGTCACAAGCTCTGGCGCATCCACTGCTGCAACATTCCTGTCTCCTGAGAGGACAAGCAGTACTTCTGGAACACTTACTGTGCTTATCCACAATTGGGGATGTGATTTCCTTGCCACTTTATCTGCAAGTCAACTGACAAGATTAAGTTTAGAAACAAATGAGGTTTTCTAGAGTTCACCGAGTATAAATGTAAAACCATTAGAGCCTGATAAGCTCTTGCCCCAACTAAGCCCAGTGCTCAAACTGTATGGGTAATGTCTTTATTGTCGATTTCTGCCAAACAGTTTTTAGCTCACTTCTCAGCCCGAGAGACATTTGGCAAGAACATTAACGTCTCACCTTGATCACATCAGCATTAATGATCTTCTTTCAACCATCAAATTAAACTATACTTGTTTTAAAGTGTAACCTTGTGAAGTCTTATTTCAAGCAGACATGTTTAAAGGAATAGTTTGACATTTTGGAAAATAGGCAGATTTGCTTGATTGCCAGAAATCAACGCTCTTATCTGCCTGTTATATATGAAGCTACAGTCAGCAACTGGTTAGTTCAGCTTTGTATTAAGACTGGATACACAGGGGAACACAGCTAGCCTGGCCCTGTCTGAAGGTAACACAATCTGCCTAGCAGTACTTCTTAAGTTTACTAATTAACACGCTAAATCTGGTTTGTTTAATCCGTTAAAAGTTAAAAAAAGGGAATAACTTGTGGTGGTAAGTGGGGTTGTGTGCTGAACTATTTGTTGGCCTGGAGCAGTGATTTCCTGTCTTCATGCCAAGCTAAGCTAACTGTATACTGGATGTAATTTTATAACATAACGGATATGAGAGTGGTATTGATCTTCTCATTTTATTCGTGGCAAAAAAGCAATACGCAGATTTTTACAAAATGTCGAAGTAGCTTTTTTAAAGTAAGCTAACCGTTTGACACTTCTGAAATAATTAAAAGGATGAGCTGCCGAGCTTGCACGTGCTAGATGAACTCCATGTCATGTTAATTTGACAAGACAACGGCATCAGTCATCATAACCTCTCATCAAATTCCCAATGACAAGGTGGGAAACTGTACCATGTTGTTTGAATGCATCACCAATGGCAAGCTGAAGCTATGCAGACATTCTTCAGGCAGGGTAAACTATGTTCTGGTTGACAGAGCTGCACTTGGGGGGGGTCTAATATTTATAAGCAGGCGAGGCTGTCATTTCTTATCGGGATGCTATTGCCATCTATTAAATCTCTCAACCTTTCCCCCAATGTATGCTTAAAGAGAGAGTGCATCAGTGAGAAAAACATCTCTGTAGCTTTCTTGTGCTTTAATCATTGTTTCGCGCTCACATGCTGGGTCTGTCTTTGCACACTCCCTCTTTCTCTTGCAATCATGGAGGATGTCCCTGGAGACCATTCATTGCGCTAATTCACAGAGTGCTTCCTACTGGGGAAGCAGCAGCAAAGATGGCTTGACCTCTGTATCCTGTTGAGTCTCACTGATACTGGTTTTAATAGGCTTGCCAGAAAACACTGGCACACTTCACAGTGCCCAGGCTGCCATGCTCCTCCTCATGTGACATTATCTGTAGTGTACGTCCAATCCTCAGAGCAGCATCAAATTATAGCCAATGTTCAATCTTTCCACTTCATTTATTAATAACCTTTTATTACTTTTCCATTCCCGTTCAATATGGCTTTTGTGTTTGTTCCCAAATCTAATGCACTATTGTTTGTTCCTGCAATGACCCATTTTTTTCCACAAGGATCAATAGTTCATCTCATCTTCTCTTATCTCAAGTAGCATTTAGAACTATGGCAGACAAAATTGGCTGACCGTGTCCTCTTAACTACAATACATTTCCAAGAAGCTTTTAATTTTCAGAGCAAATGCCAAACACAAAAGCAGATGAATTGCTTTGGAGCTCATTGTATTTTGTAACCTTTTAAAGGGCAGTTTCTTACTGTGATTTGAAATGCTTTCTAACAGTAATTGTAATGTGAAAAAAATCAAGACATTTTCCAACTTTTTAAAAAAAAATATCAGAAAAACTAACCAACAAGTCAAACAGGAAGCAGTCATGGAAGTTGTGTTCTTATGTCTACCATTACAAAGACGTCGCTGTTCACGTTCTTAAGCCAGTGAACTACACATTGTAGAACATACTTCATATATACACATGGCTGCATGTCCAGTGAGCCAAAATGGCTATAGTGTAAGTATATAATGTATCTCACATTTACAACAATGCCCTCTTTTTTTTAAGAATACAAAATGTCTCCCATTTGCAAAGAGTTCCACTGCATTTAAAAAAAAAAAACCTGCACACTTTAATTTTGGAAAACGGGTATTAGTGATATATATAATGTGTTGGTTCCCTAACCTGGGGGTCTTGGCAGAACCCTCAAAATAGGGAACCAACACAGCAAACTTTTCTTTAAAAAGATTATAAAAAGTTATTGTGTTAAAATAAGTACTTTTTTGGCTTAAAAACAGGTTTAAATGTAAAATCAGTAAGTTCTGCAGTATGCTGTTAAAACTACTTATTGGACTGGTCATGTGTACGCATCTGCTATATCACACACAGCATTGCTACATTGATACACTGTCACTAAAACTAAATGTCTAAGAGGCAATGTATGCTTAAGTAGCTAAACGCCGATGAACACATGCCAGGTGTGTCTGTTCCAACACCTTAATGAATTCACTTTTAAAAGGAATAGATTGGGCTGTGATCTCTTTAGTGTTTATCTCAATGCAGCATGCATATGATTCAATTCTTAGCGACCCACCAACCACCCAATTTAAACTTAAGATCTAGTCTCTTTCAAAGGAGCTTATCTGCCACTGATTTGAACTTTGTCACTGCCTTTTGAAACAATCACAAATCCCCCTGCTCATAGTAGAAAAAAAATATGGTTACATTTGTTGTTCGTCTTTAACTTTAAGCCTTCCTCTTGTGACTGCATTCATATTAGCGGAGTCTTCACTATGGTGTCTTGGTATTGCCATGTGACCGAACTGTAATTTCACTTCTACATTTAATTAGCATTTCAAACGAATAACAATCGCCTCTGCCAATCCATGTCTCATTAGTGGTCTCTATTGAAAAGACTCTGAAGTTGCTTCATTAACATAGGTACGTTCCTCTGAGTTCCCATGGTTCTTGTTGTTGCCGTTTCTCTTCTGGTGTTAAACAGAATTAGAATACCATTAGTTTCTGGGTAAGGTTGGAAGATGAAATGCTGTGTTTTTATCACTGGGTTTCCCCGAGGGACACTATGTCAGTGGGAGCAATAGTTGCCTGTGACTACTTAAATACTCTGCCGCTGCCTTAGATATCTACAAAACCCTTTGTCTCTTGACATTTCAGCAAGTACTTGTCATATTTAAGCAATAATGCTATTTGGAAGTAGAGATATTTCTTTTTTTCTTTTCTTTTGTCTTTCAATTTTTAATTGATTAAAAAAAAAACATGATTCAGCCTGAAACCGGTTCAGGAAAGCTCACTAATCTCAACACCCAGTGCTTTCCAATGGAAAAGTCCTCTGGCATTTGTTACAAGATGCAAAAAAGTTGTACAGTACCAGCCACTCAGGGAGAAAAGCAAATGGAAAAATTATTTGTTACGAAGAGATACTGGGAGATTAGCCCTCAGTCTAGCTGCCTGAAGACAATAGCACACGGAACTACTGAAGGCATGGTAAAACATTGGATTTAGTAAGACTAAAAGGAAGACGAAGGGAAAGAATAGCAACAAAAAAAAATCCAAAGAAAATAAGGATTAGAGGAAACGTGTTTATAGAAAGACACAGATGTCTTATAATACTTAGAATAGTATCTCTATCATCTGCTGATTTAGTAAGAAATTACACTGTCAGTTTGAGGACGGAACAGCGTTTGCTTTTTCCCAGGGTACAGGGAAACCAATTTCTGCAATAAATATTGTGTAAAAGACGTTCGGTGCAGCATTTCACCGCAGTTATGCTGGATGTTACGCATCGATGTGTTTTAAATTGATGGCACTGGTCGATGGAGTTGATAGAGGGATGAGTGAGCATATGTGCATTATATTTGTCTTTCCATTTGATTAAAAGGTATTACGATCAGAAACTAAATGATGATTCTGTATACTCTCCTAAGGTTATAAAAAGTATATAATTAAAGATTATGATAAATGTGAACTCATAAATATAACTCTGATCCTCTACATCTGTCCTGTTTCGTTTTTTACGAATGTTAACTACTTGGTCTACTGTACATGTACAATTGAAAAGATGTCAAATAGTAGGACTAGCTACAGCACCCCTGGAGTGTAAATCCAGTGCAGGACAGAGGCTTTTCGCAATAATCCTACAAATTAAGAGATGGAATATGTTGTTAGTAATTGACCTCCAAAGTGCTCCTAGAATAGTGTTGTTTAGTCAACTAGTCCACTAAAAGTTTGCCTAGATATTAAAAGACAATATATTTTAGTTGGATCCAAAAAATAAGTATTTAAATGATGTACCTCGGAGACACAGTGCACTGCGCAGCTGCCATTTCTTATTTAAAACTTCAGTTAGTTTAACTAAAGAGAAGTGTGATAAATTGCTAATGTTCTATTTAAATGCCTTTCTGCTTCCATGCTTGTATCTACTTCAAGTGTGCGTAAAGTTCTGACATAAAAGAGACGAGGATTTAAGAAGTTGTATCCCTGGAGTTCCTCAGCTCCTTCCAGTACTGTCACTCCGGTACTGGCTTGCTCGTTGGTCTTAAACCTAAGCTCATTATCCCAAAGACTTAAACTGAAATGTAATATTACCACTGGACCTCTTCTACAGGCAGATTTATAATTCACTCATCGCATGTTCTCCAGAGAAACCAGTGCCCAGGCAGGACTTGTAGTAGAAGGTAATTCAATTATAATCCGTTCACTTAATGGTATGACTGAAGGGTGTTGTTCTTTGTAAATTATAGAGTGTGGTCTAGACCTACTCTATCTGTAAAGTGGCTTGAGATAACTCTGTTACTCTTGTTATGATTTGATTTGATACTATAAATAAAATTGAACTGAATGACATCAAAGTCAGCATACAGCCAATCCACTTGCAGGGAGAAAAAAAAAAATCGGATACATGTTGTGTTGTTGGTTGCCATTTCCTTCATATATTCAACCTTTTTTTTACTAATTAAAGCTAATGTTACAAACCCTATAGACATTGTCAAAGTCTTATCGTACGATACCATGGGCTTTAAAACCCGTAATAATGACAACTCATAGCAATATGATCATTTAAAAATAAAACGCACTCCATACACCAATAGCACGGCCGTAAAAGTCTACAGTCTCCAATTTTTTATTTTTTTTTTTGTGCATTTTCAGCCTTTATTTTGATAGGACAGCAGAAGACATGAAAGGTGAGAGAGAAAAGGGGAATGACATGCAGCAAAGGGCCGCAGGTCGGAGTCGAACCCGGGCCCGCTGCTATATATGGGCGCCCTGCTATACCAACTGAGCTATCCGGGCGCCCTACAGTCTCCAATTTAAAATGTTTGTATTCAAAAAGGGAAATGCTTACAGTTGCTAAAAGGTAGCAAGTAAATGTGTGAAATGTTTACCCATGCAGACATTAAAAAAAAAAAAAAAGGATTATATAGAACAATAAGGATGACAAGGCAATTGGAAGCCCCACTTATTGCAATCAGTAGTTATTTATTGACTTTTATCCCATCTGAATTAGAGACAAAGAAAATAAATAATGTATTATTGATTTTGCCTGCAGTGGGTTGTACAGCTCAGCAGTGGCAAATCATAGGCACTTTGGTGAAGCATTTAACCAACGTGAAGCAGCACAGATAAGCCCCCCATTTAACCATTACCCCTTACTCCAGCTAAGGGTCAGCTTTACCGTTAGATTTGACATTTGCCTTTCCTACTGAAAATATTAAATGAACGGCATATAAAACATGTTTACACAGATTGACAACTGTGGTGTTAGAAACGAGTGATTATCAAAACAGCTCAATGCGTGATGGCCCCTTTTAAAATGTCAAGAGCATATTACAACACTTGATGGCAGTAAACCGTTAAGAGCAATTTAGTTTTCATTTGGCTTGGAAACCACATTATGTACATGTTTTTGCCAAACAGTATGCCGCCGCATACTCTAAAGCAGAGATCTTAAACAGGGGTGTGAACATAAATCCAACATACCATTAGTATTAGTATATATATATATATACACACACATATATACATATGTCATTGTTTCAGCTTGAGTAAGGACATTACGATTTGGTTGGGGAAGACTCATATGTTCATGTTTAACTGGAGAATATGAATAATTCTGCCTCCAAGGCAAAACAGTGTGCCAGGCCTGTTAGCATTTTGACAGTTTTTTGTATTAGACCACATGCTCTTGCCAACATTTCTCGGTTCTCTGACAGCGGGGTTGCCTTAGATTGAGAGCAAGTCACAAGCCACAACTAACACCCCCATGCTCCCTGCTGGCTACTAATACATTACAGTGCAGCAGCTTTGAACATTGGCATCTTGTCAGTGGCAGTTGCAAATGACCTTATATCGTACGCCGTTATGATTTGGGTCTGTGCTTGTACTTTGGTTGAACACAAACTAAAAACATTAAAAAGAAATAATAAAGCCCCATCAGTGTGCCAACATATGCAGATCAGATGATATTAAACACATGGAGTTGTGTATCTGCATGTAGTCTAGAATGCAGATGAACAGCACAATAAATTAATAATGAGAAGAAACGATGTGTATGAACATTCAAGAAGAGGATCATGACTTAAACTTGTGATTATTAAAGATTTGTTCAAATTTGGATTACAGTATTTACTTGGATGATACTTTTGTTGTAATTTCAAAAAAGGTAAAACCTAGGGAATCCTTTAATCTCTTCAGTCTCCGTGTCCAAATGGCAAATACAATCTATTTGATCTGGGATTTTTTGTTTGTTTTTTAACATTGTATCCGTGCATGTTGCGCATTTTGTCTGATTTATCAGTTTAAGGCTTCAACAGTTTGTTTGTTACAAATCTTGTTTGCTTCACAAAATATAGTGGGCTTTACATAAAAATGTGCAGCATTAGATTTGCCTGAAATTTGAATGAATCGCTTATGTAATCTACTTTTGCCTAAGCCTATATCCTGAAATCATACATTATGTACTTGACTGTGATTCTACAAGGTATCCTTGTGCTGGTATTTTCCACCTTTGGCACTTATTTCTCTTCTCTCTCTCCCAAATACATTGGATTTTCTTAGTTCAGCTCTGTCAACACAGAAGGGTTATCCTTATTGAACACAAACAAATAATTAGTGGTGGAATGTAACTAAGTACATATATTCAAGTACTATACTTAAGTAAAAATTGGAGTTACTTTACTTGAGTATTTTCTTTCTGTGCCACTTTCTACTTCTACTCCACTACATTTCAGAGAGAAATAATGTACTTTTTACTCCACTACATTCATCTGAAAGATTCAGTTACTAATTACTTTACAAATTAAGATTTTTGCACTCAAAACAAATGCATTCATGAAATACAGTGTTTTATTAGGAATTAAATTACCCAACAATATACAGGCCTACAAGTCCAGCTGAAATGATTAGATGATTAAACACATAACTCATATGATTGTTTCCAGTTTTTAAAATGTGAGGATTTCTCTGCATTGAGTACTTTTACTTGAAATAATTAAAGTACATTTTTGTGACAAAACTCATACTTTTGCTTAAGTAACATTTTCAGTGCAGGACTTGTACTTGTAACAGAGTATTTGTACGATTACTTAAGTAAAGGATCTAAATACTTCTTCCATTACATTACATTACACTTTTGGACACTTTTATCCAAAGCAACTTCTAATTAAGTGCGTTCAACCTTGAATGTACAAACTCCAGACAACAAGAAGTAAGTGCAAGTACATTAGCTTTAAATAAGCCAAACTACAAGGAGCCAAATGAAAGTGCAACTGTAAGTTTTTTTTTGTTTTTTTTATTAACCAAGGTGCAATCGGAAGATATGTGTTTTTAGCCTGCGGCGGAAGATGTGTAGGTTTTCGGCCGTCTTGATGTCAATGGGGAGCTCATTCCACCATTTAGGAGCCAGGTACTTTAGCATTCACTCATTAAAAAAATGCTGTGAAATTAGCTGTAATAACTAATTTCAATGCTGTGACAATGGCTTGCGGGATCACCTTTTCTGCTTTCATTTGGTTCTACTTTATTTGCTTGATTGTCTGAACAAGTGTAACCTTGAAGAGCTGGGCATGAAGCATAAATTACATCATTTGCTGTAGGTAGCTCAAACTCTAGTGGAATACATATCCAAGATCAAATAAAAAGTCTAATGATAAATCTATTCCTGGACATTTGATTCCGGTTTTGGTATTAAGTAGTTTTCAGCATTTCAGATTTGTCCATGTTTTGTGCTTATTTTGGTTTCGGACATCAGACTATTGATTGACACCAAACATGACATTTAAAATGATGCCCAAAAGTTCAATGTTTTTCCCATGAGAGAATCACCGTCTTTCACTTTCAGTCTCTCAAATGCTTTTTGGTAAACACCGTGGGATAAATGTCAGATGAGGTATTTTCTTACTTTTGTTTTCAACAACCAAATAGCTGTGAGTGTTGTCCAAACCAAAAACATCTACCAATACACTATCTTTACATTTGGGAAAACATGTACAATGTTTGTTGTTCATTTCAGTGTTGGTTGTATGTAAGTATGACTCAAGTTGCTTTGGTCAGGGCTCAAATAGTCTTTATTGGCGCCTTGCATAGGACAATTTATTATTTGTTTTCCCCACACCTGGCCTGACAAACTCGTAGTTTTTTTTTATTCTGACCCAACCCCTTGAAAAAATAATTGGAGTGAAGATAGAGGTAGTAATAGGAGATATTAATAACAGTCATCTTCAACATTAAAATCAGATTGAATTTGCCACACTGGAAATGGAACAAAATATAGGGCATGCATCAATATGGGTATAGATGATATATATACCTGCACCACATACAGTAATTGTGTCTTTCATCTCATTCAATTCTACTCTGTGACAAAGCCCATGTATTATATTTCAACACAACATTGTGTCTCCAGTTCAGTGATCAAAGCAGTGATATTTATATAAATGTTTGGACATAGCTGCCAATCGTTCCTCAACTAAGGTGATCCTGGGACCGCATGCTAAAAGTGCAATAATTTAGTTGGTTAGTTGATTTCTTTCAATCCTAAACTGATGGATAAACAGACCACAACTAGCACATTTCTGTACATTAGCGAGGCTAGGTAAGATATATGATTACATTTAGAACTGAAACAATAAGTTGATTAATCCATTAGTCGGTCAACAAAGTTAACTCACTTTTTAAGGCAAATGTCAATCAACTAGGAATGTGCAAAAAAATCGATTCACATTCAAATCGCGATTCAAGCTCTACCGATTCAAAATCGATTCGTAGAATTCCAAAAACTGATTCATATTTTTTTTTCTTAAAAAAAAAAAATGTATGTCTACTGAAATCACATGGGAAAAGTAACTACATTTACATAACGTGAATCGTTTTTGAATCGAAAATCGTTTTTGAATTGAATCTTGAGCCTGAAAATCGATATTGAATCGAATCATGACATTTTCTAAATCGTGCACCCCTACAATCAGCCCTTTGTTCCAATATCTTAATTTTGAGGTTTTGCTGTTTGTCTCCTTACTGAATGTGATAGTAATATGTGTCAATCATTCACAGGGTATTGCATTGTTGATTGGACAGAACAAGCTTTAGGAAACATGTATTCTTCACTATTTTCTAAAACTTTACACACCAAGCGATTAAACAAGAAAGTAAACACAGCTGGAAGTGGTCGCAGACAAATATCAGTGGGGGACCTTGTTCCTGTCGTGAACCCCCACATGTGTGATGCCCAGTGAAGCTCCTCACTGGCAGGTGAGAACAAGCAGCTGACGAATCTGTATGCATTGGAAACATATGTGTACACTCCTGAGGTCAACAGAGGATGTCAGTTGTGACAAGGACTGGGAGCACATGGGAGACTGGCCATGAATTCTGAAAAGGTAAAGAACATAACTATCCTTATGTGTAAAAATACACAGAAATAATAGAATAGTCTTCTGACAAATGTCAAGTATTGCAACCCTGCACTTTGGTTGATATGGCATTGAATGATGTGGCCCACTCCCCTTAAATATTGTGGGGCACTTCATATTTAAAAAGGCCTCTCTCAACAAATCATTTTGTGACAGTTTTAGTGTGTATGCCTTGGGAGCAACATCTGAAAACCATGACATGTCTATGGCAAGGCAAAGACTTGAGTGACAGAATAATTCTCCGTTAATGGAGTGGGTCACTCAAAGATCCTATATTCCTCTAGGCTTCACATCACAATCAATGCAGATTTAAGATATAAAAACAGCAGCAACTCACAGTGAAAGGATAATACATATAGAACAAAAATGTATAGGTATGTTGGACATATGTTTTATTTAGTAGGATATTTATTTAGGGCCTATTTCACAACTTCTGAAGTAGCCAAAGGAGGGGATTAAGCTTACCTAAAAATTCTAAAAGAATGCATCTACCTCTAGTCCCTGTCAGTGCACAAAGACTCCCGTATTACTTGGTAAACCATATTCAAATTCAGACTGCAGGGCATCTAGAACTGAGTTCGCAACATACATAAATCTATGCCAAAGGTCTCTGCCACAATCCATGGGTTAACTAAGATGACTGCAGGGAGCTTCAACCACACGCCAGCATTTATTATGCAGATGACACATCATACATATTTTATTTAAGCCCAAAACTTATTTCTACATAAAATGATGCGTTTTAAAAAATAAGTGGAGGTTGCAAATACATTTAGCAGGCATGGAGCCATTCAAAATCGACAAGACCTGAATATCAAATGTGTGTAGCAATTACTTAATGCATGCTTTAGCATGGATAGCACATCTAACACACCAAATCAAACAAACTTGTCTTAAGCGAGAGGTTTTTCAATTTAGCTAGCTGGACCACTGCCTTTTAAGTTCAGTTAAACACCTTTTTGTAAGCAATGCCCCAGCATTGTGAGATGCTAATGAAAGTAAACATAAATTAATTCCATTTCAGTCACCTTTTTTTTTCCCCATAAAATAAAGAAATGTAGTCAGTTATTGTTTTATTAAGTCAGTTCATTCTCGTCAATGTCTCATCTTCGTCATTTTGAAAGTACAGGTGTTGACAAATATATTTTGTCTAAGTTTTTGCGATTGTTACTTGGTGTTGGATTTATTTTTTTAGGACGAAAGCTAAAACTAAAATTGTAGGTGGTATAGGAGCTTGGTGCCACCCCCACTTTGTACATCGTGAGGTCTGCTTTGGGATTTTGTGTCTTGCAAAAGTGTGTCATGCCTCTAAAAAAAGGTAGAGAACCACTAGTTAGGGGGGCGGGAAAATATGGAAATCTTGTGGATGCGAGCTGTCAACCACTATATAGTCAGCAGACTGTTACTCAGAAAAGGTAAACAAAGGAAAAATTAAATGGGACTCTGAATTCTAATTGAGAAAGATTCCCTTTTGAAGTAACTTGGGAGATGTGAGAAGTGCTTTTTTGAGCTAATTACAGAGTCATGGCAGAGTATAATTAGAGTGATTCTAATGAGCCTTGTTCATCCTTATCTGATGTCAAAATTAAATTGGTTGAAATCCAAATAAAAGGTGTTGGCATTAGCATATTGCCAAGCGGGATAAGAAATGTCAGTAATTTCATTGTTTTCAAGTGATGGAATTGTGTAGTTATAGTGTTATATACATTATAAAATCAGAATTGTGCGTGTGTGTGCGTATATGCGATTGGGGTTTAGTTTTGGAGGGTTTGATTAAATGCCCTCAGCAATCTGGAAGATGACTGCAGTGTGTTCTCAAGAGGGTCTGCAAGTTCAACTTTAAACTTTGCAACTAAAGACATTCCATTATTTAAGATTCAGTTTAAAGAGAGCTCCTAACTAAAAGGGAAGCAAAACAAATATATCCATGAATATGTCCACAGAAGAATGTGTTGGCCCTTTTAAGAAGCACAGTAATAATAACTGTATTTATATAGCACAAACATAGTTACAAAGTGCCGTACATAAGTAGGTTCAGTAGGTACTTCTTAAAAGAGAACTATAACCATTTAACCACAGCTACATAGGTGAGCTATTAAACAAACTGATCCAAAGCAATACATCTTAAATCCAAAAGCTTCACCACTTGACCGTCACATGTGCTGTCAAAATATAAGTCCATATTAATAAATGAGTCTAGGCATTGACTTAATAGCAGGTGAATCAATGAGCCAGCCTTGTAAATAATGCCAATGTGCCACATTCAAAGAGGTAAAGAGGAGCAGGTCTCCAACACACAATCACCATACCAACCACATTATTAAATACACCTGCTTCACAGTCTCAATGAAGAATGCATGTTGTGAACTTCCCAAAGCTGGTAGTAATTGCAGTGTTGACGTTCAGATGCAGCCTGTGACTAAGTGTTACACACAAAGACACATATGCCACCAAAGAATTGGAAGGTGGTAGGTTAAACTCCACCTGCAGTCAACATGTTCATCAACGTCTTGACGTGTCCTTGACCGATTGAAAGCCTGCTTGGGAAAAAAAGCATCAGGTACAAATGGTAAACACCACTTGAGATGAAGTCTAAATGGTCTGGGAAGATGACTTTCTATATTTTGCTCCTTGGTCTTGAATCACTTCCAGAAGTTAGATAATGTATGTCTTTATATGGCTTTAAGTACATATTGCAAACATTCAAAAAACAACCCTGCACATAATAGACCTGAATTAGCTGTTTTACATGTGGCATAAACTTTATTTTAAATTAAGTTATTTGTTGCCCTATTTGTCTCCTGGCCAAGGCTCCATTGAAAATATAATGAATATATAAATTAATATCGTGGTTAGATGGAGGATTAAGAAAAAGATGTGATGTAAAACAACACTGTCATCCAAACAACAGAGGATGTTATCCCTGAAGGAGTTAAATGTGTTGCAGCCATTGTGTTCTCATCCAAAAAAACATGGATTTAGGCAGTTTCTACTCAGGACAAAGATAAAGTATTTATCTTAACTTATCATGGAAAAGGTTTTTTGCCATGTGAATATTAAAAGAAATTGTAAAACAAAAAATGGGGAAATACTGTTGCCCTCCATCTTTGACATATCATATTGCAAAACTGAATTTAAATGCTGCTTGTTTAAAGAGTTCTCCAGTGTAAATATGCGTCTTACATAGTAAGGAACCATTTGGAGTTTCTCTGTGAAGATAACCCCTACAACCCTGGCTGCCGTAAAGAAGCGGAATGATTTATGGTTTGCATAGAGCTGAGGACTTGGAAATTCTTGCTATCTATATGCTGGAGTAAGATGTGAAATGCAGTGATTTATACAACTGTTACTCATGGGCCTCAATAAATCAGGACATCTAATTTGTAAAGGAGTGAAATATGTACAGTGCACTCAGCCATTTTCTGTAACGGAGCCATGTGGCTACTATGGCTATAAAGAGATTACAATGACATCCTTTACACTTTGGTGACAGCTAACCCGGACATAGCCTTGATGCTCCTCTAAGAGGGTGTCAATGTCAACATAAGAAATACTTTATGAAGGTGAAAACATTGTTTGACACCTATTGAGAAAAAAAAGAGATTCATGTCAACAGGACAGCGTGATCTCACCAGCATGCTGAACGGTGGTTTGCATACTAGGTTTTGGGGGAAACCGAGGAAACTGCAGCACTCGTATGTCACAGTCAGGGATTACCGGCAATAAACATTCATCTTCTTACCCTCTCAAAGGGATGTTTTAAAGTCAATGGATTAGGGCAGAGCATGCTTGTAATCACTAGTAGGAGATAAAAAAAGAGTCTTCAAATGCCTCCAATTAGAGGAGATGTACTACCTGTCAGGAGTTTTGTTGTGCTTATCATATCATTTATATTCAAGAGTTAAGAAATTCAAATAACAGGGTCATTTCATTCAAGTACATCGTACAACTTTAACGAAAGCTATCCCCATCCCTGGAGAGCGTTAGCTGAACAGAATATTTAATTGTTGCCATATAATGTAAGGAGTTAAACAATAATCCTTTGATCCATCAGTGTATGATTGGCCAAAACATAGTGTGCACTTTATTCAATACAGCTTAACTAAGAAAAACAAGAACCTATGTTGCCTAATAAATACACGTCGAAGCAGTTGATGAATGTTGCACTCTGAGATAAAGTGCCCCCCCCCGTTATCAGGTAAAACCCCTGTGGTACAGTGCTCACTCAGCGGACAGCAGTTGTTCTTATTGCGAACAGTGTTGACTCAAAGGCATCAAAGATAACCACCAAGGTCTAAAGCACACATTTTCATGTTCCTCTGATATGATTCAAGTACACAGTCTGACAAAATGCAGACTGACATCCTTGAATGTGATAAATAGTGTTGCCTAAATGTCTCAAAGGCAGTTTGCTACACAAACAATGCTGCTTTATAATTATTATTTTCTAATGTTTGACTTAAGGTAGGTAGTGTTCAGATACAAAACAAAAAAACTGACGCTTCATAATGTATGTTGCAAAATCTGTCAAAAATCAGGGCAGTTGTGACATTTAGATTTCAATGTTATTCTTTTCTTAGTTTAGGGTGGTTGATTATAATCATTTATAGCTCCTTTGAAGTTAAGTTTCTTGAGACTCATTGCAGTTTATTTGTATGTTTGTTTACCAGAATTATAATAAATGAAATACAGCAAACTGGAAGAAAATGCTGACTAAAACAAAACAAAAAATAGACTTGCATTTTTTCTTCCCCATTTTCACTTTATATCTGTGCGCAGCAAACCTCTTCTTTTTGATAATGCATAGATATATGATGGGAGAAACTTCCAAACTAATCTTTGAACAGGTGGAGTAGCAGTCCAGCAATAATGTCTGCATCTGGCATCTGTATGTTAAACAAACTGCCAGAGTTTCTGTACAGATGGAAGCAATGAGGTGTAAGAATTGTTTCTGCTGACAGCACAACTGTTTTCCGCTGTGAGGGCAGTGATATGATGCTGTATTCAATAGAATAAACAGGTAGAAGTCTGCTTTGCTAAAAACTATCAATCCTAGGTTTCTAGGTTTTTTATGCATGCTTGATTTTAAAGAGTTTTTTTTTAAATATGCCATGTGATTATGGTAGAATTGTCAATAGTAAAGTATAGCGAGAATAGCTAACTGATCATGAGAACGGCATTTACATCAATGCCCATGAAAGGATAATTCAATAACAAATACTGGATATTCTTCAATTTGGGTGGCGAAACAGCCAAACACCTAAGAATGGTGAAACAGGAACTGAAATCCATGTGTTGAATGATTTTGGTTAGATTTTCTCACATGTTGATCTTAAACACCCCCTGCACTCCACACTGTTTTCCTTTTTCTCATATGGTATATCACAGGCTAAGCCCTAGAGGAGGCTTTTTGATATATATATATATTTTTTTTTTCTTTTTACCATCTTTCTTGGTGTGGTTTGCACACATGCAATACAAATCTAATTGAAGCTGAAATCACCAGTAATGTGGATTGGATGACCAAACAGGCAGTGAAATTCATCGTCTATTTCACTTGGCTTTCACAATCACAGTCAAATAAGCTCTTTTTTGTTTTGTTTTTAAATCACCAATATGCAATGCAGCTTTTAAGCCATTTAACAATATTATCATTTAAAAAAAATATCAGACGTTTAGTCTTGTGAATGGCATCAGGCAACCAGCTGTACATGCAAAGACAGTGTATGCAAGGACAGTTTTTTTCATTTTCATGTTTATTTGAATAGGGACAGATGCTACGACATAGACATTTGTGCAACAAATCTCCAATGTACAGCATCACAGCCATGTATAGCTATTGTTAGTTTCCCATGCCCGTCCCCCAAATTACCTTTCTGCTAAAACTCTGTGTGATCATTTCATCCAGTTACTTTCTGATTGTCCCCATTTAACTTATATTTAAATTGATAGATGGCACTCATTGGTTACATTACCCTTGTAAGGTAACGCAGTTACCGTAGGTGTATTTACTGTTTTGACCAGTGTTCAGAGTGGTGCATTCAAGTGCTGGCAGGAAAGTTTTAAACTTAGACGTGATGTATACGAGTCAGCCCATTCCATATCCTGGATGTGAGATCCCCACTCTACTGCACCAACCCACGGTACTTCAAAAATGTATGCTTTTGACCGCATTACTAAGCAACAATCATGCAATTTTGACTAAATAAATAAGTTGGCTACATGTCTATTGTGATGGACCACCATATAGCACTGCAAGTTGATAAGAAAAAAAAAAAAGCTAACAATGTCAGAGGACCAAAAAACACTTTCGTTTCAAAGTGGAGAGTTAAAGTTAAGATTGATATAGACCACAAATGTAACACAACATCATAATCTGTTCAATGTCCAATCATTACTCACTCTAAGAAAACACAAATCCTCAGGCAGTTCACAGCATCCCGCATACACCATCCCAGTCTTAATGTGCTCACTTATGAACAAACACATTAGTGGACCAGTAGACAGGCCATTCATATTTGATGTGCTGTCACCGGCTCTCTCCTTTGGGTGAATATTTACACACTTTTTTTTTTCTCTTATTACCGTGGTCCCTTCTCCCCTGGGACATTGTTTTACGGGGACATGACAGCAAGGCGGCCGACAGGGCCATTAGAGCAGCAGTGAGGGGTCTGGAGGTTGGCCACCAGCTGCCTTGCCCACTCTCTCAGCTGTTCCTGCAGGCCCTTCCCCAGCAGGGGTTCTCAAGTGTTCCTAACACAATTCAAGCAAACCTTTAAGGCTAATGGACTCGAGATATAATTTCAATTGTTAGGAGGATCTCTGTAAAAGGTAAACACTTTAGAGGTTCAGCTCTTGTATCAGAAATTTCCTGGCAAAAAACTACTACCACCACAGAAGCCCGTTTGACTATTGACTTTCCACAATAATGCTCAGATAAAGTGAAGATCAAAAACAAAACAAAACAGGCAAGAGAAAGAGAGATCGTTGAACAAGATTATGTGGGTGTATGTAAGTCAAAGCAGGGATGCTGTGAGTACATTTTCAGGTAGCAAACCGTCAAAAGAAAAACTGTTCAATTTGGAGCATTAGCTTATGAGTATATGAGGTTTTTAAGTGCTGCTATTAAGATATATGAGTTACAGTATGGTCCAATTCATTCCATGTAACTCCTCATGGTCTGTAGGTTGACTTCACTTTTTATTAGATAATCCTAAAAAAGGAGTTTTAGTATGTCATTATAATTTAGTATGTAGTCTAAATTATGATGTATGTACCCTTATGTTATTAAATCTGTGTATCATTGCTGTTTAACTCAATCTGACTGCATTAAAGGGCAGTATACAGATTAGATACTTTAGATTTCTTAATATTGAATCTGATCTAAAAATACAAAAGGTCGCTCCTGACAGGATATTACATTTTGCATAAAACAGGTTTTTCCATCCCCGACTTGAACTTTTTGGACTTTTGAAGCCCAGAGGGAAGGTTTATTTAGATCCATGTTATAGTGGAGTTTGACAAAAAGGCAATACACAAGGAGGGATACTCATTCATCACCCGAATATCCTTCGGCACTTTCCTATTAGAACCTGTCAGGTGGGCTGGGCTCATTATTACATCATCATAATGGTGTCATCCTTGAACTTCATCAGAATAATTGCTGCAATTTGTCACATTATGAGAGATGTGCCTGTGGACAAGTATCTCTATGCATGCAAGCCTCAAAAAGTACGACAATGCATTGTCAATAAAAGAAAACAAGAAACGCAAATTTTCTTATGTATCGCAAGGTGATGTGACCTCTTCTTTATTCATTTCAGTTTGATGCTTTTCTACCTTACTTTGTCTTGTGTGGAATTTAAACATGTGAATGTGAATTTCTATCAGTTAGGCCTACAAGTAACGACGATCTGTGCTGGAGGGTTCTCAGTGTCTTGGCTTCTTGGTCACCAATCAAACTAATTGGTCACCAATTAAAGCTTGCTCGCACGCTATATATTTTTTTGCCTATTCATAACGAGCAGACACAGAGCCAAAATAGCATTTTTTTGAAGAGTGTGTCTGACCACCTGGTGAATGAAAGTTATAAATATTGGGTACATGTTTAGTGCTGCTTTAAGTCTCCATCTTCTGAAAAAAATATCAGTCTTAGTTGCTAACTGTGTCTGTCTGTTGTCTGGCTCTGGGTGGATAGCATACATACTGCCCTTGGGTCATATTCTCAGTCTGTCACTATGTACGACACCTTTCACTAAGGCATTTGATCTATTGTTAAGACAACAGTATTCACAGCTTGTATGTACATTTGAGGTGCAGTATAAAATCTGGGGGGAAAATTGCTTAAAAATTAACATTTTTGTGTGTTTGTGTTTTGTGGGTGGACTGTAATATATATGTGTAATGAGGTGAGATATAAATGCATAACAAATGAATGCACTGTACTGTATGTCCACAATGTTAAACAATGTTACCTATGACATGTGGAAGGATCCCTAGGTTTAAAAGGAATAAGTGGGAACTCTAGTAACAATCAGTTGCATGGAATAGAATAGCACTGTGGTCAGTGATCCTAATAGCTATATAACAAAGAGTAAACGGAGGAAGCTATAATTGTCATAAAGGGAGGACATGTGCCTCTTTAAACAAATCTACAGTGACAGGATGCCCTGAAGTGTGCAAAGGGAAAACAGGCGTTAGATGCACTTAAAGAACCCATTTTGATATTGCCCCCTGTCACCAAAAACACTTTTGTGCTCTCAAAGAAGACTAAATAATAAATGCTGTTGGACATGGACAGATGCTCAGCCTCCCCCTTAAAAAGGCAGAACAGAATTAAATGCACACACCTAATACGGTTAATGCATTTAAACCCCCTCACTCCAAAAACATGCCAAAGCAATGACTTTCAAAAATAATGTGGAATGTGAAGTAGAGGGTAAAAGGAATGCATTAAACTGGGCATAACAACAATTGTAGAGTTCATCAAACGCTATGACAATACGATATACCTATAATAGGTGATAAACTTTTTTCGTTTTTTATCTAAGCGGTCTGATTCTTTCATTGGCATCGGTGAATATTAATAATGATGTAAAATAAGGCATAAAAATGATTTACAACTAATGGAAATATCTCACACAGATTCCTCCGTTTGTTTTTAAGAAAAATGAATACAAGCTATTATGACTTGTTAAGATGGTTATTTTTTTTTAGTCTCTGAATAGCAAATACCACATACTTGAAATGGATATTATAGGTATTTTCTAAAGAAATTGTTACCTTTACATGGATAGTTTTTTTTTTTTTCAAAAATAGAAGATCCACTCTGTGGGACAATGGGAAAACCCTTTTCCAGACCGGTAAGTTTCACCACGCTTGGACAAGTTGATGTGAATTAATCTGACAGCAGGGACAAGCCAAAATGGAGGCGTGTGTTTAAAGTTGTCATTGCACCATTGAGAGGCACATTTGAAGGGTGTTAGGTTGTCCATTGTGTATTGCTCATGCCCAAAACCGCTGGTATAATTATAAGCAGAGCGGCAAAGAATTTACGACGACAGAAAAAAAATCTTCTTAATCAGTTCGTTGCTCAGTTAATACTTGTGAAAGGAAACAATATGACTAACTAAATGGTTTTGGGTGGTAAAAAGTTCACACAGAATTGTTTATCATGCTTTTGTCTTTATCTCTCTTCAACTCTCCAACGCAAAGAACTTGTACTTTTAGCATGGTATTATACTATCCCCCCCTAAGTGAAGATGAAAAACCAAGTGAGACAAAAGTTTAAATTGCTTCTCTGAGATGTGTAGGAGGGGAGACAGACAGCAAAGCACCGACTGGCTTGGCTTGCTCAAGAAGCCCATATTGTAAGCACGCCAGCACATTTACAGCTTTAGTCACATCACTGCTCGTGTGTCTGCCTGGCGGAGAACCTGCAGAGACGAATGCAGCCGACCCATTTCTTTTCTCCTCTACCCCCTCTATGTCTCTCACTCGCTATGGCTCTCACCCTTTATAATAAGGTCAGTGGGGATGCAATCATACCAACATCCATTCAGAACAAAAACGTAAGTGCATGTTTGAGTTTCAGGTAAATTAAAATGCCCCCAGATCCCTCAAGTCACATATATTGCGGAGTTGAACAGGGAGAGGAGAGGTCGATAATGAGGAGGATCCAGGGAGTCTGTGGGCGGTGAATATAGGTAGGGTTGAAAGGTGGGAAGATGTTTATAGCTGTGTGTTTTCAGTGCAGTCATGAAGTAAAAACTGTTGTTTACGTTGGTAAGTACGAGAGTCACTGTCCTCTATGATAAAACCTCAATTTCCAAACCTATTTATGAGAAATATGTTCTATTCCTGGCTCAACATGTAGATGCGTATTACAAAGCAGACTGCATGCCCCCTGTGGTATATCACATTATCTTTCTTACTGACAAACCAATCACTATTTAGCGGTCAGTCATACATTGTCAGATCCTGTTTGTCTGAAAATTGAAATGGCATTCTTAATAATTAATGCCATTTGTATCATGGTTTGGTTGCTGTTGGAAGGTGCAGGAAGCTGTGTTTGTGCGTAGTCTCAAGTTCACAGCTGAATATCCATAATAGTATAGCAATAGGTACTCCAAATGACAGTGGTGGAAAACTGCAAACATAGTACAAACTGTGATGGAATAGTAAATGAAGAATGTCCTCTATGAACGGGCCACTTTCATACAGCCTACCTTTGGCTTTGCTGTTACAGACGCTCAATTTTAGGCCTATTACTTCTCACTGTTAGTACTATTACAAGTGCCACGCTCAGCAAGTTTACCCGTGTCATGTACAAAGTCAAACGTGCGCAATTCTCATGGATAAAACCCTCATTAAACACTTCTGACATCCAGAGCTAGACGAGCAACAAACAATAGAGACAATGCCTGTTGAAGTTGATTGCAATGAATGGTTCAAACACAGTGGTTTAGTTCTCCAATTGTACTCCGCTGATGAAAAGAAGATCCGGAAAACAAATCGAGCACACTTAATTAAATCTTTGCTCTCTGGGAATTATCTCATGAAAACATTTGCATTGACGCATTTAGACTTTCAACAGTCGAGAAATTGGCAGAAGGAAAGCTGCTTGTTCAGCAAACGCCTCGAGCAGAAGAACAGAACACGGCAAACAATAGACGAGGAAGAAGACCAAATGGAAAAGTGGGCATATAATTTGCAGTTTGTCACTGGCTACATTCACACTGCAGCTCAGTTTCCCAAATCCTTCCCCCACATGACACAAGTCTGATGTTGGCTGGTAAGTGTGAATAGTTTAAAAGAAGAAATTACAATGTCTCTGATGTGAACAGAGCCCAGGAATAGGGATGGATCCGACTTCAAGTCCCGACCGATACCGACTAACAATCCAATGCCAGTGTTTAATTAATAATCTTACTATTATAATAAAAAATAATAATTAAAAAAAGATGCAGCTATTTAAGTCAGTATCGGCCCGATATCCGACATCAGTTCCGGTGCATCCCTCCCCAAAACCATGATTTCTAGGAACATCACAGTAAAATCCAAACTTTGAATAAAAAAATTTCTATTAGGTATCACAGCTGTGATCTAAGCCAGGGATATGTAAATACAGAGGTATTTCTACAGTTGCCAGGTGGTCCGTAGAAATATGGAGTAGCTCAGACAATTTTATTACCTTAATATTGGCAGGGGAATAAAAAACAGTAAAATGCCAAAATAAAATAAAAACATCAGAAAGGATAATAAGCTCATACACTAGGAGTGTGACGAGACACCCAGCTCACGAGACGAGACACGAAATTGGGTTCATGAGATCGAGACGAGACTTTAACCCTATTTTATAGAAAAACTTCAATGAAGAAATAAGACTGGAAAAATAGTCCCGTAATTCAATCGAAAGTCACAAAATGAAAAACAAGCACTGAAAGGTTTTGCCACTCACTCAAATGGCTGGCTTCTCTCCTGTATAACTAACAGTTACACTGTTACCTATTCCATATGTACGGTGGAGAGAGAGTCTCTTCACTCAGAGAACCGAGGTTACAACACAACCAAGCGTTTTCTGGCAGTAGTTGAGACCAGTTGTTTTGTACTTGAATTTGCCATTGTACAGTAGACGGAGAGAAATAAAGCCTATTTTGTTTTTTTCACAGTGATTACGTTCTAAAGCACAAATAAATGACCATCAAACACTCAACAGATGATGTTTGTGAAGACAGATGCTCTTTTCTCCTCCTCTGCATTTTATTAATTGCAGCAGTAAACAAGGAGGTAGGCTACTCTAGTATCGATTCATGACCATTATAGGACGAAGGGAGAACATTTCTCTTTGTTTAATATCATTAAAAGTAAAGTTAGGTTTTGCTAGGGGTGGGGGCAAAATCGATACATAGTGTCGCGATATTTTCCGTGGCAATACTGTATCGATACACAGACGTCAAGTATCAATCTTTTATTATATATGTGTTGGTCAGTTTGTCTGCTTGACAATCCCATTTTGCAGCAATAAAACTGAAGTGAGATGAACAAATGGAGACATTTATCTTTTTAGATAAAACAGATATTGATACGTTTCCTTTTGGGGACATAATCTGAAATTGGGAAAAATTTGAAGTTGGAAAAGAAAAAGGTAATAAATTGCAATATATCGCAATTAGTATCGTGAGGCCTCTGGAGATTCCCACCCCTAGGTGTTGCTGTCCGCTTTCAAACTCATTTTAAAAAGGATGGAAAAGTGAACTGCACGTTGCAGATGCGTATGTCTCGGTCACGTTCTAACGCTGGGTTTTACAGGCAGCTTTTTTTCTTCCGCTATCGCTCTGCAAAAGTTAACTCAGAGTCAGCTTTGGAGAACGGGCAGGGGGGGATCTTCTATGCTAATTTGGGGGTCAAAGTCAGACTCCTCCATCATGCTGGCTGCTGCTCTGCACTTTTTTACCTCGACGAGAAATCTCACCGCGTTTTAATCTCGCGGGATCTCGTGGGACGACATCTCGTCACACCTCTATTATACACTGACAAATTCACTGTATGACAAAGTATCTTAACAATATTTACGTTTATATGGTTGTGTCAAATAGCATTACGTTTAGAAATGCATTCGAATGAACACATTTAAACGTGGTGGTGATGATGATGAAGGGGTACTTGAGCTCATCTGGTATGGGTGTGGGAGTACTTCAGTCAAAAAAAAAAAGGTTGCGTAAGGAAGGAATCAATTATATGTTTGGTAAAACGTTTGCAGAAGAGACAACGAGACAGAGCAATTCAAAGAAAATGAAACAGCTGGAAAGATACCTCAATTTCACTGAAACCTGTGGAAAAATGTAATGCACTTCAACCAGCATACAGCAACAAAAAGACATTAAAGAAACATAAAAACTAAAATCGGACGTTAGCAATACACAAAGGAACATACAAAGCTGCACGAATAAAGAACCATTAAGGGAAGAATAGAGATACACCTTCTTTGCCTGTCTGTCTTCAATCCCCATGGTGATGTGCAAGAGCACTTAACCTGCCGGCAGGGTGCTCGGCAGGGTTTCCACCTGAACACAGGGCCTGTCACGAGAGGGTGGTCCAAAGGGACTCAAAACAAAAGGCCATGTGCACGCAAGGCCAAGCACAATCTGTCACCCTCTGCACTTACACAAGAAGACAACTGTGACAGGCAAAGAAGGGTCCGTGTTCCTTAAGAGTGCTGAGCTACACAAGAGATATGCCACGACACTGGCACAAATAAACTCCTGACCACAGCACTGGCTGGTGTTTTGAATATCTTACTGCCCGCGCGCACACACACGCACACACACACACACACCGATGAAAAAAGTGTAAAAGCGCCTCTTGACAGTAGATATAAGAAGTATTCTTGTGTCCCTTGTACGTATGCTAGAGGAATATTCAATGAAGAAATCAGAGCAAAATGTAGAAACTCTTTTTAAAGATAAAAACACAGAGGCAAAGCATGCATGCCTGAGGTGATGATAGTCGCAGTGAGACTGTCCTAGAAAGACGTTAATCTCAATATGAATGACTAATTTAATGGAAAGCAGATCATTGTCTTTTTATATTTCGGGTTAGTTTTAAATTTCACATATTAGACATTATAAACTTTAAAGTGAACTGCCATTTCTTTTAAGAATAATAAAACACAATGGCATCTTCCTTCAGTGCCAATCAACATAACAATGGGCGTAGAGATATTGAACAATATGTGACATAACACTTTTCCGAAACGGACCACTGTGTCATCCAAACCTGTAGAAATTAAAGATCACATGAGGTGAAACAGCAGGGATGACAATGTTGTAACAATGACTTAACCATGTTCGCCCCAG
The DNA here is from genome assembly GCF_008315115.2 of Sander lucioperca. Taxonomy (NCBI): domain Eukaryota; kingdom Metazoa; phylum Chordata; class Actinopteri; order Perciformes; family Percidae; genus Sander; species Sander lucioperca. The sequence continues at coordinate 9,651,096 of NC_050195.1, read as the reverse complement.
AAAAAGGGCTCCAACGAATCAAACCATCTACTAGAAAATCAATTAACGTAAAACCAAAAGGCTAAAGTGCCTGTATTTCTGAGAGAAAGGCAGAGATAGTGCAAGTCAACTGCCAAGACCGCTCATGCAGGAGACTCTGGGGAGGCTTGACGAGGCTATTCAATCGCTGAGGCCGACAACTGACAATGAGGATCATGTCCAGAGGATAGAAATAGAAATTCGAACAAAGGGAAGGAAGGCAGAGCACAGCAGGCTGTCTGTGATTCACCAGAAGCCAGGATTGTCAAGAAAGCATACTGCCTGAGAAATTATGGCATCCTTATGATTCATTTTCAGGGTCCAATGTTAACTTTTTGGTCTACCTGCCAATGGCTGGTAAACTAGAAAAATGTAACGGCTCAAATATGTTTTAACCGGCCATAGAACTGTATAAGATACAAATTTCATTGAAACACTGCAGCTGACCTTATTGGCATTGATGTCATAAGAAAAGCTGATCTCTCCCCACCACCTTAAAAACAATAGTTTACAAAGTGCTACAACTACTCTACTCTTTTTGCGGTTACCATTAAATCCTCCTCTGTGGTACCCGACCAATGCCGCTGATTATCTAGCTCGCTGCCCGGCTCGATTAAGTAGGTTTAAAGGGGTGATAGAATGCAAAACTGATTTTACCTTGTCATAGTTGAATAACGACAGTTTGGAGGGTAAATAGGACATACATAGAAGCTCAAAATCCCATTGATACCCTATCCTCTGCAGATCTCACATTTTGAAACTGCCGCTGACTTTGATGATGACGTCATGATCTCAACTCCTAGTCTTTGTCACGCCCCAACATTTGCACAGGCTACATCACTGACCTGAGGTCAGCTTAGTCTTCTGAATCTAGCTAGGTCACGCAGATCTCCAGAGGTCTGCTATTTAATTACTAAATTCACTTCTGAGACTTTTTTATGCGAGAAATCAACTATGTAGAGGTCAAATATGGGCCGTTTTACGAAAATTGATGTCTAATTGCAAAATTTGTCCGACTGTGTTTCGGGAGTTCAGCGGCCGGTGCTGCCTGTGTTGTTACCTCGCCGCCCGGCCTGCCTTCCTTCACAGACCCCGGCCTGCTGGGAGGTAGATGGAGCTCCGTCACGGCTGGCAGCCCACGGTACTCCATACCCGCGCAAAGTCACCGTTTTTTGGGTTAATGGACTACCAAACGCCGCTGCCCTGACAGAGCTCCAGGGCCTGCAGCTCCTCTCTTCCTGCTAAATGGCCGGTGTGTGTGTGAGTGAAAGCGCGGTCAGCGAGCTTGTTACGCCAGCAATCTCGTACCACAGGTTCCAGTTAATCTTATAATGTGTGTAATTATAATGTGTTGAGTTATTTAAACAAACAATCAGGGAAATAAACGCCTCTTGTCCGTGAGTCTCACTGATAGAACCTGCGGCTGGATGGAGCTCTATCAATGAGAGCTAGCTAGCCTCCTCTTAGACCTCTGAAACGAAACCCCTAATGTTCACAAACATGCATTAAATTGAAATCAGACACCATAGTTAGCTTTACAAGACCTTGGTGTAGATGTTCTATAAGTGGCATGACGAAATTCAAACTGTAAATATACGAAAATTATGCCGAAAGTGTAGCAACGATCTTTCCCATAGGAATAAATGGGACACATAGCTAGCCTAGCAAGCAGCTCCTCCTAAGGAGACCCCTCATGTTCACAAAAATGCATTACATTGAAATTGGACACCATAGTTAGCTTTATAAGTCCTAGGGTAGCTGTTTTATGAGTGACGTGACGAAATTCAAACTGTAAATATACGAAAGTTATGCCGGCAGCTGGCAGCCAGCCAGCTCCGGAGCTCCGCGGAGCCCCGAGCCCCGAGCCCCGGTTGTCCAGTACCCAGGGAAACGGTGACTTTCACTGGGTATTAGAGCCTGGATCAGGCCGAATTTTTCCGTCCGAACCCGGCCCGAGCCCGTCACAGTTAAAATCTCGTTTTTTTTCTCATACTAATGACACATGTACGTTTGTTTGTGTGGAAAGCCCGCTTTTATTAAGCAACTGGAAGGCATTCGGAAATGTCAACAGATGAGCGCATCAGCGCACACGGGGGAACAAGCTCACGTTAATAAGCTGTTTAATTTAAAATGTTCAATGTGTTAACCTTTCCTGATCGCTTCGATTCCGACCGTGATCAGAAAACCAGGGGAGACTCGTTACCTCCAGGGCCGACGTTATATAACGTCGGGGTTAAAATCCCGTTTCTGGTGAGCAGATGAATGAACTTGGTTTTCAGTCTGGAGTTTATCTCGGACACCGCACACACTGTGTACAAAACTTAAACTTATTCCACCAACTCTGCTCCGGTCACATCTACACGTCTGCTTCCTCTTTTCTCTATCTCTCTTCTGCCCACTTTACACACACATTGAGCTCTCTTAAAGGAGCTGCAGCACCATTTTACAACAAATGCCTTATCACGCTGATGTGACCGAGCCCGGCCCGAACCCGACCATCATTTCTAAATATCTGTCCGAACCCGGCCCGGCCCGTCGGGACCCGTCGGGCTCGGGTCGGGTATCCAGGCCTTACTGGGTATGGAGTTTGCCGCTTTCTCGTCAGACTGTGTGGAGCTCCTGAAGTCCGACACGTCTTACCAAATTTGCAATTAGCCATCAATTTTCGTAAAACGGCCCATATTTGAGCTTTATATAGTTGATTTCTCGCATAAAAAAGTCTCAGAAGTGAATTTAATAACGAAATAGTAGACAAACAACATATAACTTTGCAGTGTCTGAAATATGAGACCTGCTGTCTAGTCTACAATGTATGTGTATGGGGTTCGCTCAAACCAATCAGCGCGCAGCTCATCTAAATATTCATGAGCATACTATATTTGGAAGAAAAGCTCTTGTTCCAAATAGAGCCATATTCACAGGGTAGTTAAGGACCCATAAAATAGCATTTGAGCAATATTCAGCCAAACCAATGTTACATACCCTATTAGGAGACCTTAAGCAACAGTGTGAAATACCCTATATAATCATTCTATCACCCCTTTAACTGTAGCGACAGTGGACAGTGAAGGGTCAGTCGAAGAATTGCGATAGTTATTGATGGTCATACGTTGCATGCTGCCACCAATGTGCATAGTTGATGCAAAACAAAACATGATCAAACAACGTGTGTTGCAGTGATGAATTTGTAGTACATGAGCAATTTTGGAGCTATATTTTAAAATCAAATGGAGATCTCAATATTTTTAGGGATTCCAAATAGGCCAAATGGAATTACAGAGAAATGACAAAAATGACATTAAAATTCATGATGATGACGACGACGACGACGACGATGATGAATCAATTACAATATTTATTTTGGTTTGATTATTTCAGTAGGTAGCATGAAGTACCCTTACTATATCAATACATGTGGCATATAAGCTACTTTAGGGGAACTTTAAAGCAGCCATATTATGCTCATTTTCAGGTTCATAATTGTATTTTAAGGTTGTACCAGAATAGGTTTACATGGTTTAATTTTCAAAAAACACCATATTTGTGTTGTACTGCACCGCTCTCTCTCACTGCTGCAGATCCTCTTTTCAGCTGGTCTCTGTCTTCTTCTTCTGTACTATCTTTGATTGCACTGCACATGCCCAGTAGCTCAGATGTAGATCATGTCAGCTAGCTAGCTCCATAGACAGTAAAAGAAAGGCTGTTTCTACAACTTTGGTCAGTTACAAGGCAGGATTAGCTGGGAGACTTCTAAATGAGGGCGCACATGTAAGTAGTTCTTTTGTAGATTATGGTGAACTTGTGTGTTGTAGCAGTGCTTTGCTATTGAGAACGAGGTAGCATGCTAGCGTTAGCATGCTAGCGTTAGCCATAGCGTTAGCATGCTAACGCTACGAGCTAATGGTTGCGGTTAGCCTGCTCGTTTCGGCTTGTGACGTCACAAGTCGTGCCGATTTTGAACAGCTCACCCAGAGACTGAAGGCAGGACACATTCAGAAACAGTATCTCACTCAAAACAGCATGGATGGATTTTTTTCAAAGTTTGTATGTGTGTGGAAGCACCAGAGACACAACATAACACCCCAAATCCCAGAAAAAGTGATTTTTTTCATAATATGGGCACTTTAAGGTGAGTATAAGAGTTGAAAAGGTCAAGTGCATTATACAATATGTTGTAAATATTAGTAATTGCAACCACATCAGCAAAACGTGTCTCTTCCGAGACATATCTATGATAGATCCCTCTCCCATCCTGCCCCCTTGAGCTATGGTGGCCTGTATTTGACACAAACAACCCTTTTCACAAAAGGGATGAGTAAGATAGCTAATTAGACACAAGAGCTAACAAAAATGTATAATGACTAAGTATCATATCATGATGCAAATTACTGTAATAATAAGTCTGCCTTGTGAAAAGGCTTTTTTTGGCTTGAAAACATAACTGTCTAAGGGCCCTATCTTGCACCCAGCGCAGCGCAAAGCCCGACGCAAGTGTCGTTGCTAGTTTAAGACCGACGCAGTTGTCAATTTCCCGTCCAGCGCCCGCATCGTTTAAATAGCAAATGCAGCTGCACCCATCTTTGCGCCCATGGGCGTGCTGGTCTTACAGAGAGGTGTGTTCAGGTGCATTCTGGGCGTATGGCTATCTTGAGGCAGCGGGACGTGATCGCGCCATTGACCAACAAAAACCTGGTCTAAAGTCAATAACGCAGCATTTCATTGTTATTTTAACAGCAAATTAGCAAATGTGCCTAGGCTTATGCACAGCGTGGCACACTATGCTTGTTACACACACACAGGGAAGCGCAGCAGCACACAAACATGTACAATGAAGATTATAAATAAAAATATTACGGTGCAAATCCGCCATCATAATAGCAATGTGTCAAGGTACAAGCGCACCTGGTTTGTAAAGGGAATGGAAGATGACACTCTGATTGGTTTATTGCATGTTACGCCCCCAAAACACACTTATGAATTAATGAAGACAGTAAGTACAACCCTTTTGAACCATGCGCCCGGCGCACAGACCCTTTTTTCCACCGTCAAACTAGCAAAAGTGGATTTGGACACGCCCTAAACGCACCTGTGCCAAGCGCTTCACGCCGTGCACTTAGATCGTTAAAATAGAGCCTTTAGTCTTTTGTGACACCTGTTGCTTGCTCATTGTGCCTTTTTTATTTTTTACAAATGACAAGCCACTTAAATTAAAGGAAGGCAGCACAGTATGGTACTGTTAACCACTAATATATTTAGTACAAGGACAACTGACACTGGCATAAAAATGAAATGCGGACATACTGAGCTGCTGTACTGGAGTTCCCAGTATCTTGGTTACAACAGAGGTAAGTGCACGTCGCGTATTCTGCTTTCCATTTTTGAAAAGAAAATGCCTCTATTATCTTAAAGAAAAATTCAAAGAAGGTTTGAGAGCAATCAGGAAAACAAACCCAAGGTCATAAAAATGCACCATGACTACTGAAAGCCTTGAATATTTCAAGAGTTAAGTCATCTGTAAATTTGCAATATGGTGCAATTATTCAGACAGAACCAGATTATAATGTTATGTTAAAGGAGAACTCCGGGCAATTTTTACGTTAATCTTGGTCGCTATAAGTATGTGAGTACTGTCGATAGCAAAAACAACGAGCCGAATCGGTGCTAGCTAACTGGAGCTGCTGCAGCTAATGGCTAAAACGGCAGTTTTGAGTGCCTTTGTGCCTCTTAACAGACACAAAAAGCAATTAAAATGTCTGTGCAACATGAACAGGGCCCTTACATGACAACAAGATGCGTTTTCAACTCAGACATTGTTTAAATTCACCTACCCTGTTAGCTGCTAGCTGCCGTCTGGGATGAGTGAGTGTGTTCAGCCAGGCTTTGGTAATAATCATCAAGCAGCAGTTCCCTGTGTATTTGTAGAATATATATCCATTTTGTGTGCGATCCATCTGGCGTTGGTGAATAGTTGTCTCTGCAGTGGCGAACTGTGTGTTAGTTGCCGTAGCTCGGCCAGCAGGCCCGACTGGCATCTTTCTACTTCCTCCCCGCCTTCCTCACCTGCCGCGGCCGACAACAATCCACGGGCGCCCGCTGGTCTGGTGGATGTCCTCCAGAGGACAGTTGATGCTTTTGCGGCGAAGTTCTTGCAGCGAAAAAAGTTTATTTCCCCTCAAAAATAGGTAATTGAGCACTGTAGTGGTTATGATCATATCAGTGACTATGTAACTACATGGAAACGGGCCACATGTTTCTTGTACAGTAATAGCGTTACTGAAGGCTGGCTCTAGCTCCATAGTTACGTTACTCCAAGCTTCTTCCATTGTGAACACCTCCGCTCTTCACTCTTCACACACCACGCTTCCATCTGCACACTGCTGTTTACCTTTTCCTGCTACAACTGAAATCCCATGGGACTTCAGCGCAAGACTACAGCCAGCCTCCTGTAACACTGTTACTTTACAAGAAACAAAAATCATTTGGCCCGTTTCCATGTAGTTACATAGTCACTGATATGATCATAACCACTACAGTGCTCAATTACCTATTTTTGAGGGGGACATCCACCAGACCAGCGGGCGCCCGTGGATTGTTGTCGGCCGCGGCAGGTGAGGAAGGCGGGGAGGAAATAGGCCTGCTAGCCTGGCTACGGCAACTAACACACAGTTCGCCACTGCAGAGACAACTATTCACCAACGCCAGATGGATCGCACACAAAATGGATATATATTCTACAAATACACACAGAACTGCTGCTTGATGATTATTACCGAAGCCTGGCTGAACACTCACTCATCCCAGACGGCAGCTAGCAGCTAACAGGGTAGGTGAATTTAAACAATGTCTGAGTTGAAAACGCATCTTGTTGTCATGTAAGGGCCCTGTTCATGTTGCACAGACATTTTAATTGCATTCTGTGTCTGTTCAGAGGCACAAAGGCACTCTTTATGATATGCCCCCAAAACTGCCGTTTTAGCTAAGTGGGAGCTCTCGGCATTAGCTGCAGCAGCTCTGAGATTTGGCTCGTTTTTTTTTTGCTATCGACAGTCCTCACATACTTATAGCGATCAAGATTAACGTAAAATTGCCCGGAGTTCTCCTTTAAATGAAAGAATGATTGTTAAGTGTGAATATGAGGGCATTCATAAAAGGCTAGTTAGTATCCTGTATATACCCATTACAATAAAGCCTTTTTTGCAATGCAGCTCCATCTAAGTCTAGAAAACATCATTCAACGAACATTCATTAGCCCCAAGAGCCTTGAGGAGTTTTCCAACACCCACAGTTCTGTCACTGTTCTTAAGCAAATTTATTGAATTTGGATGGAAAGGGCATACATTTAGAAACATGGCCAACTGACTCAGCACACTTGAATTAATTTGCAGTTCTTAAGGTGCCATTGCTTATGCTTCAATGTAGTGTCGATAAACTGAGAATAAATGGCAGGTAATGAAAATAATCATTAGTTGCAGCCCAAATTTCATTATAGAACAAAACGTATCCAACTACCGACATGTTGAGGTAACTGCACAAAAAAAAAAGTGTGATTGCATATGTAACTTTTGTGTAGTCTACTAGTAGTCTAATGCAGCTAATGCAGAGGCACTATGGAAACCCAATGGTATACTATGGTAACCTCTATTCTTTGTGATTCCCATGGCTAGAATTGATCCCGCACATTTTGAAGGGTAGCATATTGGAGGGCACTGTGCCCAAATAAGATGGATGAGGCACACAAATCTTGGCCAAGCAACAGACAAAAGGAGAGAAGGCTAGAGGGGTCGTAAGTGTGGAGCCAAGTCTGATTCATCAACTTTACAGTTCAAATAAAAGTGAGTGCAGCTTGCCAGCTTGATTATCAGACGGCTCCTTCTGCATTAGAGAAGATGACATGCTACATTTTCTCTGATGTCTCTGCACTGCCTGGGAACCGCTGGGTTCTTTGTTTTTTTATATGGGGAGCTACCAGAATTATAGTGCACTCTATGTCACGGCTTGCAAATACATATAAACCTGAAAGTGAAATGCAAGTTTCCATGAGTTCCTGGTTTGATCGGAGTTGATTTTCTTCTTTTATTTCAAGTGCTTCTAGTGTTTGAGAACTAACCGTGGACATTGCAGAGAAAACTATCTGAATAACTATAAATCACTGCATTGTTTTACTGTGATTATGTTAAGATATGTATCAAGTATTCAAAATAACGTTAATAATGTTAAAGTGTTATTGTAAAAGTTAAACTAATTATCCCAATTACTTTTTTGTTGTTGTTTTAATTGAAGAAATATGTTTCTGACACTCAATATACTATCATAGAAGGTTAAAGGACAATTCCGGCGCAAAATGAACCTAGGGGTTAATAACAGATGTGTACCCACTCGATCGCTCTCTGGGACAAGATTTCATACTAATCAAGTGTGTTTGTAGCTTGAAACAAGCTAGCGCAGACTGCTGATTAGCTTACAACGCTAGTATTCCGGGCACAGGGAAAGTAATAACAAATCGCTGTTTATACCACTAAAATGGCTCAAAATATCACTAAACTTCAACGGTAGCATAATGAGGGTCCCTAAATGTTGACTGAAGCATTGAGAACATTGTAAGTGTACAGACAGTTTATTAAAAAGATAGTTTAGAAAGACCGTAGCTCCCAAGACGGCGGCTGCCTGTATACGAGGACGCGACTGTCTTTATAATTGTGTATAATTTGTGGTATAAATAGCTATTTGTTTTTACTTTCCCTGTGCCCCGAATACTAGTGTTATAAGCTAATCAAAGCTACAAACACATTTGATTAGCATGAAAACATGTCCCAGAGAGCGACAGAGTAGGTACACATCTGTTATTAACCCCTAGGTTCGTATTGCGCCGGAAATGTCGTAGAAAAACCATCACATATTCAGATTTAAAAGGCTGGAACCAGTGAGGTTTGGGGATTTTTGCTTACAAAGAGGACTTCAATAATTACAATCTTTGATGATCAAAATAAAGAAATTGTTTTCTGGTCAACCAAGTCATTGATTGACTGATTAATCGCTTTAGTTCTGCCTAAATTGTTACGTAAGGAGGACATACACACACATATTTGTTTTTATTTCATTAACTACACACTGATGTACATTTTATCAGCTTCTACCTACTTAGAACATATTCCAACCACAAGCTAAATGTGGCTTAAAGGACATGAGGTAAATATGAGACTTTTTATAGAATCACATCTTGTGACAGCTTTGCTACAGCAGTGAAGCCAGCGGTTGCAGTGACAGCACTTACTGAGACATACAAACATAAACTTGACACGAGACATTACAAGATACTCAAGCACATCACTTGGTATGGGCCACTGCCATATATTGGCTATTGTGAATTGACATGTTTGTGTTTATAAGTGAATAAAAAGGCACCGAGAGGCATTTAGGACAATAAATGGGACTAAAGGTATGAAGACAAATAATGCACTCAGGCACAAAGAACATACAAAGATGGTAGTCTCTTCTTTTAGTTGAGTGATCTCAATGTTTCCGCCACTAGTTTTACAACACACATTTGCTTCATAAAAATGGCAACTTGAAGATTGTTCAAGCACCTCTAGAAGACTGAAGGTTGAATAGAAGAGGATTCTTAGCACCTGCTCAGGGTAGCATATTAAAGCACTGCACTACGGGTTGTATTAGTGTCTCTACAGGCATCCACACAAAACACAGTGGGGACCTTAAAATCACAGCCCTGAAACCAATGCTTGTCCAGTGAAGGTCATGGAGCGGAGAGTATATCTGCTCCAAAGGCAGGCTTACTTGAATAGATGAATCACAAATGACGTTTTTTTTTTTGTTTTTCTTCCCCATTGCTTGCTCAGGTGAACCTTTGTCCAAAATACTGTCAAAGATAAAGTTAGGGAAGAGTCTTTCAGAAGAAGAATGAAGAACGGAAAATTCAAAAAAATTGTTTTCAGACACCTAGCTATGTAATTTAAGCGACATTGTGATTTTTTTTTTTTTACCTTGACAGCTTCAAAATCATTTTGATGCTACTCTGACATGTAATGGGAAGGATGGTGCCTCTGTCATTTCCCCCTGTGCGCCCCCCAAAGCCTGTTCTCGCAATATGCAACATTGGTGGGTGTGTACGATCTCCCAGGAGAAGTGCTTTAACACTTTTCAGCACTACCACTGACTTTGGAGATTTATGGAGAAAATGTTATTCTGGTTTTCCCCCTGATGTCTCTGGCTGCTCTGTCTGTTTCTGTCTGTCTGTGATTTACAGGGTTTTTGTTGGACAGATAGCTGCACTTGTTGCAAAAGTTATGCTTACTGCTGCTAACTATATAGCTGCTGTCAGATAGTTAGCTGTGCTGCCAGAATTGGGAGCATGAGTGTCAAGTCAAACTGGAGGAAAACTGTTTCTACTCTAAATGAACGGAGACTGCTGAAAACCACTTCTGCTGTTATAGACGTTAGCTTAGCTGTAGCCACACGGTCGGCAGCGATACAGAGACTCTAGCGTCACTTAACCGTTTAATGCCTGAGAGACTTGTCTGCTTACCGTTTGATTTCAAATGTGTTTCAACTATTGTAAATGTTTAACTAAACAACGGGGAGGTAGTGTTTGGTAACTGTTAAAGGTGCATACTGCTTCGGGGTTTGTAGCAAACATGGTGAGATTAAGGGATAATATGAGCTAATTTATAATGCTTTTGATGTTATATATGGTGTTGGTTTAAATAATTGCACTTTAAATATGTTAATGGGTATGATGAAATGTTTAATTACTACTTTTATATATGGGTAAAAAGTACTATAAAAATGTTAAAATGGGTTTAAAAAAAATGGTTAAAAATGGGTTTAAAAAAAATGGTTAAAAAAAAAAATGATAAAAAATGTGTATTTTCTTTCTTTGTGTTAAAGGTTTTTCACCTGTTACTGCTACTGCTAGAAAAGACAAAACTGTAAAGCAGCTTAAGGACCTACAAAAAATCCAAAATGCCTTCTTTGGCTGAAGCAATAACTCAAATTGTACTGCTGACGTGTGCCAAAATAAAGCGAGCCAGGTGAAACAACTCGGACCAACACACCAACGGGCTGTAGTTTAGAATGCTTGTTGGTTATTCAATTCTTAATGTTGTTATTGACTTATAAGCTGCTTTGTATTAAATATAATACAATCATTGCTTCCTTTTTGCTGTGACTACTGTCAGCTCATTTTACAGGGCAACCTTGATATTTATCCCCTTTCCATCCAAACGCAACACTGGTGACAATCTCTAGTCCGACAATTAACAAGGACGATGACCAAGGCACTGCACTTGCTTACTCAAGCTTGTAAACATGTGAAAAGCTCCCATTCCGTTTTATTTGTGTCGGGGAGATAATCCCTTTATGTCGGAATTAATGTACTCCCTATGAAACAAAATCATTTGACAATTGAGCAAACTGCACTATGGTTACACTAATTGAAGTCCAAGCAAGTCCACATGAGGCATACCAATCATTAAAAAACAACATGAACAACAGCATGAATATTCTTGCTCAGGCAGTACAGGAGTACATACGCTATCTTGTCACCTTAATAATGGCAGGACAAACACAACTGAAACCAACACACCAATGGTCCCCAATCTCAGCAGCTCGTTATTAGAAAGAAGCCCAGTGGAGCTCGTTAGAGGATGAGCGGAGACACGGTAAATAAGGTTAATTGGCCAATCTGTCAGACCCAGGAAGATGCTCACGCTGACACGAAACAACCGGAACATGATTTCACCCTTTGCGCCCATACCCACCCTCTCCTTTTGCCTTCATTAGCATTTGGGGTGGTGACGTGGTAGCTGTCGTGGTGGAAATTGTAGCCAAGGTGTGCTGTGTTGAAACCACAGGTGATAAGAGATCAACCTGAGACTTGAAACCTTTTGAGTTTGGAAAAATAGCAGTGTGTCACATCCACCAGTTTAGTTTAGTTTATTAGTTTATAATATCGTGGACAGTCCCCCTTAGTTCACTGTACAGTAAAAGGAGCAGCTTTTAGCCTCTAATGCTAATTTGCAGCTGTAGTCCCTGGCCAGCTGACAATAGGCACCCTAAAATACAATGGTTAAAAGGTGCTCTAAGCGATGTCACGCGTTTTTTAGGCTACAACATTTTTTGGCACATACAGCAAACATCTCCTCACTATGCGCTAGCTGCCTGTCCCCTGAACACACTGTAAAAAATGTGGTCTCTGTAGACAGCCCAGGCTCCACAAACGGCAACAAAAACAAACTGCGCCAACCTTTTTAAAAAGGATTTGGGGGTGGGGGTTGGGGGGTTAGTGCGCAGAAGGGAGGGGGAGGGGATGGGATGAAGAGGAGGGAGGGGCCTCCGTTTTGTTTGACAATACTTCGAACGTCAACAAGAAGTGATGTCACCCAACATCGCTTAGAGCACCTTTAACAAATTAAATTAAAATAAATTGCATTACATCTAGAATGACAGCAGGCCTAAGCAAAAAGGATTAAGACATACAAACAAGTGGCACACAAACAAGCATGCACAAACAAGCAACTAAACAACAAACTTAAAGCCCATGCTGCAGGTTAACCACCACTGTTGTAGGGCTGGGCAATATGACCTAAAAATAAAATGCCAGATTTTTTCCAAAAAAATCCGATTTAAATCGATTTTTTTCTCCCCCTACTTAAAATCAATCTGCAGATGACAAAGAAATTGTTCAAAACAAGTTTTAACTTTATTTTGTTTTGACTCACACACACACACACACACACACACACACACACACACATGGGGCATGTATACCATTATGATTATTCATGCCAATTTTGTGGAAATATAAATTGGTTTGAGTGTTTTCCCTTTTTTTGGATGGGGGGTGCTATATATTCAACAACAAACAAACGGATGCGTGAGATAAAGCTGTTTTCACACATACAGGTAATTCACTTCTCGTTCCTCGCTAAAAGTTCAAATCATTTTAACGTTATTGCGCAACCTTGCCCCTATTTTCACCTGTTGCTGAGTAACGTACATTAACATCCCATGGTCTCTTGAATGTAGCATACCTGTAGTAAGCTCCTTCGTAGTAACTAGTAGCGGTAGAAACAAACGTCGAAGAGGAGCTCCGTGCTACAGAGCGGCGTTTGCTAGTTGTTTAAGCCGCTGCAGACCTCCATCACAGCTCGGTCGTATCAGCGGCATTTAGTAGATGTGTTGAGCCGCAAAAGAGTTCCTCAACACCGCCTCTGGTGCCCCCGCATGGTGGTCCTTTAGGTCAGCGGTAGCTGGTGGTTCAGTTATCCGAGAATAGGTGACTCTCAGCCAGGGACAGAGCACCGCGAGCTGCCGGTCATTTCGGCGGAGATTACGGATAAGTAAGTAATGAAACTACTAGTTAAGAAAAGAATTGATGTTAGTCCCTGTCGCTGCCATGTTGTTTGTGTATCTCTATGGCAAACGCGCGGGGCGAGGGCTGAGCCCGTTCGGAGCTATGGGAGCCCAGAGGGGAGCGTCGGCGGATGTTAAGGAGAAAATCGATTTTCATTTTAACAAATCGACGTTAACTACACATTCGAGTTAATCGTTAAAATCGATTCATCGCCCAGCCCTACACTGTTGATTAATGGGTACATAAAGCACTCAACATATGTATATCATTGTTAAAAATGGTGTTAATAATAGTGTTAAAGGCCAGTTTTCGCCGTTTTAGTCGTTTAGTGGGTTTTTTAACACAATTCGGTGATGATGTCACGTTGGGGATACGTGCCTCAGCCTAGTACTAGAACTATGGTGACTGACTGGGATGAGGAAGAGGTGTTTTTACTGTCAGTGAATAGCACCGAGTGAAAGTCAATGTTTTCTTTATATCTAGAGACAGTGATCATGTCGTTAGTTCAGATAAGTACCAGTAAACTTATCTAGATCTAGAAATAGAAGGCATCATGCTAGCTATGGGCTAACTTGCCAGTCAGTCTCACCTTGTAAACACATTTTCGATTAGATAGCTCACGTTTTGATGGTAGCCTACTAGCTCCAGTAACAACATATTTGCCTAGTGTTTATTTATTACTTGGATGGGGATGCTGTTCGGCTTTTCACAAGTTTAGACAGCTAGCTAGCTAACGCTACACCGACGTTTTGCTAACGTTAGCGCAACAACGTTAGCCTAGACGGCTAGGTAAATACACATCCACAAGCGTCTCTATTTCAAATATCACTGCAGGTTGACTGCTTTTAGCAGCATAGGTTGATTGTGGGCAACAATACTGTCGTGGTTAGCTCACCGAAACTACTGCCGATTGCCAAAGTTGCTGGCTGGTTACGCAACGTTAGCTAATTCCACTAACATACAGGCTAACTATAGCCAGTTAGCTTTGTATGTAACAAAAACCCACCCATCTCGTAGGAGCGAAGCTTAACATTTCATTCAATAAAATGATGGTACAAAAGGAGCACTAATGCAACATGTCTTATGTTGACAACATGGATGCAGATATAGGAAACTCCGAAGGCAGTCGTAATATTTACCTAGCTAGCAGTCTAGGCTAACGCTGTTGCGCTAACGTTAGCAAACGTCGGCGTAGCTAGCTGTCTAAACTTGTGAAAAGCCGAACATCATCCCCGTCCAAGCTGTGTTTCACTGTCCCTCCAATATTATTACACACATAATAAAGACACATGGACTCGGTCGAGACCAAAAGCCATATTTAAAGCAACACCAGTGGCACAGACCGAGCCCATAAACAGTGAACAGAGACGGGGCTTTCGGGGCTTTCGTCTGTCATCTCCACAACGTGACGTAATGCAATGCATTGTGGGGGAAAGGGAATCATTGCAAACCACTGTAAAATAGTATTACTTTTTCGTATTTTATTCTGTTTTGTGATATCCATTGTATTTGATGTTGTTGGGTAACAGTTTAAATGTTTAAAAGAGCAAATTGCGCAAATTCATTAGAAAATAAACCCTGCAACATGGGCTTTAAGCAACGGTTTGCATGGAATAAATAGATATAATTAGATAGATAATAATTCTTTGTGATTTTGGAGTGGTTAGCATGAGCAGTAGAGCTCTATTTACTGTAGCACCAACAATGTGTCTAATAAAAAACAAAATTAGCAGCTAAATGTATGATGTTTCTGTTTGCACTCATTGCGACCCATTATACCGCTGAAAGACTGTTGTCATTAGAGATGATTAACAATATAAGCCCTCTTACCTGGTTCAGTAGTAGAAAGAAAAAAAACAGTTCAGTGGGCAAAAGCACTTGAAAGAAATATCCTCTGTGTTAATGAGACCGATATGACAATTACTTTCAAGGGTAACTCATTAGCTCT